>NC_050104.1:75005410-75321587 GCF_902167145.1 Zea mays | reverse complement strand
TACTAAATGTAAGTACATACCAACCTAAAGTAATGATAGATCAAAATTAATAATAAAACCACAATGCGATGCAAATGACATTAAGTTTAATTCCATAAGTTAATCATGTATTTATTACTATTAGTAGAGCCAAGTTTTAGTAGTAAACTTAGTTATTACCCAAAAGTACTCCCTCGAAGAGGAAATACCAGAGATCAGAATTATAACCATCATTATTAATCATCATCATAAAAGTATCCAAAGTTCATCTAATCAAAGAGGATCCCAAGGCCGCTCTTGACCGTGAGCTTGGCTGATATACTAGTTTCTAACACTCTACAGAGGTTGCACACTTTACCCACGAGTCGTGACCCCTTTCTAGTCTGGGTTGTGCAGACCCTATCTTTACTACAGAGATGAATGGCCAGGGATACACTATGTAGCCTTTACAAAGACTCCCCTGGTGCATAGCTGCTCGTTAGGTTTCGCCAGTCGTACAAACGTAGTACACCTCCCAAAGGTGGGTTACTAACAAAACCAAATCGAATGAACCTCTGCACCCTCCTTGGCAGAGCTAGCACTATGCCTGGCCCCCATTGATGGCCCTCCGCCAAAGCCAACTACACCCCCAGGTTCATCTAATTAATCAGCTAAGGACGTCCCATTCCACCCTCATGGTTGCACTGTTATCCCGAATGGTCACTCCACGAACAGGTCCTTACGGAGAGGTACTCAGGAAAATGGCCTGAGTCCCCTAAAATATCACAAGATCATCATCAGGATAACATCATCGTATCATAAATATTCACATTATGTTCACTGATTAAGTTAAAGCAATAGCATAAGCTAACCATGATTAACCCAAAAGGTAAACAAAGATAAGTAAATACAGACTAGTCAATCCTAAGGTTTCAATAATGTAATGCGGGACAGTGAATTATAGAGTAAGTAGAACATAATAGGTCAGAGGACACTTGCCTTCATGAGGTTGTTGCTCAGGAACATCTTCGGCAACACATTGTCTAAACACGGGCTGCTCGTTGTCTAAACAAAGCGATCATGCATTCAATACATTTGGATAACAACAAATGAACAATACACCAAACATATGCAAACAAGTGAACAGAAGTTTGACAGAATAGCATAACACCAAAAAGGTAAACCTAGGTGCTAGAGTGGATTAGTATATTTAGAGATTAATAATTCCCTGGACATTATGGATTACATCATTCTAGTTCCACTAATTTTAGTGAGACACAAAATTATACCAGGGATTAATTCATACAAGGCATATTATTAATCTCACAAAATTAAACATCTAAGTACCATTAGGGTTTCCTTTTTATTTTTTATTAAACAAGTAAATTATTACATAAACTAACCTATAGTCTAGGCACAAAATTAAAGTGCACAGACTGCGAATGAACATAATTTATTTGAACAGAGAATATTCCTATGAACATTTTGCAATTTGAATCACTAAATTTGAAGTTCATATGAAAAATATATGAAATAAAAAAGTTTTGAAGTTTGAAATACAAAATTAAGTCCAAATCTGTTATTATTTAAAAGGGTGGGGGTCTGTTTATAAAGAACCAGGGGTCTGCGCGCAAAGTCTAAGGACGGCGGGTTCTATTACACGAGAACTGAGGTTCTCTTAAGCAAAATCGTCGCGTGAAGGGGTATTGGACAATCTCGACCGCTCGATCACAGATGAATAGCTGAGATCAGATCCGCCGACGAATGCGTACGCGGACGGGCGAGCGCTGACAGGCGGGCCGGTGGTGTCAGCGACTGAGGAGGGAGGCGGGCTGACCATCCGGGCCCAGCGTCAGGGGGCGCAGGCACTAACTGGCAGGGCCCAGAGGCAGAGCGTACGGGCACGACCCAGTATCCGGTGATCTGGACCGTGCGATCGGAATCAAACGGTGGAGGTCAATGCCCGGAAGGTTTATGGCTGAGGGCGGTGCCGCTCCTGCACCTCGGCGGTGAGATCACCGGAGCCGGGGCGGGTGTGGGCCACGGCGGTTCCAACGCCGCCGGGGTTGGCCAGAATTGTCGAGGATGGCTCGGCGAACACACTGAGGGGGTTTTGGCCACGAGACCGAGGTCAGAGAGGGGAGAACGGCGGAGGGAGAGCTCCAGGCGGGTCGGGGCAGTTCTGGTGAGGAATTCCGCCTGCTGGGAGAGGCAATCGACCGCGATAGGGCTCAGTCTAGTTCCAATGGAGGTGGGAGCGCTATGGGCCAACATCGGGGCACGAGACGGGGTTGGGTTGGCCGGACACCGTGCGGGCGCAGCGAGCAAACGCGGCCGCACACCAGTGAAGCCAAATTGGCTACGGGTAGGCGTGACTAAGTAGAAACCTAGTACGGGAACGGACGTCACACCTCGGGGTGAAGCTCGAGGTGGCTTGGCGCGACTTCCGACAGGCTGGGTGGCCGGCACGGCGGGCGCAGGTCTCTGGCGAGCGCGAGCGGAGCACAAGAGAGAGAGTGGGCTTGCGCGAAATGAGATAGGGGAGCGAGTGCGGGTGCGGGCGATGCTCAAAAGGAAGCTAGGGTGCGTGGGCAGGCGACGTGGTCGGGGATCTCAGTGTGCGTGCACACTGGTCCACGGCGGTTCGCGGGGAAGGCGGAGCTGACAGGGCGGCCCCACGGCGCAGAGAGAGGGAGCGGGGGCGCAGAGAAATGGTTCATCGTGCTGACAGGACGGGCCCGTGTGGCAGAGAGGGAAAAGGGTGATCGAGCGAGGGCGACTATTGCCGACAGACCGGCCCCACTAGGCAGAGAGAGGGGCTGGGAGCGCGCGCGGAGAGAAAACTGCCGCTGATAGGTGGACCCACCTGTCAGGCGCCGTGGGCGCGCGGGCGCGGGGCCTGGCTAGGCCAGCTCGGTTGAATTGGTTTTTCTCTTTTTTCTGGAATTTCTAATACCTTTTCTATTTTATTTTCTCTAGGGTTTTCAATTCAAATTCAAACCAAGTTTCAAATTCAAACCAAATCAAACATGTGCATCAATTCAAAGAATATTTTGGACTCATCATGATGCAACAATTCATGACTTACAATGTTTTGACAAAATAAATAATTAACTCCTCTCCTAATTAACCTAATTCTAGCCAAAAGAAAAAGAGAGAGACAAGAGTAACACCTGAATTTGGTAGATAATTAGAAAGAAATTTTATACCACCAAATTCAGGGTGTTACAATATGGTACGTAATAGGAACCCTAGGATTCAAGATCTATGGCCTCGATTTTATGAGCACGGGATATAATCCTATCCGTCACCACGAGATTCAACGACCACGATCTTAACACCGAAGAGAATGTGTCCGATCAAATTCTGATCGTTCGTTCCGCGATCGACGGCCACCTGTGTCTCTTCATCCTCGTAACCAACCAGTCACGGCGACGGATACCGATCTACGGCAACGCCATTGCTGGCAATCCCCCAACACGCTCTCCCCGGGTGATCATCCAACCCCGAACAGCCCTACGCGTAGAGGTGCCTTAGGCGATTTTCGCAGTGGTGCTTACTAGAGTTTGGGGGGTCGGCGACCTTGGACTGCAGCGTGATATGTCCCAGTGAACAACTTGTGGCTTCCCTGGCTCCTTCGAACGCCACGACGACGTTTGCAACCCCATGACAAAGCTCCTCCGCCACCAATAGGGCTCTGGATGACCATGCAGGTAGAGATTCCGGTGTGGCCCTATCTCTCTCTTCCTCAGCCACGGTGACTTCTGGAGATGCTCCTAGCAGCGCTCGTCGACGAGGGGAAGCTAGGTCAATTCGTGGATGAGGGAAGAAACTATGGTCGTACTTATACCCAATGGCGAGGGGAAATCGGTAAGGTTGTTGCCGGTTGGCCAACGACCCGGTGGATATCTGGCATCAGTCTGTTGCGGTGTTTTGGGGTTAGTTGCGGGGAGGCGAAGCTCCTGTGAGCTTGGCCCCACCTGGATTTGGGAGCCAAAACCAGGTCGACGGGAATGGTAAGTGGGTCAGTATTTGGCCCATGCGGGTAGAAGAGAGGGGGGTTGGTCAGCTAGGCCACCCAGGGAGAAAGGCCCACGGGACTGCTGTTGACACATTTTCAGGCGCCAATCACTATAACGAGAACCGGCGGTGGTGCCCTCTACACAGGCGCGGATGGTCCGTGGGCAGGGGCCGGAAAGTCCCCGACCTGGAACAGGGGCTTGGGTTCCCTGTCTGACAGCCAGACAGTCTGCGCCTAAAGGTTGGACGGTCCGCGTGTGCGCAGGGGCGGCGAAGGTTGTCGGCGGCGTCTGGATCTCGCTCCCGGGAGGGACCCCGTCGGGGAGGAGAGATCCTAGATGTTGTCTAGGCTTAGCAGGCCAACCTAGACTCCTCTAATCGATGTAGAGCCAAAGAGAAACAGAGAATTTGGGGATTAAAATATTAAACTAGAACTAAACTAGAGCTACTCCTAATGCATAAGGTAAAAACGAGAAATAGAGTTGATTTGATCGATTGTTGGAGGGTTCAATCGGTCGTAGCCCTTCATCTATATAAGGGCATGTTCGGTTACACCAATCCAAAGGGGGATTGAAGGGGATTTAATCCCCTCCTAGTCAAAAATGACTAGGCGGGGATTTAAACCCCTCCAATCCCCCTCTGGATTGGTGTAACCAAACAAGCCCTAAAGGGGGAGGTCTGGATCTACTTCAAATTGTTTTCCGAGTTAATCCCGTGGTTTTAGGTAACAAATCCCGCGAGAAACTAGAAACCCTAACTGACTCTGCGCACGCGCGGACCGTCCGCGCCACCACCGCGGACTGTCCGGACCGCGGATCGTCCGGCCTCAGGGTCGGACCGTCCGCGAGGCTCTTTTTAGCTTTCAACATATGCCCCCTGCCTTTTGGTGAAGGTTGACGAACCAAAAGCATATGAACTAAACCTGATGTAAGTCACCGGCTTTTCAATATTGAGATCATTCAATAAAGCACCAATGTATAAAGGTCGTTTCATATTGTATCTTTCTTGGTCATGACCATTTGATCAATGGATCAAAAGGAATAGAATGGAGGTGCCCCCCAGTCTGGATAGACAAAGGGACTATACATGTACCATGGATTCATCATCGTACCATTCCATGTTTGAACAGGATAATATACCGACGATGAGTAAACGGGTGGAAAGTACCCTAGTCTCATATGATGAATAGGCGATGCTTGTTGTGTCTCCTTTCGGGCCGTTTTGTTTACCCGTTTCGTTTTAGCAGGTGACCGGGGTTTCTTCGTTGACCGACCACGTAGAACAGTCTTCTTGCTAGTATTCTTGGAGAGCAAGTGATCAAAAGTTGGGTCAGCTTTGATCAGCCGACCATATGTGCTTTGCCATTGCGTCTCTTTCCCTTTTAAAGCTTTGTGTGGAGGCTGACGCCTTTGGCCATAGGCGGACTGTCCGGCAGAGTTAGCCGGACTGTCTGTCTGAGTACTGGACCGTCCGCATGTATGTGTCGGACCGTCCGTGATGCTCAGGCCAGGCTGTCGTGCTTGGCTCATTAATTGTGCCTGCCCCCCGGTGCCTCCGGAATTTTTAGCCTTATCGTCCGAAGCCTTTCGAGCAATCTCCTTTTGTGATATATTTGACATGCGAGGATTGCCAATGATGATGTCTTTGCTTTTACCTTTATTGACCATTTCGGGCCGAACTAAGATCTTTTTGCATGCGATATCTATTGTATTAACAAGAAATGGCTGTGTGTCCACTTGCATCTCCTGAAAAGCCAATCGGCCCTCATTTATGGCCGATTGTACCTGTCGACGAAAAACATTACAATCATTGGTGGCATGAGAAAAAGAATTATGCCACTTACAATAAGCACGTCTCTTTAATTCATCTATAGGAGGGATAGTATGAGTTAATTTAATATTGCCATTTTTAAGTAGCTTGTCAAATATCTTATCACATTTGGCAACATTAAAGGTAAATTTAATCTCTTTTTGTCGATTCTTTTGAACCGGCTGTAAGGAAGAACATGCCGAAGATTTGGCCTTTATTGGCCAAATAAACTCAGCGATATATACATCTGCGGATTCATCATCTAAACTATCACGCTCTATTAAATGTATAGTACGGGCGGCCAATTTTGAAGTCTCTTTAAATCGGCTTTCACAGGCTAAAGCCCACTGATGTAGCTGTGCTATCGAAAAGAACTGGGTCCCATCTAATTTGTCTCTTAAGTAGGATAGCAACCCATTAAAAGCTAGCCCTGCTAGCTCTTTGTCTGCGACATGGATCCGAAAGCATTAGTTTCTAGTGTCTCGGAACCTCCGGATATAATCATTCATCGATTCTTCGCGTCCTTGTCAGACTGAAGCTAAGTCTGCTAGTCCTAATTCATATTCCCCGACAAAGAAATGTTCATGGAATTTACTTTCTAACTCATTGCAGGAATTAATGGAATTAGGAGGCAGGGCGGCGTACCATGCAAAAGCGGTACCAGTAAGGGATAAAGGAAATAAACGAACACGAAATGCTTCTCCATCGGCCAATTCGCCTAGGTGTGCTAGGAACTGGCCTATGTGTTTGTGTGTGCTTCTTCCATTCTCACCAGAAAACTTAGAAAATTTCGGTATCTTTGCCCCTTGTGGATATGGGACAATGTCAAACCGGTGATTATATGGCTTTTGGTATGATTGCCCCACTCTGGCTACACTAACTCCGAACTTATCTCGAAATAGTTCAGTCATCTCTTCCCTAATTTTTTCCATTGCACCCGGTGGCAGACCACCGGATCCCGAGCTGTGGGGCTCATTTGGTCGGGCATTAGCATACCGACCTTCTTGTCGTGACCGGTCGATAGTGTTGATCGGTCTGTGATTGTATGGTGTGTTATGGTTTAAATATGTAGAGGGCGAAACATACTGCTGCTGTGGTGTGTAATAATTTGGTGCATGGTGTGCAACAGTAGGTTCTGCATATGCGTATCCGGTTTGTCCGGTGGTAAATCCGAACTGACCGGTTGTGTTCGCCATTATCGGGACACCACATGGCAGTCTTGGTGCGGCCCTGGACTGTCCGGCAGGGAAAGCCGGACGGTCCGCGTAAGGACCAGACGGTCCGGGCAGAAGCTCGGACGGTCCGACTGTGTCCAGGGTCGCCGATCTGCCAATCAGGGACGACAGTGGTCCTAGGGCGGCCCCGGACTGTCCGACAGAGCAAGCCGGACGGTCCGCGTATGGGCCGAACGGTCCGGGCAGAGGCTCGGAAGGTCCGACCGTGTTCAGGGGCGCCGATCTGCCAAGCAGGGACGGCGGTGGTTGTATTTGCCCTGAATATGAGTTCATCGACATACCATACAAAGGCTGGGGTTGTGAATCCCCATTTGTTGCCGATACATCAGACATAATACCCTATTACTAGTTTCGTATGATGGAAAACTAGGAGCAATAGACTTTTCCAACGTACGCGTTAATTTTCTAATTGACTCTTCTAACCCTCCAATCTGTTGTTTCATTTGATTTTGCTGATGATGTACATACTGTTTAATAGATTGGATGTCGTCGGGTTTACTTACGTTGGGGACTTGAAGCGAAGATAGAAGAGATGCGACGTCGGTCTCTCCATGTTTGATAACTTTCTCGTGGTGATCCACCGTGTATTGTGATAAAAAATTCTCCTTCGCTTGACGCATGTAGTCCTCGTATTGTTGTTGCTCATCAGCCGTCAGACTTTCAATAACCGACTTTAGGATATTGTCCGGAGAGATATCGGTGTGATCTTTAGAACCGACCATTTGAGGGCCTGATTTTTAATAAATCTAAACACCTGTCCCCAGCGGAGTCGCCAAAAGTATGTTGACACCTTTTCGGGTGCCAATCACTATAACGAGAACCGGTGGTGGTGCCCTCTGCAGAGGCGCGGACGGTCCGCGGCCAGGGGTCGGACAGTCCGCGACCTGGAATAGGGGCTTGGGTTCCCTGCCTGACGGCCGGACGGTCAGCGCGTGCGCAGGGGCGGCGAAGGTTGTCGGCGGCGCCTGGATCTCACTCCCGGGAGGGACCCCGTCGGGGAGGAGAGATCCTAGATGTTATCTAGGCTCGGCAGGCCGACCTATACTCCTCTAATCGACGTAGAGCCGAAGAGAAGCGGAGAATTTGGGGATTGAAATATTAAACTAAAACTAAACTAGAGCTACTCCTAATGCATAAGGTAAAAACGAGAAATAGACTTAATTTGATCGATTGTTGGGGGGTTCAATCGGTCGTAGCCCTTCATCTATATAAAGGGGAGGTCTGGATCCACTTCAAACTGTTTTCCGAGTTAATCCCGTGGTTTTAGGTAACAAATCCCGCGAGAAACTAGGAACCCTAACTGACTCTGCGCACGCGCGGACCATCTGCGCTACCACCGCGGACCGTTCGGCCTCAGGGCTGGACCGTCTGCGATGTTCTTTTTAGCTTTCAACAACTGCTAATTGTTCTCTTTTTTATTTTATTTCCCAATTTCAAATCAGATTCAAATTTGAATTTCGAATGAAATTCAAATAGAGTTCAACCTTAAAACAAATTTAAGTGCACAGACAAAACTCCAATATGAATGCAAGAGTAGAATTTTAGTTATTTATTTATTATCCTTTTTTAAGAAAATGCTCTCAACATACCAGCCATAAATAAGAAAGGATTTATTTTAGGAAAATAATTTCTCATCTGTAACATTCATTAAAAGGTAATTTTACTTACACTTCCTTAAGAATGTCCCTCAACTATATCTCTACTACTTATTAAGGCAGTAAGGGGTAGGCTGCCATTCCGTGTTCTGCCCATTCTCATTCCATGTTTCCTTTCCGTACATCCCACGCATAGCTAAAATTAAATTAAAAAAACACAAATGGCCCTAAGGGGATTCGAACCTATGACCCCTCAAACAAATGTGCTCGTAGCTACCACTACACCACACGTGTGTTCATGTCTACATCTACTCTACTACTTATTAAGGCAGGGTAGGCTACCGTTCCGTGTTCTGTCATTGTCATTCCCTGTTTCCTTTCTCATTCCCCCCTCCCCACAAAGCCCATTCCCACGTACATCCCACGCCTAGCTAAAATTAAATTAAAAAAACACAAATGGCCCAAGGGGATTCGAACCTACGACCCCTAAAACAAATGTGCTCGTAGCTACCACTACACCACACGTGTGTTCATGTCTACATCTACTCTACTACTTATTAAGGCAGTAAGGGGTAGGCTGTCATTCCATGTTCTGTCATTCTCATTCCCTGTTTCCTTTCTCATTCCCCCCTCCCCACAAAGCCCATTCCCACGTACATCCCACGCCTAGCTAAAATTAAATTAAAAAAAACACAAATGGCCACAAGGGGATTCGAACCTACGACCCCTCAAACAAATGTGCTCGTAGCTACCACTACACCACACATGTGTTCATGTCTACATCTATTATAGTAAAAACATATACTATATCTCTCTCGAAGCCCACCTGCTACCCTAACACAATGTGTAGTAGTAGATAAGTATCACCGAGATTATTACATTATATTTTTGGATTACGGGAGTAGTATTTAAAGAAGAGCCTAACATGCAATTTCTTTTGTTTGAATAATATTTTCAACTTAAATTCCTTTTTTGCATGTGTGACATTTATTCTCCGTAATATTTTTCCATGGATCTGACTTATGAGTCATTTTCATAAACCAATGCCAAAGATGAATCCATGTTTCTTACTTGGAAACCCCGAACAAACACCACTAGCACGAGGCGCTTGCGTTGGCGTCGCTCATCGACGACAAGAAGAAGCTTGGCGACTGCCAGTTCGACCTCTGGAAGCAGTTTTACGTGGCCGCATGCGTCGTTGTGTACGGCAAGCTCCGGTGCAGTCGTCGCTTGGACGCGGTCCAGAGCGGCTGCACCGCGCTGTCCATCGTCAAACAGGGGGACCTCATGATCGTTGCCAATGCCGACGACTCTCGGGTTGTTCTGGGCACCTCAACCGACGACGACGCCGTCACGTCGTCCAGCTCATTATCCACCTGAAGCCCAACCTGCCACGTAAGTCGCTACTGACCGGCCATGAATTCTTGTGCGCTGGGATGACGGTCATTGCTGCTGTTGTGTGAGTGTCCTCGAACAAGATGTATGTAGAGGAGTAGTTGTAATACCCACTTTGTAATTTGTTAGAAATAATATCAATAGAGAGAGAATTTCTCCTTATGTGAGTTTAACCTTTATGCATCATCACATGTGTACACCCTAGGTAAAAAAATAATTAATAACATAAAAGCCACTAAAAAATGCATCATGCTGGTGTTTATTGGTTTGTGCATTTGTCTACATTGGAAACGATAATAAGGATACATGAAATAAGAGAATTATTCCTAAGCCAATTTGCACTCCAAAAATTTAAAAAAAAAGGGGAAGAAAATGAAGATTTTACAATACAAATAAAATTATAAATAAATAACTTCATTGCAGCTGGTATGATCAAAATAAATAATTGATCAATGTACAAAGGTGCCACAAAGTTTGAATTTGGAAAGGAGGAAAAGATAAAAGAAAAGAAAAATAAAAAGAAAAAGGAATTCAACCCGCTGTCCAGTGTGTGTTGTGCGCTGTGTCCTGGGAAAGTTCCCCTGAGACCCCTGACTTTCTCTAAATTTGAGGCCCAGTCCAGTCAACTCGAAAAATCAGAGGAATAAAATAGAAATGGATTTTTAGTGAATAAATAATTGCTGGAAACTTGTTTAATTTGTAGAAAATCCATTTTTAGTCCAAATTAATCTATTCCAGTTTCTAAAATTTTGTAATATTATTCCCTACCACTTAGAGTCTCTGTTTTGTCATAAAAGCAGTAACAAAAATAATTTCTCATTTAATCCTATTTTAAGCACATAAAACTTTTAGAAATTCATATCTTAAAATCTATAACTCCAAAAATTATGATTCCTGTTCCTAGGATTCTATTTTAATATGTAGATTATTACTGTGTATTTTGTTTACATGTTTGGTGTGATGTTGATTTTCCCTATATATTGTGCTTGTTTATATTGTGGCGAGTAGAAGAGCCCGTGACTGAGGATCCTGGTGAGCAGCAGATAGAAGTAGCTGAGCAGGAGCTCATTGAAGGCAAGTTGTGCCCTTGACCACTTTTTACCCAATAATGTTCTTTAATGTCACTTATTCATGCATAGGTTAATTTTGATGGGACCCAATAGGTCACCCTAGATTGTTTATCTCATTACCTTGTTTACCCCTGAATCACTTGGGTAGTTTGTGCTATTGCTTTACATGGTTTTGGGATAATCGCTTATTATATATAAGTTCCAATTCTTTTGTTATTCTATTTATGTTCATGTCAAGATCATTAATGTTAATTGGAACATAGAGCTTAACTTAAGTAACATGTGCCACCACAAGGGATTAATGGGACGCCCTTTGCTGACTAATTAGGAAAGCTAGTGGAAGACTACCTTACCCAAAAGGGGCAAGGGCAGTAGGGGAGTTGCATGCAAGGAGGTTCTCGGGTTGATTTAGCTGCGGTGGAGGTCAGACGGGGGATTCTTGCAAGTGCTCTTCCCATAAACTGTAGCGGGTTTTCGGAAGCTAGTGGAACTTTGTAAAGGCCTCGTAGTGTTGCCCTGTCGCGCTTCCTAGGTAGAGATGTATGGGAGTCGCGACCCCTTGGCAGATGGGTAACATGACTTGTGGGTAAAGGGTACAACCTCTGTAGAGTGTAAAACTGGTACACTAGCCGAGCTCACGGTCATGAGCGGCTCAGGACTCTCTGATGACTAAATTATGGAACTTAAATTCAATTTTGTCATTTGCATTGCATGGGTTTATTATTAATTTTGTTTTATTACTTTACTTAATGATTGGTATTTACTTACACTTAGTAACTGCTAATAAAATTTTGACCAACTACTTAAAAGCAATGCTCAGCTTTAACCCATGTCATTGATTAGCCTTACACATCACATGAACTCCCACCTTTGTGAGTTCATGTCCACTGGTTCCCCACAACTTGTTGAGCTATGATCATGTGTGAGCTCACCCTTGATGTCTCACACCACCCCCACAGGAGAAGAACAGGTGGTTCAGGAGGAGCCACAAAGCGAGGAGTTTGATCTGATCTAGGCAGCGTTTCTCAGTTGACATTGGCGCCAACGACGATCCTTAGTTCGTTTTATATTTATATTTTATTTTGTAATAAGACTTCCGCTATGTAATAAATACTCTGATGTTTTATGACATTCATCTCTATACACTCTGTTATTATATATGTTGTCTTCTTGGCGCATGTATGAGATGCACCTGGCTTTGTTCCTTAAAGCCGGGTGTGACAGAAGTGGTATCAGAGGAAATGTTGACTGTAGGACGAAACCTAGATAAAAATGGACAAAACCCTTACCTACTTATCTTATTATGATTCATTCTATACTTATCTCACTCTGATTCTCTCTATACTTATCTTGATCTTGTCTCACCTTGTACTGTTCTACTCGGATTACTCTTATCTTTTCTATTCCAAGACATGATGGATTTCACACATTGGAATCATACACTTATGATCTTTTTTAAGAGATAGAAAACCTAAGACAAAATTACAACTATTTTCTATATTTAAAAATGTTGGTTGTTTGTTCTGATGATCAATGTCTGATTTGCTTCTTTGATTGAGTGAAATAGTATAGACGGACATCTTAGCATGTACCACCATAAGGTAATGAATTAGCTTTAGTAGGTGACACACTCAGCTAATAAATTCCCCAAAGTAACATGCTTCGTAATTACATGCCTTGTCTACAATCCTTTCTTTCTTACCTGTGTTCCTAACCCAGATGAGCTACCCTATAGTGTTAGAAGAGAGCACTATAGACGTGATCCTTGGTATGTTGTTGGGGACTTGTTCTCAAATGCTTCGAATTAAGAACAAGGCAACACAGAAAATGTTAAGCGTTAAGGTCCTTCGTCCTTCATAACCATATATCCCTTCGGGATATATAGCATCTCGGACGAAGGTTACAAAGAACATACCTTCGTAAGCATAACAATGAAGAATAAAGCATTCACATAAATCATGAAATAAACATGTAAATATTATCATAGAATTGTCTCTACTTCTATTAATGAACATAAATGACTTTGAAGTACAAATGTACCTTCGGTCTTGCGGAAGGCAAAAAGTACGAATGTGATGCGAAGGCAAAAAGCAGGTTCGCGTGAACAGTACAGAGGTACTGTTCATCTATTTATAGACACAGGTCGCAGCCTGTGACAAATTACAATTATGCCCCTTGCGGAAGTTTACAACATTGACTCGGACATACATGTATAAAAAGGTCATTCTGCCTCTATGTCGGTTTAAAACGCCGAAGCTCCATGAAAAGGGACCTTCGGCCATCTCTTAGAAACGACTTTGGCCGAAGCTGCTTCTTCGTGTGAGACCTTCGGCGTACCGAAGCACGACCCCAACAGTAGCCCCTTTCGCGGTGCTAGATCGTTCTTCGTGACGAGCTTGGCCCGTGAAAAAAAACCTCTTCAGCTTCGGGAAGCCGAAGGTCCAAAAAACACCTTCCCTGAGCTCGTTGCGGAGAAACGATCCGACTTCCGAGCGCATGCCAAGCCCACTTTGTAGAGTTACTGTTTGGTCTTTGCGGTCCGCTGCACAGCGGGTATGAGTTACTGCGCGCCTGGTGTAACAGTTCCACCGCTTCACCTTCTTACCTGCAGCACTATATAAACAAACAGGTGGGTGTGAAGTTACCACAGCATTCATTGCTATTTGCACTGTTTCGCTGCCAAAATTTTCCACCATAGCCGAAGCTTAAGTCTCAGAATCGAACGAAGGTGCTTCTCAACGTCCGCTTCGTCAGAAAGAAGAGCTTCGGAGAAAAGAAAAAAGGAAAAAAGTTTTTAACTTCCCAAACTTAGAATCAAATGGCGAGGATACGATCTACTGCCAAAGTTATACGTGAGGGAGACGAAGCCGAAGGTTCAGACACTGTGCCCATCTCCGAAGCAATGCAGCGTTCCGGTCTACTGACTACAGAAGAAATGCCTGCTGCTGAAGCAGGCCCAACAACTGCCGAAGGAAAAGAAAACATTGAAGGGACTGACTCCGAAGATGACTATCACCTTGCTACGCCCAGCAAGCCCAGTCACCTGGATTTTGGGAAATCAACTGTTTCAAAAGCTGACCTTTCGAAGATGGTGAAAGCAGGTTATTTCAAAGAGGACCAGAAGAAGCTACTCCGCTTCGGGGAAGAAGAAACCACCCCGAAGCCAAGGAAGGATGAGATTGTTATTTTCAAGAGTTTTTTAAAAGCTGGGCTTAGATTCCCTCTCCACGGTATTGTTGCGGAGATACTAAGGAGGTTTGGTATCTACTTTCATCAATTGACTCCTAACGCCATCGTTAGGCTCAATGTTTATATCTGGGCCCTCCGAAGCCAAGCTGTGGAACCATTTGCTGACAGCTTCTGCCGAGCTCACGAATTACATTACCAAACAAAAGCCAGAAAAGATGGGCTTCATGATAATTTCGGTTGCTATAATTTTGCCTACCGGAAGACAACAAAGTGTCCTGTCATCAGCTACCGAAGCAAATGGCCAGCAGGTTGGAAATCTGAGTGGTTTTATGTAAAAGTCGATGAAGACAAAGAAAAATTGGTACAAAGCCCTCTGGAGTTAATCTTCGGAGAGACAAGGCCGCAATGCCACATTGGCGACCTAAAAGGTCCCACCTGGGCTGCTCTGGGTGAATTTGAAATTATCTCAGAACATATTGGCACCAGGGATCTAGTTCAAGAGTTCTTGGCATTCAGAATTTTCCCTACTCTAAAAGAGTGGGAGATGCCGAAGCTGGAGAGAGAGAAGAAGAAGGGGGAGCTTGTCCGGCTTCCCTATTACTTCAAGTTCAAGAAGTTCTTCAAAAAACCCTGCAAAGAATGGTTAGACACTGTTGAGGTGATGTGCAACGAAATCCTGGGGAATTACTCCAAAAAAGAGGATCAACTAATGACAGCAGCCTTCGGTGCCCGACCGAAACGAAGGCTGAACCGAGTGCTTGACGCCCTAGGCTTCGAATACCCAGACTACGAACAATTGAACAAGGGCGCCGAGGGCCTCAAAAGAAAAAGAGTAGCCGAAGCTCTGATCAGGGATGAAGAAATACCAGCAAAGGAGAAGAAAGTTTTCAAGAAAAGAAAAATATCTGCTCCGAAGCGCAAATCACCCGAAGAAGAGGAGACCCCCACACCGCCTTCTACCAGCGACGTGGAGGAAATTTTAAAGGTAATGACTGAACCCATGCCTACGAAGCTAAGTCCACTAGGGCTCCAACTGACGAAGCTTTTTGAAAAGGTGGACGAGCCGGATCAACCGAAGATAAACAAACCCAAACGGCAAAGAATTATTGCGGTAACTGAGGTTATCGACAAAACTCCACCTAGGTTGTCAATTCAGAAAACGGCAGCTGCTGAAGGTAGAGCTTCGGAAGTCGCGGCTACCGAAGCTGCCACACCCGAAGATGTAAATTTAGAAACTACTCTTGAAAATATTGACAAAATTTTGACAGAAAACATTGAAGAAGCTGCCACCGTTACTGAAGAAATCCTGGCCACAGCGCCAGGGAAAGGGAAAGAAATAGTCGAAGAAACTCCGGACGACGAAGCCTATTCTTTCCAGAATCTAATTGGGCAGAAACTGACGAAGGACGAAATAGAAGAACTGAAAGACTATGCCAAATCTTGCGGCTACAAGCCAGGAGCCCTTCTATTTGGGGGTGTAGATGATGAAAAACTAGGCTGTATTCGAGACCAGGCTGGAGCTAAGGTAATCTGTACTCTATCGAAGAGTATCGGTTTTCCGAAGTTAGAGACAGACATCAGCCGCTACCGACGACAACATATCGTCGGCAGCTTGTTTTATTCTAACTTCAAGGTAAACAACCTTTTTCTCTGGTTTTTATTGCCGTTAACAATGAAAATATTACTTAACATAAGTTGTTTCTGTTCAGAGCATGCTACTGAGCAAAGCTCTGAAGATGCAACAAGACTTGGAGGACAAAAAGCACGAAGCTATAATTGAAAACTTGGAAAGCAAAATAAAAGAGCAATCTGCCATCATTGAAAAGAAAGACTTCGAGCTCCAATCGACCGAAGGCTTGCTGGCTGAAACTGAGGCTAAAATATTAGAGTTAAATTCGAAGCTTATCAATCAATCAAAACAATTTGATCAGGAGAAGCTAGAACTGAATTCGAAGCTTAAAGCCGAAGTCCAGACCAGCTCAGAATTGAAGAAAGCATTAACAAGCCTTCAAGACAAATGCTTGAACTTTGGCAATAATTGTATTGGACGATTAAAGAAGATATTTTACTCTGTTGGAGCCAGCAGTGTGAAATTTAACCCTTCGGCGGAAAATTTACCCCAGGCCTTCGATCATATTGAAGCTGAAATCGAAGAGCTTGACGAAGTTATAGCCGGGCACGGCGACTTCTGTGCCTGGGTAGCTTCTCGGGGTACCGCTGCTGCATTTCTGAAGGCCGGCTGCGAACATGGAAAGGTTGTCAACAGGCCCAACTTTACCTTATCTTCATCAATCCTGGATGATATGCCCGACCTCGCCCGAAGTATCTCCAATAGATTTATAAAAATGGTATGGACAAAGGGCGGGCGAGAGAAAGCTGGAGACGAAGCCCGAAGTCATCTTGAACCAGTAAGAAATGACATTTCGTGCTTACCTTTTCCTTTGGGCTTGATTCTTATGATTCCTTGACTCATGTAGGATGACGAAGGTGAAGATGATGCCTAGGATATGTCGCCGAAGTTGTCGTCGAAGCTGAAGCTTAATGAAGACTAGCAGAAGTGTGCTTTAGAAAAACTCAGGATAATTTTGTAACAACTCTTGTAAACAGAATTAAACTGTTCTTCAAGGAACTTTGTACATACCTTGTAATATATTCTTACCCTTCGATTGAGGTGCTTTGATGTGGACGAAACCAGTTTTTTGAGCCGAAGGCGAAAAAACACCTTCCCTTCTTTTCGTACACAACGAAGCATAAAAGGCCGCTTCCTCTTTTTGCCGAAGCCTTTCCTTACATAACAAAACATAAAAGACTGCTACTCTTATATGCCGAAGCTTTTATTTACATAACAAAACATAAAAGACTGCTACTCTTATCTGCCGAAGCTTTTATTTACATAACAAAACATAAGACTGCTACTCTTATACACAACGATTCATAAAAAACCACTTCTTCGAAACCTTTCTTTTACATAACGAATCATAACAAACCATTTATCCGAAACTTTTCTCTGTGCCGAAGCAACCATTTAGGAACACAAATGCTATGAATGAATGCTTATGCATGCAAATGCCATGATGTAATGTGCAAATGAATGTCCGAAGCGTATGTCCGAAGCCACACTCATCCATCATTTTCTTAGGAGCAAACACACGTCAGCTCTGCATTCCCTTAGGAACGACTTTGGAGCATCTTTGCCTTTTACTTAGGCAGTATCAGCGTTGACTTTTCGCTGTAAGCTCTGCATCCCCCTAGGGACGTCTTTGGAGCTTCTTCGTCTTTTACTTAGACGGTATAAGCTCTGCATTCCCTTAGGAACGACTTTGGAGCTTCTTCGCCTTTTACTTTCGGCGGAATCAGCGTTGACTTTTCGCTGTAAGCTCTGCATCCCCTTAGGGACGTCTTTGGAGCTTCTTCTCTTTTTTAGTTTCGGCACTCGATGGTGCGCTCTCAGCTTTTACATTTACATTCTTTGGGGGATTTTGCTCTTATAAAACTAAAAAGAAAATTACATATGATGGCCCCATTAAAAACCTTTCTCCCCCTTTAGAAAGGAAAAGGGTGCCATGAAAAAGAAAAGAAAAGTCAAAATTACATCGAGTTATACATAAAACCGCCGAAGCTCATCCGCATTCCAGGATCTTGGAATTTCATTGCCATCCATGTCCTTCAGTCTGTACGAACCAGGCCTTGACGAAGATGCTACTAAGAAAGGCCCTTCCCATTTCAGTTGCAATTTGCCCACTGTATCCGGATTGGCCACTCTCCGAAGCACCAAGTGTCCTGGCTCAATATTTTTTAGCCGGACCTTTCTATCTCGCCATTTAACTGTTTCAGCCTGGTACTTATTGATATTCTCCACGGCCTGAAGCCTGATCCCTTCTAAGGCATCTTTTTCCACGAGACAAGTATCTTCGGGACCTGATTCTGCCGAAGCTACCACTCTTATTGATCCAGCTTTAGCTTCTTCCGGGGTTATTGCTTCGTCACCAAATAACAACTTAAATGGGGTAAAGCCTGTAGATCTTGATGTTGTTGTGTTATGGCTCCATACCACTTTGGTAAGCTGATCTGGCCACTTTCCCCTTGGTTGATTAAAGATTAGCTTCATTATTCCTGTCATTATGATGCCGTTGGCCCTTTCAACAAGCCCATTCGACTCCGGGTGCCTGACTGACGCAAAGTGGATCTTCGTGCCAATTTGATCACAAAAATTTCTGAATTCTTCGGAGTCAAATTGTGTTCCATTATCTACAGTTATAGCCTTCGGCACTCCGAAGCGACAGACAATATTCTGCCAGAAAAATTTTTGGACAGTGGCCGAAGTTATTGTAGCTAATGGCTTCGCCTCAATCCACTTGGAAAAATATTCCACAGCAACTACAACATATTTCAGATTGCCTTGAGCCGGTGGTAATGGGCCCAGCAAATCGAGGCCCCACCTTTGCAATGGCCAGATGGGTTGTATTAGCTGTGTCAAAGACGAAGGTTGTTTTTGATCTCTTGCACATTTCTGACAACCTTCGCACTTTTGAACTAACTCAGCTGCATCCGAAGCTGCCTTCGGCCAATAAAATCCTTGACGGAACACTTTTCCAAGTAACGGCCTGGATCCAATGTGGGATCCACAAAGGCCTGCATGTATCTCCTTCATCAACTCTATACCTTCGGCTCTAGACAAGCACTTGAGCAGCGGGGCACAAACTCCATGCTTGTATAACTCCCCTTCTATAATGATATACGGACGAGCTCTTGCCTCTATTCTTTTATTATAAGCTTCGTCATCTGATAGGAATTTGCCCTGAAGGTAAGAAATTATTTCAGTTCTCCAATCTTCACTGTACACAGGAGAAATAGTAAGAACTGCTCTTTCAAGTAACTCCACTGAAGGTGCCTTTATTGTTTCGAAGAATACATCCGAAGGTAGCGGCAGCCCCTGTGCTGCAGACCTGGCTAACAAATCAGCATGTTCATTTTGCCCTCGAGGGATATTCTTAACAGAAAATCCTTCGAAGGAAGCTTCGATCCTTCGGACTGTGTCTAGGTATTTTTCAAGCTTCGGGTCTTTAGCCTTGCAACTTTTGTCAATATGACCCGAAACAATCTGAGAATCAGTTTTAAGGATCGCCCTCCTGATCCCCATCGCCTTTAGTTTCCGAAGACCCAGGAGCAGGGCTTCGTACTCAGCAATATTATTTGTGCAGCTGAAGTCCAGTCTTGCTGCATAGCAAGTTTTAACCTTGGACGGTGAAACCAAAACAACAGCTGCTCCTGCTCCGAAGGTTCCCCAGGAGCCATCACAAAACACTGTCCATGCTTCGGCATCTTTATTCGCTTCTTCGCCCTGAGCCCCTGGCGTCCAGTCGGCAATAAAATCTGCCAATGCTTGAGACTGGATCGAGGATCTGTGCACATAATCAATGTAAAATTCATTAAGCTCCGCAGCCCATTTTCCAATTCGGCCAGTAGCTTCTTTATTTCTCATGATATCTTTCAACGGCTGCGAAGAAGGAACAATAATATTATATGCCTGAAAATAATGCCGAAGCTTCCTGGATGCCATTAGAACGGCATACAACACCTTCTCCAGTTCTGTATAATTTTTCTTTGAGACACTAAGGACCTCAGATACAAAATATACTGGGACCTGCTTCTTGATTTGTCCATCAAACTTCTCCTGCACAAGTGCCGCACTTACTGCTGAGTGCGAAGCTGCCACATACAACAACAGAGGAGCCCCTGGCATTGGTGGAGTTAATGTTGTTAGACCTATCAGGTATTGCTTGAGTTCTTCGAAAGCTTTTTGTTGAGCTGGGCCCCATTGAAAGACTTCAGCTGATTTTAGCACCTCGAAGAAGGGTAGATTTCTTTCCGCTGATCTGGATATAAATCTGTTAAGAGATGCCAGTCTTCCTGTCAATCTTTGGGCCCCCTTTCTTGTGGTTGGTGGCTCCATTCGAAGTATAGCTTCGATTTTATTTGGGTTAGCTTCAATTCCCTTTGTTGAAACCAAGCATCCAAGGAACTTACCCTTCTTTACTCCGAAGACACATTTTTCTGGATTCAGCTTCAGACCAGCTTGTCTGAAGCTGGCGAAGGTCTCCTGCAGATCAGCAATATGGTCTTCTTGCTTCGTGCTTTTTACAATAATGTCATCAACATAGGTCAACACATTTCTGCCTATCTAAGATTGGAGAACCTTCGCAGTCATCCTGCTGAAACTCCCTCCAGCATTCTTAAGCCCCTCAGGCATCCGAAGATAGCAATATGTACCACTTGGGGTTATGAAACTAGTCTTCGGCTCATCCTCCTTTTTCATCCAGATTTGATGATAGCCTGAGTAACAATCCAGGAGACTCATGAGTTCCGAAGAAGCTGCTGCATCAACTAAAGAGTCTATCCTTGGCAGCGGGAACTCATCCTTCGGACAAGCCTTGTTGAGATCTGTGAAATCAATACACATTCTCCACTTTCCATTGGCCTTCTTCACCATAACAGTGTTAGCTAGCCATTCTGGATACTTCACTTCTCTGATAACTCCTGCACTTAGGAGTCTTTTTACTTCGTTGCGAGCCCCTTCGGCCTTGTCATCAGACATTTTCCGAAGCCTCTGCTTGCGGGGTCTGAAGGATGGGTCAACATTGAGCGAATGTTCAATAACATCCCGATTCACTCCACAAAGATCATTGGCTGACCATGCAAAAACATCTTTATTGTTGAATAAAAACCTTATCAAGGTTTTCTCTTGATCTTCAGATAATTGCGAGCCCAATAGCACCTTCTGCTCTGCTATATCCTCACACAGCAGCATGGGCTTCGGCTGATCAGCCGAAGCTGCTTTTTCCCTCCTGAACTTGTACTGTTCACAAGCTTCAACTCCATCTATATTATGGATTGCCTTGGAATCAGTCCAGCTTCCTTCGGCCCTTCTGGCAGCTTCCTGACTCCCATGAATGGCAATAGGCCCTTGGTCCGAAGGTATCTTCATGCAGAGATAAGCTGGGTGAAGAATTGCTTCAAAAGCATTTAGGGTACCACGACCAATGATGGCGTTGTAGGGGTATTCCATGTCAACAATATCAAACACAATTTGCTCAGTCCTTGTGTTATTAACAAATCCGAAGGTTACCGGCATGGTAATCTTCCCGAGTGCCACAATCTGCCGCCCTCCGAAGCCACAAAGAGGGTGCGTAGCATCATGAATCTTGTCTTCAGGCTCTTGCATCTGTCTGAAGGCTTTGGCAAATATAATGTCAGCTGCACTGCCCGTGTCAACTAGGACATTGTGAACCAGAAACCCTTTGATCACACAAGAAATGACCATAGCATCATTGTGAGGATAGTCCTTGAGCTGAAGATCTTCCTGAGAGAAGGTAATTGGAATGTGAGACCATTTTGACTTAATGAAGGGTCCCTGCACTCCAACATGCTGCACCCTTCTCTGAGCCTCCTTCTTCTGCTTTTTGTTAGCTGGCTCTGAGCAAGAACCGCCTGTTATCGGGAGCACCAGCTTCGAAGCCGAAGCAGCTCCAGCTTGAGTGTTGAACGAAGCCATCAGCTCAGAACGGTGGAAGTGAGTTGACCGGAGGTGGGCGCCAATGTTGGGGACTTGTTCTCAAATGCTTCGAATTAAGAACAAGGCAACACAGAAAATGTTAAGCGTTAAGGTCCTTCGTCCTTCATAACCATATATCCCTTCGGGATATATAGCATCTCGGACGAAGGTTACAAAGAACATACCTTCGTAAGCATAACAATGAAGAATAAAGCATTCACATAAATCATGAAATAAACATGTAAATATTATCATAGAATTGTCTCTACTTCTATTAATGAACATAAATGACTTTGAAGTACAAATGTACCTTCGGTCTTGCGGAAGGCAAAAAGTACGAATGTGATGCGAAGGCAAAAAGCAGGTTCGCGTGAACAGTACAGAGGTACTGTTCATCTATTTATAGACACAGGTCGCAGCCTGTGACAAATTACAATTATGCCCCTTGCGGAAGTTTACAACATTGACTCGGACATACATGTATAAAAAGGTCATTCTGCCTCTATGTCGGTTTAAAACGCCGAAGCTCCATGAAAAGGGACCTTCGGCCATCTCTTAGAAACGACTTTGGCCGAAGCTGCTTCTTCGTGTGAGACCTTCGGCGTACCGAAGCACGACCCCAACATATGTCATGGTTAAGAAAGGCAAAGACAGTTTATACACTGTGCTAAGGGAACCATAGAACTCACCAGTTCCAAAGGAGAAAGATTTAAAGATGGAATTGCAGTAACTACCGCCACCAGACTAGCGGCATTCTTAGTAGATGGGAAGTTTGTTGGTGGCAACATCCGTGCAGTTAGGGATTTTCCGGATGTCTTCCCAGAAGAGTTACCAGGGATGTCACCAGATAGGGAAGTTGAGTTGGTCATTAATCTCTTACCTGAGACTGCTACTATTTCTAAACGGTCGTGCAGGATGTTCGTAGAAGAATTAAAAGAACTTAAGAAACAGTTAACGAAATTACAAGAGACTGGGTACATTCGTTCGAATTCCTCACCTTGGGGGAGCACCAGTTCTATTTGTACAGAAGAAAGATGGATCGCAAGGGATGTGCGTGGATTATAGGACCCTTAATGATGTCACTGTGAAGAACAAGTATCCATTACCCCGCATTGAAGATTTATTTGATCAGATGAGAGGTGCAAGGGTATTCTCGAAGATTGATCTCCGACCGGGTTTTCACCTAACGAAGATTAGGCCATCGGATATTCCCAAGACGGATTTCTCGACCCGATATGGTTTATATGAGTTCACCGTTATGTTATTTGGACTAACTAATGCACCAGCCTATTTTATGGATCTGAAGAATAAGGTGTTCACAATCTGGACAGATTCGTCGTGGTTTTCATCGACGATATTTTTATTTATTCCAAGAGTGTTAGTGATCACAAAAAACATCTGAGATTGGTGCTACAGAAGCTACGAGATAATCAACTCTACGCCAAGTACAGTAAATGTGAGTTCTGGATTGACGAGGTGTCATTCCTTGGACATATCATTTCTAATGGAGAGATATCAGTGGATCCTGCTAAAGTCAAGGAGATAGTGGCGTGGAGCATGCACACTACAGTTATGGAGATTCAGAGTTTTTTTGGGACTTTCATGATATTATCAGAGGTTTATTGAAGGATTTTCTAAGATCACAAAGCCTATGACCTCGCTTCTGGAGAAGGGCAAAGAATTTAAGTGGGATGAAAAGTGCCAAGATAGCTTTGATCAATTAAAGAAGAGACTGATGTCGCCACCAGTATTGGTTATGCCAGATCTACAGAAAGGATTTGATATTTATTGTGATGCATGTGGCCAAGGCTTGGGATGTGTGCTCATGCAAGAGGGACATGTGATTGCCTATGCTTATCGTCAATTGCGAAAACATGAATCGAACTACCCCACTCATGACTTGGAATTGGCAGTCGTTGTGCATGCACTTAAGATTTGGAGACATTACATTATGGGAACCAAGTGCCAAGTATATACGGATCATAAGAGTTTGAGGTATATATTTACTCAGAAGGATCTCAACCTTAGGCAACACCGTTGGTTGGAGCTTATTAAGGATTATGATTTGGAGATTCACTATCACCCGGGCAAGGCAAATTTGGTTGCAGATGCCTTGAGTCAAAAGGAGCATGTTCATTCAGCTATTGTTGCCCAGCTACCCGACGAGATGGTTGAGGATTTCAGGAGACTTAACCTGGGGATAGTTGCTCATACTGAAGGAGTTAGTATTGATGTGGAATCTACTTTGGAGCAAGAAATCCGCAAATGTCAACTTGATGATGCTAAAATAAAAAGAGATTAAGGATCTGATTACTGAAGGTCGAGTTCCAGAATTCACGGAAGATGAGCAAGGCACTGTATGGTTCAAAGACAGGATGTGCGTTGCTGATATTGAAAGCCTTCGAGAGACTATATTGAAGGAGTCCTATGACTCGGATTATTCTATTCATCCTGGTAGTACCAAGATGTATCAGGATTTGAAGCGGAAATATTGGTAGTATGGACTGAAGAGAGATGTGGCTGCACATGTGATTATGTGCGATGTGTGTCAAAGAGTTAAGACAGAACACCAAAGACCAACTGGACTATTATACCCGTTAAAGATACCCGAATGGAAGTAGGAAGAGATTGGTATGGACTTCATCACTGGATTGCCTCGCACCCAGAAAGGATATGATGTTATATGGGTGATTGTGGATAGATTGACTAAAGTAGCTCACTTCATTCCTGTCAAGACTACTTATAAAGGTTCTCAACTAGCAGAGTTATATATGGCTCGGATTGTGTGTTTACATGGAGTACCAAAGAAGATCGTGTCTGATCGAGGTTCACAGTTCACCTCAAGATTTTGGAGAAGCTTTCATGAGAACATGAATACCAAGTTGAATTTTAGTACAACCTATCACCCTCAGACTGATGGACAGACTGAAAGGACTAATCAAGTATTGGAAGATATGTTGAGAGCTTGTGCCCTTCAGCATGGAGGAAGTTGGGATAAGAGTCTACCTTATGCTGAGTTTTCATATAATAATAGCTATCAGGCCAGTCTGAAGATGTCACCTTTTGAAGCTTTATATGGAAGGAAATGCAGGACTCCTCTATACTGGGATCAGACTGGAGAAAGATAGCTCTTTGGGCCTAAACTGATTCAAGAGGCAGAAGAACAAGTCCGTATAATTCGAGAGAATTTGAGGGTAGCTCAAACCAGGCAAAAGAGCTATGCTGATAATAGAAGGACACCACTGGAATTTGAGGAAGGAGATTATGTGTACCTCAAGGTGTCACCACTTCGTGGAATGAGGAGATTCAAAGTCAAGGGCAAATTATCCCCTCGCTATATTGGATCATTCTTGATCTTTAGACGAGTTGGGGAGATGGCATACCAACTCGAGTTACCTGATAGTCCATCGGATGTGCATAATGTGTTCCACGTGTCTCAACTTAAGAAGTGTCTCCGTGTCCCTAAGGAACAACTACCAATGGAAGAGTTCAATGTTCAGGGTGATTTGACTTACACAGAGTATGCGATCAAGATTTTGGACACATTGACTCGAGTTACAAGAAATAAGGTGATAAAGATGTGCAAAGTACAATGGAGTCACCATGACGAATATGAAGCAACATGGGAAAGAGAAGAAGAGCTTCGCATAGATTTTTCCCATTTTTTCCCAAGATCTTCTTAAATCTCGAGGACAAGATTATTTTTAAGGGGGTAGGATTTTTAATACCCACTTTGTAATTTGTTAGAAATAATATCAATAGAGAGAGAATTTCTCCTTATGTGAGTTTAACCTTTATGCATCATCACATGTGTACACCCTAGGTAAAAAAATAAATAATAACATAAAAACCACTAAAATATGCATCATGCTGGTGTTTATTGGTTTGTGCATTTGTCTACATTGGAAATGATAATAAGGATACATGAAATAAGAGAATTATTCCTAACCCAATTTGCACTCCAAAATTTAAAAAAAAAGGAGGAAGGAAATGAAGATTTTACAATACAAATAAAATTATAAATAAATAACTTCATTGCAGCTGGTATGATCAAAATAAATAATTGATCAATGTACAAAGGTGCCACAAAGTTTGAATTTGGAAAGGAGGAAAAGATAAAAGAAAAGAAAAATAAAAAGAAAAAGAAATTCAACCCGTTGTCCAGTGTGTGCTGTGCGCTGTGTCCTGGGAAAGTTCCCCTGAGACCCCTGACTTTCTCTAAATTTGAGGCCCAGTCCAGTCAACTCGAAAAATCAGAGGAATAAAATAGAAATGGATTTTTAGTGAATAAATAATTGCTGGAAACTTGTTTAATTTGTAGAAAATCCATTTTTAGTCCAAATTAATCTATTCCAGTTTCTAAAATTTTGTAATATTATTCCCTACCACTTAGAGTCTCTGTTTTGTCATAAAAGCAGTAACAAAAATAATTTCTCATTTAATCCTATTTTAAGCACATAAAACTTTTAGAAATTCATATCTTAAAATTTATAACTCCAAAAATTATGATTCCTGTTCCTAGGATTCTATTTTAATATGTAGATTATTACTGTGTATTTTGTTTACATGTTTGGTGTGATGTTGATTTTCCCTGTATATTGTGCTTGTTTGTATTGTGGCGAGTAGAAGAGCCTGTGACTGAGGATCCTGGTGAGCAGCAGATAGAAGTAGCTGAGCAGGAGCTCATTGAAGGCAAGTTGTGCCCTTGACCACTTTTTACCCAATAATGTTCTTTAATGTCACTTATTCATGCATAGGTTAATTTTTACCACAAAGCGAGGAGTTTGATCTGATCTAGGTAGCGTTTCTGAGTTGACATTGGCGCCAACGACGATCCTTAGTTCGTTTTATATTTATATTTTATTTTGTAATAAGACTTCCGCTATGTAATAAATACTCTGATGTTTTATGACATTCATCTCTATACACTCTGTTATTATATATGTTGTCTTCTTGGCGCATGTATGAGATGCACCTGGCTTTGTTCCTTAAAGCCGGGTGTGACAGTAGCACATCTGGTGGTGCAACGATCCGGTGTACTACCTCGCTAATGAGCCCGGGGTGTACTTCATTTGACAGCCCAACCAAGAGTCATACGTACTCACCATGTTGCGCGCGTTCGACGACTACTATATCAAGGATTATAGCGTCATCTCGGCGCTGGAGTTTACACAGTGGATGACCGACAACAATGACCACTCGCCATCGTCGGGGTAGCTTTTGTGCCGATCTGCCTTTAATTCTCTTCGCAAACACACACTTGCCTTTTTATTTAAGCAAGCGTGTATGATGGTGCGTGCCTGATGACTAACGATGTACGACGGGACTTATACCGGCAGGTGTGGCACGTGCTCTCTAATGATGAGACCATACAAATCGTGACATATATCGAAGTCTGCATGACACTGATGGTTGCAATGTAGTAGTGAAACAACTAAATTAAAATAACAAAATTTATGTATGGCTAGGATCACAAATGGACTATAAAATATTTTTATAACAATATAAGACATATTTTATATATAAGTTATCATGGTATTAGATGATCCCGTTGCAACGCACGGGTACTCATCTAGTTATTCAAAAAAGTAATTTAGTTCATACGAAGATCTTTTCGCTTTTCACTTAGTCTCTTTAATTTCTTTATTATAACACATATGTAATTTTAAATCTTGGAAAAACATTCTCTAGATTACTCAAAATACTATTTTGAGGTGTTACAAAAAACCTAGTTTGCACATTTTAAATTGCTTATTTACATAGGTTTTATTCTAAGAATTTATTTGTGGCCTAGTTTAGATATAGTTTTTAGAAGCTCTAATTCAGCCCCCTCTTAGGCGTCATTGTTTCCTACACCCCCTTATCGTCGAGCCCATTGTGGGCTCAAAGCACCTCTCCAAGGTGTTGATGGAGAGAGGAAGTGGCCTCACTAACATGTATGTTGAGACTTGTCGTTAGATTACACTTGTCGTTTATGCTTGGGATGATACTGGATGTGTAGCCACGGATGAGCTAAAAAGCCTCTATGTTATTGTAAACAAAATTTATTTCGCTTCTGTGCTAAGTATGCTTACCATTGGTGCAATATGGATCATAGTTGCAACACCATCATGATCACATCCTTGAGGATAACTCGTGCTATTAGTTTATTGGGAAATGCCAGGATTGACTTCCTCCGTGAGGATTTCACACACTTAATCATAGAGCAGCACATTATCCAAGGTCACTTATGCTATCTCCAACAGCCTTGTGATCCCACCTCCTATCGTACTTACTATTTCAAACTCCATTATAAACAGTACAAAACAATGTTTTGCACGACTATATGTACACACGCTCTGGTGAGCACGACCTTAAATCTCCCGACCAGTTTGATTCCAACTAGCAGTTGGTTACTAAAAAAATTAGTAGAAATCTTTGTTTGATACTTCATTTAATGTCTTATCTATTACCCAGCGAACATTAGTGTTCTAAATCTTATCACTTGCTAGCTAGCAAGTTGTACCTTGCTAAAATCTTAGTAGTAGCCAGCACCCCTATTTATACTAATGGAACACCTCTTATTAATTCCTACTTTCTTCGTTGTAAATCATGAATTATTTAAAACAACTTACCATTTCGAGTGGAAGAGTAATTGCTAACTATTAGTAACTAGTAAGATGGATCTAAACATGAGTTAGCATATTCTATCTCCCTTATAAAATATGGCATGGTTACAAGACTTTATTTATACTTTTTTCCATTCCAAATTATAAGTTATTCCACTACACCCGGATATATAGTAAGAATCTAGATATACTATATATGTATCACGAGGAGCACGCGCTCTTGAGCTCTGCACCAAGACAGACGGATACGGCTTATCTTCCGAATTCCGATCTCTGACTCCATGGCACGTCATGCCATACGCATGTACGCCATTAATGAAGGCCGAGAGAGACGGCTAGCCGCACGAGGGCAAAGCAGCCAAGGACAACAAACAATCCGGCCCGTCACGTCCGTACCCCGTTTCTTCGTCTCTAGCTGTTTCACATGGAAAAAGAATCCTTGCTTCCGCGCGGCTGAAAGTGACGGCGGAAGAGTCCGAGTTTTGCATTCGTATCTGGCCTTTTTTGCGTTACCTGCCCGGCTGCCCCACGAGAACGCTAGTCGCAAATTTTGCGTTTCTCAGCTCGCATCGGTCGGTCCGCGCTGTGGTGTCGGGCATTTCTGATGGATGCGATGAGAAAAAAAGAAGTATATCGTCGAAACCGGATCCGCACGCCGCTGGAGCCGCTACAGTGCACTTCCCTGCATAAAATGCGGGTCAGCCTAGCATACCTACCCGGCTGGCAGTGCCGCTAGCCCGCTACAGTGCCCTCCATGCAAAATACAGCGCTCAAGACAACAGCAGCGAATGCCAATGCCAATTAATAACTAGCTACTGTCTCGTCCGTCCAGGAAATAGGCCGGAGAAGGAGACGCCTCGGCCTCTCATTGCTGGGTGCGCTCCATGTTAGCGGCCGTAATGGCTGATAGCGGCGATGCGGCCATGGCCGTTGTTCTTGGTAAGAACTAGGAGAGGAGACGGCCGAACCTTTTATTTGCTTGCTCGTATAGATCCTTTCCTCTTTCTTGCTTCCGTATCGCTAGATCTCAGCTGTTGGTTGGATCAATGGTTTGCCATACCTGCTGATAATATAACGAGCTTGCTCTTATTGGTTGCCTCGATCGCATGGCAGGCTGGTCGTCATCTTGGATCTGCGGGGAAGAGGACGGCGGGCGGCTCACCCTCACCGTCGCGTCCAAGTGCGTGCAGAGGACACTCATAGACTGCGTCAATGTGGTCCTGTTCATCGCGTACGTCTGCACGCTGGCTGCCGCCTGCGTCAGGCGGCGGCAGCGCTCTGCAGATGCGAGCAGCGGGAGGAGCGGCGCTCCTAGTAGGTGGGTGCTGCTCGTCGTCTCCACGTGCTGCGTGGCAGCTGCCGTGGCCTACTGTGTCACGGCTCTCCAAGACGCCTACGACATCAAGACGGCGGTTCCTTACTTCGTCAGGGGCCTGGTCTGGATCGCGCTGGCGGCCTCGCTGCACGCCCAGCCGACGAGGCCGGCGAGGGTCGTGGCCGTGCTCTGGTGGGTGCTCTTGTCGCTGCTGGCCACCGCGTACAATTCGGAGATCCTTGCCGGGGGGCACAGCCTGGACCTCGCGGAGATGATTGCGTGGCCGGTGAGCCTCCTCCTGCTGCTCTGCGCCCTCGGCTCCCTGCTGCCGCGGGGCGACGGGCACCACTACCGGGACGCCTCCAACGGCAGCAGCGGCTTGTCGGAGCCTCTGATCGGCAATGACAGAACCGTGCCAACCTCGGAGTTGTACCGCGCTGGCCTGTTCGGCCAGCTTGCCTTCTCGTGGTTGAACCCTCTGCTCCGTGTCGGCCGCTCCAAGGCGCTGGACCTCGGCGACATCCCGCTCATCGCCACCGACGACACCGCGCACCACACGTCGCAGCAGTTCACGGAGGCCTGGAGCCGCCACGTGAGCGACAAAGCCAGGAGCCGCCGGGGCGTGGGCAGCAACAGCCTCGCCCTCGTCTTGGGCAAGTGCTTCCTCAGCGAGATCCTGCTCACCGGCTTCTACGCCTTCCTGAGAATGCTGTCCATAGCAGTTGCCCCCCTGCTGCTCTTCGGGTTCGTGTGGTACAGCAACCAGGAGGAACGAGACCTCCGGGTCGGCCTGTCCCTTGTCGGCTGCCTGCTGCTCGCCAAGCTCGTGGAGTCGCTGTCGCAGCGGCATTGGTTCTTCAGCTCGAGGAGGACCGGGATGCGTATCCGGTCAGCGCTGATGGCGGTCATCTTCCAGAAGCAGCTCAGGCTGTCCATTCAGGGGAGGAACAACCACTCCACTGGCGAGATTGTCAACTACATTGCGGTTGATGCGTACCGGCTTGGCGACGCCATCAGCTGGCTGCACATGGGGTGGACCTCGCCACTTCAGCTCGTCTTTGCAGTTGCCACGCTCTTCTGGGCACTCAAGCTTGGGGCTCTTCCTGGTCTAGTCCCGCTAGTCATCTTTGGTTTCCTCAACGTGCCATTCGCGAAAATGCTGCAGGGGTACCAGGCCAAGTTCATGGTTGCACAGGACGAGAGGCTCCGGTCCACGTCGGAGATACTCAACAGCATGAAGATCATCAAGCTGCAGTCGTGGGAAGACAAGTTCCGCAGCACGATCGAGTCGCTCAGGGACGGCGAGTTCAAATGGCTGAGGCAGACCCAGATGAAGAAGGCCTATGGTGCAGTCATGTACTGGATGTCCCCGACGGTCGTCTCTGCTGTCATGTACACAGCAACGGCCATCATGGGGAGTGCTCCCCTGAATGCTAGCACGCTCTTCACGGTCTTGGCCACCCTGAGGGTAATGTCTGAGCCAGTGAGGATGCTTCCGGAGGTCCTCACAATGATGATCCAGTACAAGGTGGCATTAGATCGAATTGAGAAGTTCCTTCTCGAAGACGAGATCAGAGAGGACGATGTGAAAAGGGTACCTTCAGATGACTCTGGTGTCAGAGTTCGAGTCCAAGCCGGAAATTTCAGCTGGAAGGCAAGCGGAGCTGATCTGTCACTGAGGAATGTTAACCTTCGCGTGAACCGAGGAGAGAAGGTGGCCGTATGCGGCCCAGTTGGCTCAGGGAAATCTTCACTCCTGTATGCATTACTTGGGGAGATACCAAGATTATCAGGATCAGTAAGTGACCAGGGACTGAATGTTTTTTTTCTCTTTACGAAATAAAAGATTTCAAACATGTGTTGTAACTGAGAAAACAACAAACTTATATTTTGCAGGTTGAAGTTTTTGGTTCAGTAGCATACGTTTCACAGAGCTCGTGGATACAGAGTGGGACTGTTCGTGACAACATACTCTTTGGGAAGCCTTTCAACAAGGAACTGTATGATAAGGCGATCAAATCTTGTGCTCTGGACAAGGATATCGAAAATTTTGACCATGGAGACCTCACAGAGATCGGTCAGAGAGGACTGAACATGAGTGGAGGCCAGAAGCAAAGGATTCAGCTGGCTCGAGCCGTCTACAGTGATGCAGATGTTTATCTACTGGATGACCCATTCAGTGCAGTTGATGCGCATACCGCTGCAGTCCTTTTCTATGTATGCTGCAGATAAGCTCCTCGAACTTTATCCATGAAATGGTATGTTTTCTGCTTCACGTAGTACTAAGGCCAATGTTCATGCAGGAATGTGTGATGACAGCACTTGCAGAGAAGACTGTCGTCCTTGTGACCCACCAGGTTGAATTTCTGACTGAAACCGATAGGATTCTGGTAAGTTGATACTCTCAACACAATCGCTTGTGATTCTTTATATCAGAGGTCCTCAGTTCATAATCTACAATGCGTTCAACAGGTAATGGAAGGTGGTCAAGTTAGTCAACAAGGGAAATATTCAGAACTCCTGGGATCTGGGACAGCATTTGAGAAACTGGTGTCTGCTCACCAGTCTTCGATCACAGCATTGGATACCAGTGCTAGCCAACAGAACCAAGTTCAAGGGCAACAAGAGTCTGATGAATACATAGTGCCAAGTGCGCTTCAGGTTATAAGGCAGGCCAGCGACATCGACGTGACCGCAAAGGGCCCTTCAGCAGCAATACAGCTTACAGAAGAGGAAGAGAAGGGCATTGGCGACCTGGGATGGAAGCCATACAAAGAATATATAAATGTATCCAAGGGGGCTTTCCAATTCTCTGGCATGTGTATTGCTCAAGTGCTCTTCACGTGCTTCCAGATCGCATCCACATATTGGTTGGCAGTGGCTGTTCAGATGGGTAACGTCAGTGCTGCACTTCTTGTTGGGGCATATTCTGGACTCTCTATCTTCAGCTGCTTCTTTGCCTACTTTAGAAGCTGTTTTGCGGCTATTCTGGGTCTCAAGGCCTCCAAAGCATTCTTTGGCGGGCTAATGGACTCCGTATTCAAGGCTCCCATGTCATTTTTTGACTCAACACCAGTGGGAAGAATTTTAACGAGGGTATGGTTGTTATTTTATTTTACCGTATTTGTTCAAATAAGATCATAGTAAGATAGTAGTACTAACGTTTTTCAACAAAAAAAAGGAGAATTTAAAATTCAAGTGCTGGCCTGTGCAGGCATCTTCAGATTTGAGCATTCTAGACTTCGACATACCTTACTCCATGGCTTTTGTGGCGACGGGCGGCATTGAGGTTGTTACCACAGTACTGGTCATGGGTACTGTAACTTGGCAAGTCCTGGTTGTAGCGATCCCAGTTGCTGTCACCATGATATATGTTCAGGTCAGTACACATTGCTGCAAGAAATAACTCTAGTTAGTTAATGTATCTAGCGAGTTTTTGAGCTAACACATAGTTTTCAATTCAATCAAAACATGAAGAGGCACTACGTTTCCTCAGCTAGGGAGCTAGTAAGACTCAACGGAACAACAAAGGCACCTGTAATGAACTATGCATCAGAATCAATTCTCGGTGTGGTGACGATCAGGGCATTTGCAGCAACTGAGAGGTTTATCTACAGCAACATGCAGCTCATCGACACTGATGCCACACTGTTCTTCCATACCATTGCCGCACAAGAGTGGGTACTCATAAGAGTAGAGGCACTGCAGTCCTTGACAATAATCACAGCAGCATTGTTCCTTGTTCTGGTTCCTCCAGGAGCAATTTCTCCGGGTAGCCACATTACCATTATAACTACATCTTCCTTCCCAATGGTATCTTTGGACTGATGGAATATTACCGGTATGATCTTATTTCAGGCTTTGCAGGACTTTGTCTCTCCTATGCTTTGACTTTAACTTCAGCACAAATATTCTTGACAAGGTTCTATTCGTACTTGGAAAACTACATCATCTCGGTTGAACGAATCAAGCAGTATATGCACCTCCCAGTGGAGCCACCTGCCATTATACCAGATAGTAGACCTCCAACTTCGTGGCCGCAGGAGGGAAGGATAGACCTGCAAGATTTGAAGGTAAGATGTTTGTTTTCCACAGTATCCTAGAAGCTTTCTAAGAAATTGACTCGCTGTCATGTACTCCATGAGCAGATAAGATACCGTCCAAATGCGCCGCTTGTCCTCAAAGGAATCACTTGCACTTTTGCTGCTGGGAACAAGATTGGGGTTGTAGGGAGGACAGGAAGTGGAAAATCAACACTTATCAGCTCATTGTTCCGTCTCGTTGATCCGGCGGGTGGGAGGATACTTATTGACAAGTTGGATATTTGCTCCATTGGCCTTAAGGATCTAAGAACTAAACTAAGTATTATCCCTCAAGAACCTACACTTTTCAGGGGAACCGTGCGCAACAATTTGGATCCCCTTGGCCAGCATTCTGATGAAGAGATATGGGAGGTTAGAAAAACTGTCATGACTCCAAAATCTATAACAAGTTTTAAAATGTAAATGCAAATTCTCACATAATACCCCTTCTGTTACCACAAGCAGTAGAAGCTTGCCATTTTAAAGATCTAATCATACTAAACTTAACCATATTGCTACATGCCTGTGTGGACAATAAAATATCATGTTTTCTGATATGCGCTACATGCAATGACTATTTCAGGCCTTGGAGAAGTGTCAACTGAAGACAGCAATCAGCACCACCTCTGCTCTTCTGGATACAGTTGGTATGTGAAGATAAAATTATACCCAAATCAATTTATATCCTATTAAAGAGAAACTAAACACAATCCGTTTGTTCATGCAAAATAAAATTGTGGTAGTGAGTGATGATGGCGATAACTGGAGTGCTGGACAGCGTCAGCTCTTCTGTCTTGGCAGAGTTCTCCTACGCAGGAACAAAATTCTAGTTCTAGACGAGGCAACAGCATCCATCGACTCTGCAACAGATGCAATCCTGCAGAAAGTAATCAGGCAGCAGTTCTCAAGTTGCACGGTTATAACCATAGCTCACAGGGTACCAACTGTGACAGACAGTGACAAGGTCATGGTCCTGTCCTACGGTATGTTATACAAGACATTTTTCGTCATGTAGCATCTGCAGAAAAGTCCAATTCATTCCTCGGAATATCAGTATGACAGATAAACTATCAATGCCTTATATGATATATTACAAGTATATCACCAAGCTTACTCTATACGTGTATGTGTATATGTATGATTCATGACGATGATTTTCTAATTGTGCAGGGAAGCTTCTAGAATATGAAACACCAGCCAAGCTGTTGGAAGACAAACAATCAGCATTTGCTAAACTTGTGGCTGAGTATTGGGCTAATACCAAGAGAAATTCAACATGATCTACCATTATTGCAGGACATGATAAAAGATATGATCATTTTAATCAAGATATCGAAAGATTCAAGGGTTCTCAAATTGAATCTTTAACAAGACAAGGAATGCCATCATGATTATTTGATTGATGTGGTTACTGGGAGTGAATAAGATATCAACAGAAATTCAATTTTGGTAATGGAAGCAATTTTTGGAGTGAGGGCTGATGTTCGAGAGAACTCCAGCTGGTTGATTGAACATGTGGTATTCAATGCAAAATGAAATGGAGGATCCACTTCTAGCATGATCAATGGCATTTTTCATACATAAGCCTTTTTGAATAAGAGAAGCGAAGTACCAAGTCGTGAATTGCAATGAAGAATGAGTAAAGTGCAGTGCTGAGAAGAATAATTTTCATGTATCTTGTGTACTCAATAATGATAAACTTTATATGACTGAGAAGGAAACTGTCGCAAATTGTCAAAGTGATTATTCAATAGATTAGGGCTAACCCAACAGGTTAGCTATATAGTGTTTTACATGGGCCACATGAGCCTAGCCTTAACAGGCCTAACACTCTAACACCCCCCGTAGTCTGGACTTCCGACGCAGCGGAGTTCACAGACTGGACTCAAAAGGAAGACGTACATAACACCATAGGATCCCCCCACAGACGCAACTAGCCACTACTGATGTTGAGGCTGGAGCGAAACTCGACGAAGGTCGAGGACGGAAGACCCTTGGTGAAGATATCAGCAAACTGGGAGGTGGTCGGGACGTGGAGGACCCGAACAGCACCGGCGGCGATATAATCGCGGACGAAGTGCAGATCGATCTCTACATGCTTGGTCCGCTGGTGCTGCACTGGGTTGGTGGAGAGGTAGACCGCGCTGACGTTGTCGCAGTAGACCAGCGTGCTCCTGGACAGGGGACTGTGAAGCTCGGCGAGGAGCTGCCGGAGCCAGGCAGCCTCCGCCACGCCATTGGCCACAGCACGGTACTCCGCCTCGGCACTCGAGCGGAAGACGACCGGCTGGCGCTTCGACGACCAGGACACCAGGTTGCCGCCTAAGAAGACGGCGTAGCCGGAGGTGGAGCGCCGAGTGTCTTGGCACCCAGCCCAGTCAGCGTCGGTGTAGACGACCAGCTCGGAGGAGGTAGACCGGTGAAGAAGCAGCCCGTAGTCGACGGTGTCCCGGAGGTAGCGGAGGAGGCGCTTGAGAGCCGCGAGGTGGGGCTCTCGGGGGTCGTGCATATGGAGACAGACCTGCTGCACTGCGTAGGAGATGCACGGCCTAGTGAAGGTGAGGTACTGAAGGGCACCGGCAAGACTCCTGTAGCCGGTGGGGTCCACGACCGGGTCACCCGTGGCCTCTGAGAGCTTGGCCTACGTGTCGACTGGGGTGGAGCAGGGCTTGCAGTCACTCATCTGGGCCTGCTCCAGAATGTCAAGAGTGTACTGCCGCTGGTGAAGGAGGAGTTCGGAGGGGCGGGGCTCAGCAGTGACCCCCAGGAAATGGTGAAGCACGCCCAGATCCTTGACCGGAAACTCTCGTTGAAGCGCGTCGACGAGGCGGCGAATAAGGGACTGACTGGAGGCGGTGAGGACGATGTCATCCATGTAGAGGAGCAAGTAGGCAGTCTCTGCTCCATGATGGTGGACGAACAGAGACGTGTCTGACTTGGCCTCCACGAAGCCCAGTGTCACCAGGAATGTAGCCAGTCTGGAGTGCCACGCCCGGGGGGGCCTGCTTGAGGCCGTAGAGGGACCTGTTGAGCCGGCAGACCATGTCAGGGCGAGAGGAATCCACGAACCCCGCCGGCTGACAGCAGTAGACGGTCTCGGTGAGGGCGCCGTGCAGGAAGGCGTTCTTGACGTCGAGCTGGTGAACTGGCCAGGAGCGAGCAAGGGCCAGCGAGAGCACCGTGCGGACGGTGGCCGGCTTCACAACCAGACTGAAGGTCTCATCGTAGTCGACTCCGGGACACTGAGTGAAACCCCGAAGAACCCAGCGAGCCTTGTACCGCTCCAGGGTACCATCGGCCTGCCGCTTGTGCGTCCAGATCCACTTGCCGGGGCACCAGATCCCACGTCTGGTTGGCGACGAGCGCCGCGTACTCCTCCATCGCCTGACGCCAGTGGGGGTCCAGCAGGGCGATGCGGACGGAGGAGGGTACCGGAGAAACCTGCGATTCTCCGGTCGTGGCTGCCAGGACACGGGGCGGCAGGGTACCAGCCACGTGCCGCGTCACCATCGGGTGGACGTGCCGCAGGTCGCGGTGAAGGAGCGGTGGGTGGTACACCGACGTCTCGACACGTGCCGCAGGAGGCCATAGCGAAGGTGTAGGTGTCCCTGGCGGGGACTGGGCCACCGGCGGTGCCGCCGGAGGAGAGGGCACCGGTGGGGACGGCGGCGGTGGCGGCGACGGCGGCGGTGGAGGTTCGAACCCCGGCGGCGGCGGCCGGCGCTGGTAGACCTGCACCGGCTGGGCGAAGCGGGCCGGAGGGGTCGGTACCGACGGCCCCGTAGGCGATGCAGTCCCACCACCCCCGCTCGGCCCGGGGGCGATCGAAGACGGGGCTCTGCGGAGAGGCGACACCGCCGTAGGCGACACTACCGGACCCGGGCAAGGCACCGGGCCAGGAGTAGGACCGACAGGCGGTGAGCGAGTACCTGCAGGGAGAGGAAGGATAGGTGGCTCGACCACCGTGTCAGTCGGAAAGGTAGTGGAGAGGGCAAGGTCAGGGTCGGAGGAGGGTGGTGTGGTGGTGGAGGAGTAGGGAAATACGGACTCATCAAACACCACATGGCGAGAGATGAGAACCCGGCGAGAGGAGAGGTCAAAGCAGCGGTAGCCCTTGTGGTCCGGAGAGTACCCGAGAAACACACAGAGGGTGGAACGGGGTGCTAGCTTGTGAGGAGCAGTGGCAGCGGTGTTCGGGTAGCAAGCACACCCGAAGACACGGAGGTGGTCATAGCGCGGAGGGGTACCGAAGAGTGCCTGGTGAGGAGTGGGGGCCAGGCACGCAGTGGAAGGTAGACGGTTGAGAAGGTAGGTAGAGGTGTGGAGGGCCTCAGCCCAGAAACGTGGCGGTAGGTGTGCCTGGAGAAGAAGAGTCCGGATGGTGTCGTTGGTCGTGCGGATCATGCGCTCAGCCTTGCCGTTCTGGGAGGAGGTATATGGGCAAGACATCCGCAACTGCATCCCGTGGGAGAGAAAGAAGTCACGGGAGACGGAGTTATCGAACTCCCGACCGTTGTCACACTGAACGGCCTTAATGGTGAGGCCAAACTGAGTGGACACCCAGACGAAGAAGTGGCGGAGGGTGGGGAAAGTCTCAGACTTGGCACGCAACAGAAAAGTCCACATATAATGAGAAAAATCATCAAGCACGACAAGATAATATTTGTAACCCGACATACTGGTAATGGGTGAAGTCCACAAATCGCAGTGTACAAGATCAAAAGCATGAGTAGCATGCGAGGAAGAAGAGGAAAACAGAAGACAAACATGGCGGCCTAACTGGCACGCATGACATAGATGCTCCTCAGGGGATCGAGTACATGGGATAGTGGCACTACGAGTAAGTTGTAGCAAGGCATCACGTCCGTGGTGTCCAAGGCGACGATGCCAGGTAGTAGAAGATGTGGTGGTGGCAAAAACAGCAGCTGTGTTAGGTGACGAAGACGAAGAAGTTGTGGTGTGCGGAAGCCGAAGGGTGTAGAGGGAGCCGGTGCTATCACATCTGAGGAGGGGGCGCCGAGTTGCCGAGTCCTTCACAGTAAGACCAGAAGAGTCAAACTCGACAGAACAAGAATTATCAGCAGCAAACCGACGAATAGAAAGAAGATTGTGGACCAAAGAAGGAGCGACAAGAACATCGGGAATGCGAAAAGAGCCGGGAGAGCCGGCGGCACCCACAGATGTGACAGGAAGACACGAGCCATTCACCACCATGATGGACGAAGGGAGAGAGGAAGGAGGGCGAACAGAGGTGAGTATACCAGGGTTGGCAGTGGTGTGGTAGGTAGCACCGGTGTTCGCGATCCACTCGGGACCCATCGGCGGAGTCAGAGTGGGAGTCTAGAAAGGAGCCAGGGCGGTCGCATCCCAACAAATCAGCCCGAACGGTGGCGTAGCCGACGACGTGGGCCACGACGAAATGGCGGGTGTCGAGGTCCACGACGACGAAGAGGCGAAGGAGAACCCCGGCGGCGAGGTGAACCCCGGTTGCGCACCAGCGAACATGACCGCCAGGGGACGAGCCTCAGAACCGGGCCCCTGGAACGACCACATGGAGATGTGCCCTGACCACGGGTGGTGGAAAGTGATGGAATAAGTCTTGAGCATCTAGAGGACAGCCTGCTTTTGACTGTCCTCTGTAGTCTCTTTAGCATCTAGAGGACAATCCTGTTGTGTAGTGTGTGTGAGAAGGTGTGGTAGTGCAGCCCCTAGGGCTATAAATATGTGTCCCCAACCCCTCTAAGGGTATGGCATTGTGTAGTGTTTGAGGAAATAAACAGAAAATTGCCCCAACTCATAGTGTCATCCTCTTGATGAGAGTTAGAGTCCCTCTACTTACAATTGGTATCAGAGGCAAACTATCCTGCAGCCTAAACATCTCGTGCTCATCTCCTTCCCGCGCCTCTCCCCACACTCAGTCGGCAGCAAGAGCTCCAACTGTTCCTTCCTCCCCTGCTCAGACGAGCAGCCTTTCGTCTGAGACAGCCTCTTCCACACGCAGCGACCCCTCACTAGCCCACCATGTCCCTACGCTCGGCCACTTCGAGTGCGCGGCGCCAGCAGGAGGCCGAGGTCGCCGCGGCACAAGAACGCGAGCGAGCAGCAGCGGCGGCTGCAGCGACAGCGGCGAGGGCAGCACGGTTGGCGGCAGCGGAACTGACAGCGGAACTGACAGCGGCGAGAGCGGAAGTAGAAGCAGCGGAGGCGGCAGATGCTGCACGTGCGGCGGCAACAGAGCTCGAGGTTCTATGCGGCAGTAGAGCTGGCAGCTCTGCTTCTGTCGACGACAACACCGACGAAGAGCTCAGGCTGGCGAGGGAAGCAGCGCGAGAGCAGGCGGCACAGTGGGCAGCCGCGCATCCCCATGGGGGCGCGCGTGGCGACAGCCCGGATAGGCACCGACGCGCTGACGGCGCTCCAGGCGGGGGCGCACGCGGCGGTAGCCCAGACGGGCGTAGACGCGCCGACGGTGCTCCCGGCGGCGGCGACCGAGTCGACGGAGATCGCGGCCTCTACAGGCGGCGCGGTTCTCCCTCCCCGGATCGGTACCATGGTCGCCGCATGGCCCAGGCCATTGTCAGGGACATCGGTCCCGGCGGTGGGTGGCCTACCCTCACCAAGACCAACTACGTCGAGTGGGCCGCGGTGATGAGGGTACGGCTCCAGGTTCGCCACATGTGGGAAGCAGTTCGTTACGACGACGTCGACTACCATGAGGATCGGCGGGCGCTGGATGCCCTCATTGCTGCAGTCCCGCCCGAGATGCAGTTTTCGCTTTCCCAGAAGCGGACTGCCAAGGAGGCCTGGGACGCCATCACTGCGACCCGCATCGGCAGCGATCGTGCCCGCATGACCACACTGCAGGCACTTCGCAAGGAGTGGGAGAACCTGGCCTTCAAGCCAGGTGAGGATGTTGATGACTTTGCTCTTCGCCTCAACACTCTGTTGCAGAAGATGGTGCAGTTCGGCGACGACACCTACGATGAGGAGAGAGCTGTTGAGAAGCTCTTCCGTTGCATCCCCGAGAAGTACAGGCAGATTGCTCGCTCGATCGAGTCTCTGCTAGACCTCTCCACGATGACGATCGAAGAGGCGATTGGTCGCCTCAAGGTGGTCGACGGCGACGAACCACAGGCTCTCTCTGGGCCTATCACTATCGGCGGGAAGCTACATCTCAATCGGGAGCAGTGGGAGGCCTGCCAGGGTGACAAGAAGAAGGGGGAGTCCTCCTCGACACGAGGATGCAAACGCGGCAAGCCGCGCAAGGCGCGTGCAGGCGCCCAGGCCGGGGCGCGAGGACATGCTGAGGGTGGTGCACGTGGAGGTGCCCAAGGCGGCGCCGTCGGCAACAAGAAGCCGACACGAGACGACGGCTGTCACAACTGCGGCAAGCTTGGCCACTGGGCCAGGGACTGTCGACAGCCACGACGTGGCCAGACAACGTCGCACAGGCAGAGGCGGAGGAGGAGGCTCTGCTCCTAGCACATGCAAGCATCGAGCCATCTCCAGGGGCACCGGCCGCAGCGGCACTCCTCCACCTTGATGAGTCGAAAGCACGCGCTTTCCTCGACGACGGCTCCAACAAGGACATGATCGAAGGGTGGTGCCTCGACACCGGCGCCACTCATCACATGACCGGCCGACGGGAGTTCTTCACCGAGCTTGACTCTAGCGTCCGAGGCTCCGTCAAGTTTGGGGACGCCTCCGGCGTAGAGATCAAGGGTGTCGGCTCAGTCGTCTTCACCGCTGCGTCTGGTGAGCACAGGCTGCTCACCGGAGTCTACTACATCCCCGCGTTGAGGAACTCTATCATCAGCTTGGGACAGCTGGATGAGAACGGTTCACGCGTGGAGGTCGAGCACGGAGTCATGAGGATCTGGGATCCCTCTCGTCGCCTTCTTGCCAAGGTACGCAGGAGTCCAAATTGGCTATACATCCTCAATGTGAAGGTGGCACAACCTTGCTGCCTTGCTGCTCGTCGAGACGACGGGGCATGGCAGTGGCACGAGCGCTTCGGGCACCTTAACTTCGAGGCCCTGAAGCGGCTCAGTGCCAAGGAGATGGTACGAGGCCTGCCGTGCCTTGACCATGTGGAGCAATTCTGCGATGTCTGCGTGTTGACAAAGCAGAGACGGCTCCCCTTTCCCCAGCAGTCGAGCTTCCGAGCCAAGGAGAGGCTCGAGCTCGTGCATGGGGACTTGTGTGGCCCGGTGACACCAGCCACACCGGGAGGACGACGCTACTTCTTGCTGCTCGTCGACGATCTCTCCCGCTACATGTGGGTGATGATCCTTGGCAGCAAGGGAGAGGCTGCGAACGCCATCAGGCGTGTGCAGGTCGCTGCGGAGGCGGAGTGCGGCCGCAAGCTGCGCGTGCTGCGCACCGACAACGGCGGCGAATTCACAGCGGCTGAGTTCGCGTCGTACTGCGCGGATGAGGGCGTTCAGCGCCACTACTCCGCGCCGTACAGCCCGCAGCAGAACGGCGTCGTCGAGCGGCGCAACCAGACGGTTGTGGGGATGGCTCGGGCTCTCCTCAAGCAGAGAGGAATGCCAGCTGTCTTCTGGAGAGAGGCGGTGGTGACAGCGGTTTACATCCTCAACCGCTCGCCCACCAAGGCTCTCAACGGGATGACACCGTACGAGGCTTGGCATGGGCGCAAGCCGGCGGTCTCTCACCTACGGGTCTTCGGCTGCCTCGCGTTCACCAAGGAGCTTGGCCACATCAGCAAGCTCGACGATAGGAGCACCCTAGGGGTGTTCATTGGCTACGCGGAGGGCTCAAAGGCCTACCGCATCCTTGACCCAAGAACACAGCGTGTGCGCACGGCGCGTGACGTAGTGTTCGACGAAGGGCGAGGATGGGCGTGGGACAAGGCGGTGGACGACGGCACGACTCCGACGTACGACTTCACCATCGAGTACGTCCACTTTGAGGGAGCTGGGGGAGTAGGCAACTCTTCTCCGAGCAGGTCTACCCCAGCCCCCAAGTCTCCACCGACTCCAGCGCCAAACTCTCCAGCTCCTGCTACAACGAGCTCTTCACCACCACGCACTCCAGCCACGACTCCGGCTACAGCGAGCTCTTCGCCACCACGTACTCCAGCACCGATGGTACCCTCTCCAGGAACGTCCTCTCCGACACCAGCTCGTGTCGAGCACGACCCAGTGGAGCTCGTGACCCCTCTGTCCCGTGACGAGGAGCGCGTCGACGCGTGCTACGACGGCGAGCCGTTGCGGTATCGAAGGGTGGAGGGCCTTATCATCGACCCGTCGGTGCCAGGCCCTGCATCTCGCATTCTGGCAGGAGAGTTGCATCTTACATGCGACGATGGTGAGCCTCGGTCTTTCGCGGAGGCCGAGAAACATGCGGCTTGGCGTGCCGCGATGCAGTCGGAGATGGACGCGGTTGAGACGAACCGCACCTGGGAGCTCGCTGATCTCCCTCATGGTCATCGCGCGATCACCCTTAAATGGGTGTTCAAACTGAAGAGGGATGAAGCCGGCGCCATCGTCAAGCACAAGGCTCGCTTGGTGGCACGCGGTTTCCTACAGCAGGAGGGGATCGACTTCGACGATGCTTTCGCCCCCGTGGCACGGATGGAATCCGTGCGACTCCTCCTTGCGCTGTCAGCCCGGCAAGGCTGGCACGTTCATCACATGGACGTCAAGTCGGCGTTTCTTAACGGCGACTTGAAGGAGGAGGTCTACGTACACCAGCCGCCAGGTTTTGCGATCCCTGGCAAGGAGGGCAAGGTGTTGCGCCTGCGCAAGGCTCTCTATGGCCTGCGACAGGCACCGAGGGCGTGGAATGCCAAGCTGGATTCCACGCTCAAAGGAATGGGTTTCACGCCAAGCCCGCACGAGGCGGCCATCTATCGGCGGGGCAATGGAGGAAGTGCCCTGCTGGTGGGTGTCTACGTCTACGACTTGGTGATCACCGGCGCCAAGGATGCAGAGGTGGCAGCGTTCAAGGAAGAGATGAAGGCCACCTTCCAAATGAGTGACCTGGGGCATCTCTCCTTCTACCTGGGGATTGAGGTGCACCAGGGAGACTCCGGGATCACACTTCGCCAGACCGCCTACGCCAAGCGCATTGTTGAGCTGGCTGGGCTCACCGACTGCAACCCAGCTCTCACTCCGATGGAGGAGAGGCTGAAGCTGAGTCGCGACAGCACGACGGAGGAGGTGGATGCTACACAGTACCAGCGTCTTGTGGGGAGCCTTCGCTACCTCATCCACACACGGCCTGACTTGGCATACTCCGTCGGCTACGTTAGTCGGTTCTTGCAGCGACCGACGACGGAGCATGAGCAGGCTATGAAGAGGATCATCCGCTATGTTGCGGGGACTCTCAACCACGGTCTCTACTACCCGAGGTGCCCTGGGGAGGCACACCTTGTCGGGTATAGCGACAGCGACCACGCCGGTGACATCGACACTAGCAAGAGCACAAGCGGGATCCTCTTCTTCCTCGGCAAGTGCCTCATTAGCTGGCAGTCGGTCAAGCAGCAGGTGGTGGCCATGTCCAGCTGCGAGGCCGAGTACATAGCGGCGTCCACTGCTTCGACTCAGGCGCTCTGGCTGGCTCGACTGCTCGGTGATCTCCTCGGGAGAGACACTGGAGCGGTGGAACTCAGGGTGGACAGCCAGTCCGCTCTGGCATTGGCCAAGAACCCCGTGTTCCATGAACGGAGCAAGCACATCCGGCTGAGGTACCACTTCATCCGAGATTGCTTGGTAGAAGGGAGCATCAAGGCGCGTTACATCAACACCAAGGATCAGCTTGCAGACCTGCTCACCAAGCCTCTTGGGAAGATCAAGTTTGTTGAGCTTTGCTCCAGGTCTAGGATGGCCCAACTTTCTCACAAGACGACGCCCAAGACTTAGGCGGAGAATGATGGAATAAGTCTTGAGCATCTAGAGGACAGCCTGCTTTTGACTGTCCTCTGTAGTCCTTTAGCATCTAGAGGACAGTTTGACTGTCCTCTGTAGTCCTTTAGCATCTAGAGGACAGCTTGACTATCCTCTGTAGTCTCTTTAGCATCTAGAGGACAGCAGTCACTTTTGACTGTCCTCTGTAGTCGCTTTAGCATCTAGAGGAAAACAGTCGCTTTTGACTGTCCTCTGTAGTCTCTTTAGCATCTAGAGGACAATCCTGTTGTGTAGTGTGTGTGAGAAGGTGTGGTAGTGCAGCCCCTAGGGCTATAAATATGTGTCCCCAACCCCTCTAAGGGTATGGCATTGTGTAGTGTTTGAGGAAATAAACAGAAAATTGCCCCAACTCATAGTGTCATCCTCTTGATGAGAGTTAGAGTCCCTCTACTTACAGAAAGTGGGCCAAGGCGCACCCTGCGGGGGTCTCGGCGTCGGTGCGTTGCCACGGGCACCACCGCCGGAACCACCACCACCACCGCGGCCACCACGGCGGAGACGACCACCACCGCCCCCGCCTCCACCACCTCGACCCCCGCCACCCATGCTCGGTCCGGGAGGACGAGGGCCAAGGGCAGACTGTGACGGAGTAGGTGGACGGGTCGGGGTGAAAGCCACCAGTGCTGTCGAGGAGGACGAGGACCCCGGGCCAGAGATCGATGCAACCTGAGCACCCAGAGTGATCTCCTCCAGGGCGAGGTCGTCGCAGACCTGGAGGAAGATAGGGAAGGGGCGCTGGCGCATGATCAACGACCGGAGGTGGGTGTAGCGATCGCTGAGGCCACGAAGGACATTGAGGACGAGGATGCGGTCCTCCACGGGGCAGCCTAGATCGCCAAGTGAGTCCGCCATGGTCTTCATCTTGCGGCAGTACTCACTGACGCTGAGGTCCCCCTAGACGAAGGTGCGGAAGGCTGTGTCGAGGCGGAGAGCTCGGGCCTCGGCGTTGCCCAGGAACTGGCCCTCGATGGCAAGCCAAGCAGCCTGAGCGTGCGGAAGGGTCCGGAGGAGGCTGTGGAGGTCTACGGAGATCGTCCCCACGATCCAGGTGAGCACGATGCTGTCGAGGCGCACCCACGCAGTAGTCGGCGCCACGCCGGTGGGGTCGCAGAGGACATGGTCATCCAGGGCGTAGCGGCGAAGGGTGAGGAGAAGTAAGTCCCGCCAACGTGCGTAGGATGGCGACTGGCTCCAGGACGACCGGAACCATGAGGCGAATGTTCTAGACACTCCCAGCCTGAAGGTGGAGCTGAGCCACGAGCGGGTCAGCCGGGTCATGCCAGAGCACCGTGGGGATGGTGCGGGGCCTGGTTCCAACGGTCGGTAAAGTCGGGACACCGTACACACCGCCCATGGTGTCAGAGAAGGTGGCCCCGCCGTCGTGGGCCGCAGACGAGGCGAGGAGCTGTTCCGCCGCGACAATCTGAGCAGTGATAGCATCGGTGGCCTCGCGCTCGCGCTACCACGCGAGGGCTGCTTCCCGCAAGTGAGCCTGTCGAGCAGCGTGCTCCGCACGGGCAGCGGTGAGGGCGGCGACAGTGTATCCCTGGTGGGTGACCGGTGGAGGAGGCGGCGGATCGACGACCAGCGACGGGGGGATTGGTGGGGTGGGGTCTTCCAGACCGGCAGCTCCCGCCGGAACCGCAACCGCCATAGCCGCAAGGGCCGAGGCGGTGCCCGCAGCAGTGGGGACCCCACCGGCGGCGCTAGGCCCAACCCCCCACGCAGGCCCAAGCGCAGGGGAGGCGGGATCCGACCCCCACGCCCCTGCCACCAGGGCCTGCGCGCCCGCAGGGGAGGTAGCGGTGGCGGCGGCGGCTGGCAGGGGGTGGGGCACGGCGGCGGCAGTACCGACAGCGCGGCCAGGAGAGGCGGCGGCGCGCCGGCCAGGGGAGGCGGCGCGCACCCAGGAGGAGAGGGGAGGGAAGGTGGAGTTGGAGAGAGGGGGACGCTGTTGGCCAGCCATGGGGCGCGCGCCGGGGAAGAAGTGGCGGCGGCGGGTCGCTCTGGGCGGCGCGGCCGGTCCTTGCGCGGGGCACGGCTAAGGGCGCGCTTGGCAGCATCGAGGCCGGGGCTGGACGCGGCTAGGTGCGCGCGGTTAGGCGCGGTACGGCAGGGGTCGCGCGCCAGGCAGTGGCGGCGGCCAGAGGGAGGTCTCGCGCCAGGAAGCGGCGGCGGCCCAGAGGGAGGGCGGCGACGGCTGTAGGGTGTTAGAGAAAACCTTAGGGCGGCGGCGGCTGTAGGGGAGCGAGAAAACCTAGGCTGATACCATGTCAAAGTGATTATTCAATAACCCAACAGGTTAGCTATATAGTGTTTTACATGGGTCTAGCCTTAGCAGGCCTAACACTCTAACACATATGAGTAAAGCGCAGTGCTGAGAAATAAAACTTCAGCCTTCATGCATAACAGTGATACTAAGATGATTCCAATAAATAGAAATTACACAAAATTTGTGGTCCAAGATTTAAGAATTAAAAATGATACTACTGGGCACAGGCATTGTGTCAGACAAATTGTTAGACAGACTGTTAGTGGGCTGGTTAGGTATAAGCCGAGTTATAATTAACTCAATAGTTGCACCATGGCTTCTTAACTAATTAACTAGCTAGGCATAAATCAATGAGTTAATGTATAAGTCTTTGTATGGTTGTTGTTTCTATATCGGCCATTTTTTCAGTACCATAAGCAGTTGGAGAGAGAATATGGGAAACCCTAACCCTGGATTAGGGTTAGGTGTTGTATTAATAGACTTGAGTTAACTGGGTCAGGCCCATTACAAAGGAGTGAAACGGTAATTACACGGGGAAAACCCCAAACCCTAAACGGGTATTCTAACACCCCCGCAGTCGCAACTCTATCCTATACAGATGTTGAGACTAGATTGAAAGTCTAAAAATACACTCGACGGTAACCCCTTGGTGAAGATGTCGGCGAACTGCAGCGTGGTGGGGACGCTGAGAACCCGAACATCACCTGCAGCGACACTGTTGGAACAGCTAATCCGGGGACGGCAAATCCCGACAATGATGGAATGGAAAATGGTTTGATGCTGTTAAACACAAAGCGTTAGGGCTACAGTGTTTTTTCTCCGTCCCCTGCAATGGTACAGTGCGGGGTATTTATAGGTAACCGAGGGACCGCATGGCCCTGTCAAGGACAATTAGACCCTCAGTCACCTAGTTTATCCCCGGAATATTCCCTCCCGGAGGGTTACAGCGGGTCATTACAGCATTGAAAGGATCACGATGCCCAAGAGGGGGGGTGAATTGGGCTTTTCTAAAAATCAACACTAATTAAAACCTAAGCAAGAGCCCAACTTCACCCCAACAACTAGCACTAAGATAATAATACTAGAAATACATAGTGCTAAGATAATATTTCAAATACTTGCTAAACAAATACACAATGTAAAGTGCTTGAATTAAGTGCGGAATGTAAAACAAAGTTTAGAAGACTCCTCCAATTTTTCCCGAGGTATCAAAGAGTCGGCACTCTCCACTAGTCCTCGTTGGAGCACCCGCGCAAGGGTATCGCTCCCCCTTGGTCCTCGCAAGAACCAAGTGCTCACTACGAGATGATCCTTTGCCACTCCGGCGCCGTGGATCCCTCAAGACTGCTTACAAACTTGAGTCGGGTCACCAACAAGATCTTCACGGTGATCACCGAGCTCCCAACGCCACCAAGCCGTCTAGGTGATGCTGATCACCAAGAGTAACAAGTCGTAGACTTTCGCTTGACCAAGAGAAGCCTAATGCAAGTGGTGTGTGCTCTAGGTGGCTCTCGCTAGCGCTAATGAGGAACAAATGCGGGATTAAGATTCTCTAATCTCCTCACTAGGCTTTTGGTGCTTGCAATGCTCTAGCAATGTGCTGGAATTAATGTGGGCAGCAAGACTTTGAATATGGTGGGTGGAGCGGGTATAAATAGCCCCCACCCACCAACTAGCCGTTACCAGCATTCTTCTGCACATGGGCGCACCGGACAGTCCAGTGCGCCACCGGTGTGCCAACGGTGCGCCACCGATGCGCCAACGGTCGACTCCAACAGCTAGTTCTGACAGCTAGCCGTTGGGCTCATGGCACACCGGACAGTGAACAGTCACTGTCCGGTGCACACCAGACAGTCCGGTGCACTGTCCGGTGCGCCACTAAAATTCCACTCGGGAACTAGGCGCTCTCGGGTTCCTTCGGGAACAAACTCTTCCCCAGGGCCACCTTGGCCCCACCTGGCAGAGGGTGCACCGGACAGTCCGGTGCCCTAAGGCCAGAAACCCTATTTCTTGTTTTCAGCTGTTTTTCAAATCGATTTTCGTTCTAACTTGTGAGTGAGTTCTAGAGTGACACCTAGCACTGTATGTGAGTGTGATTGTGCACCAACACTACACTAGAACTCTCTTGGTCAAACTACTCATCGACAACCCCTCTTTATAGTACGGCTAAAAGAGAATAAAAGACCTAACTAAATCACGAGTGTCCACATCTCCTTGACACTCGGACTCCGTAGTCCTTCACCTTTTGTTTCATCGTTTTAGCCGTCGCTTCGAGTTCTTATCTCCAGGATTGTTTTCACCGTTGTAGTACTTCTACCTGTAATGCGACCTAACTTACCATTTGTCTCTGCAAAACACACGTTAGTCACATATAACATTACGTTGTCATTAATCACTAAAACCAACCAGGGGCCTATATGCTTTCAATCTCCCCCTTTTTGGTGATTGATGACAAACCTATAAGATTTGTGAGAATAGTTTGTTTTGAAATTTCTGTCAATAGAAAACATGGTTAGTTATACTCAGTAATCTTTGACAGAAAGAATGTGTACCATAATAATAAGAATGAGTGCATACATGTCGTAAGTTTCTTGTTCATATAAAAGTGAAATCAAATCGATGAACAAGAACTAAAAGACTGGTGATAACATATAAGGTGAAAACATAATACACACACAGTCAACATAAGCATCGAGAGTATATATAGAGTTTGTGAGCCAAAAGCACCAAGCTAGTACAGAGAGTAACAAGCACATATATTACATCAAAATAACTCTCTACTAACTCACTAACTCCCCCTAGCTCTCACAACTCATATCTCTCCCCCTTTGGCGTCAAACACCAAAAGGGTACCCGAACCTACACATCTGAAGCGGGAGGAGGCGGCGGGGGCGCATCCGGTCGTGGTCGAGGCAGTAGAGCGAACGCCAGCTGGGGGTCAGAGTCAGTCTAGGATCCAGGATCTGCTGTAGAAGCTGGAGCTGGTACTGACTCGGACTGAGGCTGCGCTGCAGAAGCTGCCGGAGCTGAAGTGGTTACAGACACTGCCACAACAGTAGTGGTAACAGCAGAAGCTGGTGGCACTAGCGGCTGAGGGCAGACGGAGCTGAGAACCGGTGACGTGAAAGTCAGGGTGACCGGCCGGAGCGGAGAGGAAGAAGGACCAACTGTAGGAAGAGGGGGTCCTGACTGAATCGCTGGCACAACAGGAGCCTGAAGAGGTGGAGGTGCAGACTGAACTAGGGGAATCGATACACCATAATGTTGTAGCATAAGAGTCATGAAGGCCCTACTCTCAGCCCGGTCCTGAAGAAGCTGCTGCTGTAGAGAATCCTGCCTGTCCTGAATTGTCTGAAACATCGAGAGCATTCTCTCGGACAACTGCTGGTGGGCTGCTGCCTGACGGGACTGCTCGGCTGCCAAGTGAGACTGCTGCTGAGTAAGTGTCTGGAGGATCGAAGCAAGAGCAGGGTCAATAGCAGGAGGGGTAGCACGAGAACTCCCAGCCTCATGATCATGTGAGCGTGGAGGCATAGGAGGCAGAGGCGGAGGTGGAATCCCAAAATCATCATCATCATCATCATCAACTGCTGCGTCCTGAGCTTCGAACTGATGAAGACCAGTATCCTCGGCCTGAGTGTTAAATACTGGAGCAGGTGCTGGCACAGGATCCTCAGGCGCTGGATGGTAGGACCCAAAGACGAGGCGTGAGGCCTCTAGTGTGCCCTGGAACTGTAGAGGCCGAATCAGCTGAGCAAAAATGTGACACAGGTAGTGAGCATACGGCAGCTGTCGACGAGCACGCAGACCATCCAGAACGGTGTCCTCGATCTCACAAATAAGGAAATCAACAACATCAAACTCTAAGTAAGAGACCAGGACACCAAGGAGCCAGAGCTGGATATGAGTGGTGGCCTCCCTGTACCCCATCCGCGGCAGAAGTGTCCGTCTCATAAGCTGATATAGAAACTTTGTTGTTGTGGTGAAGTCTACTGGAGAGCGTCGCGACCCATCTGAGAAGGGCGGTCGGAACAGAGCTGCGACGTGGGCTGTACCAGGAGCAACACCGCCGTGAGGGCGACGAGGAGGGTCAGAGGTGCCATAGCATAAGCTGTGAAGACGAGTCAATGACTTGTGAAATCCAAAGAGTTGTCAAATCTGGCTGGCATGAATAGTGACATCCTCTCGCTCAAAACGAAACTTTATCTAGTGGTGATCAGGGTCGATCCATACAGTCGCGTAGAAAACTCGGACCCATTCCTCAACATACCTGCCGCTGGTAGTCAAAAGAGTGAGAAGGCCAGGCAGATAGGAGAGGTGCACCTCAGAGTCAGCACCAGCGGCTAGCAGAAAAGCGGGAAGGTCCAAAACACGGTGCACTCGCAGAGTGAAAGTCGCCTAGAGGGGGGGGGGGTGGATAGGCGAAACCTGAAAATTAAAATTTTATCCCCCAACTAGATCCCTTGATTAGTGGTTAGAACAAGATATACAATTATCGGAGTATAAAAACTAAGTCCTTGCTTGTAAAGAGTATTGCTTTCAAATAATGCGGAATTGATAAATCAATACTACTAATAAGTCTATGAGAATAAAGCAAGAGTGCTTAGGCAAGGAAAAGCAATAACACAAGTTTTCTCTTGCAATGAGTTGCTTCACTAAATGTGAATTTAACTTAAAGCAACACCAAATAGAATTAGCAAAGAGTAGTGCAAGAGAAACTTAGAAGGGAAAGAACAAACAAATCACAAGCAATAAGCACACGAGACACGGGTGATTTGTTTTACCGAGGTTCGGCCCTCGAAGGCCTAGTCCCCGTTGAGGAGTCCACTTAAGGACGAGTCTTTTTCAACCCTTTCCCTCTCTCCACCGATCACACAAGGATCGGCGAGCTCTTCTTCTTTTCAAGGATCACTCTCGATCCCACAAGGACCACCACACTCTTTGGTGTCTCTTGCTAGCTTTTACAAGCCTCCAAAACTTTGGAGGAAGTTCGATGGGAGTCAATACTCCACGCGCAAATGAACACAAAGATGTAGCACACACTATCTCTCAAGGAATCTCACAAGGCACTAGGGCTAAACTCAATTGAGTAGCTCTCAATTGCTTGCTCTCTCTTTTGTGTCACTTGTGTTGGTTGTAGTGGTCTAAATCTTGTGTATAGGATGGATCAATGAATATATGTGGTTGGGAGGGCTTGAGTATGTCAACTAGATGACTTGGAATGTTGCTTGGGCTCCCACACCTTGAAGTGGCCGGTTGGGGTGGTATTTATAGCCACCAACCAAAATGTAGCCGTTGGAGAAGGCTGCTAGCGATGGGCGCACCGGACAGTCCGGTGCACACTGGACAGTGTCCGATGCGCCAGCCACGTCATCCTATCCGTTGGGGTTGGAGTTGGTCGACCGTTGGAGGCTTTGTCCTCATGTGGCACTGGACAGTCCGGTGCACACCGGACAGTCCGGTGCCCCTCTGTCCTTTTGCTCTGACTTCTGCCGCGTGTACTGTTGCGCACTGTTCGCTGTCAGAGTCGACCGTTGGCGCGAGGTAGTCGTTGCTCCGCTGGCGCACCGGACAGTCCGGTGAATTTTAGCGGAGCGGCCTTCCATTTTCTTGAAGCTAGCCAGTTCAGAGCCGCTTCACTCTGGAGCACCGGACACTGTCCGGTGGTGCACCGGACAGTCCGATGAATTATAGTGGGCTGCGCCTGAGAAACCCGAAGATGAAGAGTTTGAAGGCAATCCTCCCTGGTGCACCGGACACTGTCCGGTGCCACACCGGACAGTCCGGTGTGCCAGACCAGGGAGCACTTCGGTTTCTTTTTGCTCCTTTGTTTTGAACCCTGTCTTGTTCTTTCTATTGGTTTTTGTTGAATCTTTGACACCTGTAGAACATGCAATCTAGAGCAAGCTAGTTAGTCCAATTATTTGTGTTGGACATTCAACCACCAAAATCATTTAGGAAAAGGTTTAAAGCCTATTTCCCTTTCAATCTCCCCCTTTTTGGTGATTGATGCCAACACAAACCAAAGCACATATACAAGAGCATAATTGAACTAGTTTGCCTAAGGTAAGTGCAAAGATTGCTTGGAATTAAACCAATATTGATTTCATAAGATATGCATGAATGGTTTCTTTGTATTTTTGACATTTTGGACCATGCTTGCACCACATGTTTTGTTTTTGCAAACGTTTTGGAAATTCTTTTCAAAGTATTTTGCAAATAGTCAAAGGTAGATCAATAAGAATTTTGAGAAGCATTTACAAGATTTGAGATTTTCTCCCCCTGTTTCAAATGCTTTTCCTTTGACTTAAACAAAACTCCCCCTTAATGAAATCCTCCTCTTAGTGTTCAAGAGGGTTTTGATATTAATTTTGAAGAGGGTATATCAATTTGAAATTATATCACAAGTAAGATACCAATTTGAAAATACTTCTTTAAAACCAAATTGAAAGACTATACCAATTGAAAATTCATCATTTCAAGACCTTTTAAATTTTGAAAATTGGTGGTGGTGCGGTCCTTTTGCTTTGGGCTAATACTTTCTCCCCCTTTGGCATGAATCGCCAAAAACGGATACTTTGAGTGAAATATAAGCCCTTGTAAGTTGTCTCCCCCTTTGGCAAATAATATATGAGTGAAAGATTATACCAATGTGGAGAGCTAGTGTGGAGTGATGGCGAAGGATAAATGGTACCGATAGAGTTGAGTGGAAGCCTTGTCTTCGCCGAAGACTCCATTTCTCTTTCAATCTACGACTTAGTATAGAAATATACTTGGAAACATATTAGTCGTAGTCATGGTACGTGAATAATAAGATATATGCATTTGTACCAAAATGAAAGATATATGATCAAAAGATATGTCAATTAAGCATGATCATAGTTCTATATAATATAGATTGCTCCCCCTGAATATGTGCCTTGATAGGAATACGTATTTTGGCCTTGAAATGCCAATTGCACATAATGAGGTTAATGAGAACATATCTATACCATACAGAATGTGAAGTGCATTGTGTCCTAGTATAAGTGTGATGCTCATGACAGTTTATGCACTTACGAAAGCATGTTATGAATATTTTCATGGCATTTTTAAGCATTTACCCTTAAGGATTTCAAAGAGACTTAAGGACCATCCACCTTTGGAATAAAGGCAGCTTATCCTCGTTACAAGGTCAAGCTTTAAGCTCTTTGACAATAAAATCACTTCATCTAGTTATGACAAAAGTGCACTAATACAAGAGTGAAATTTATTAGAAGTTATACTAGTTATGAAGCAGGGTTAATGCATGAACATGCTTTCTCTTCCTTTTATACAAGATATGCAAGGAATGTAGGAAGATTTAGGTACATGTATGAATAAGATTGAATAGTTTTACCCTTTAGTACCTTCACATAGAGATGCTCTCTTCATTGTGCTTTGTCCTTAGTCTTAGTCGCTTAAGACCTATACTCAAGACAATGTATGAGAATATTTTGCACAAGAGAGAGTTCTACAACTTGTGATCCTTTTCCAAGTCATGATTAACATATATCAAGTGGATCACAAATTGCATAAATGAAACATGAATTCTCCTTTTAACTTAGTGCATATCTTAGAGAGATATTGATTTGAAAGAATGAGGCACTAAGTGTCATTTGATGTTATTCTATGATCAAACAAACAATGGATGCGATCAAGAGAGTAACATATTGGAATATGAATTAAGCTTAAAATAGGAGAATCCAATAAGCAAGCTACTTTAGCAATGAAAGCAACAATCCTTGATAAAAGCGACATTATTTTAACAAGTTGAATTGATGTGAAGTAGCATACTTTATGAGAAGCATTATTCTCATGTAAGAGACTATATGAAATTACTAAGATAAAGCAATAGTCTCAACATAATCAAAATGGACTCCCCTTAAAGATATGCATCAAGTAATTGAAAGAATTGATGTCGATGCATTCACTTTTAAAGACATAAAGGGAGACCCATTATACATCTTGATCAAGGCTTATAAAATTTGCAATAAACAACTTAAGCCTTGTATTCTCACAATGAAAAAGATTTAGAATGCTTACAACCACACCATTGATTGTTGTGAAGACCTTATTGTCCAAGCAGGTGTTGTTGTTCTTGATGTTCTACCTTTTTCATTTGAGTGTCCTCCCTTTGTAGTTGTCTCTTTTTCCTTCCAAACTTATTGAAAATACTCAAGAGAGATGTCAATAGCGCAAGGGAGTATATGATGAATGATGATCTTTTTTTAGAAAATAAATATGAAAATTTCATCATCCATAAGTCACACAGACATGAAGTAAAATCCCTAGCATTAGTGCACATCATAGGAAAAGAGGAATATGCACTATTTAACCATTTGATCAATCATAGGAATTTATCCCCCAACTAGATCCCTTGATTAGTGGTTAGAACAAGATATACAATTATCGGAGTATAAAAACTAAGTCCTTGCTTGTAAAGAGTATTGCTTTCAAATAATGCGGAATTGATAAATCAATACTACTAATAAGTCTATGAGAATAAAGCAAGAGTGCTTAGGCAAGGAAAAGCAATAACACAAGTTTTCTCTTGCAATGAGTTGCTTCACTAAATGTGAATTTAACTTAAAGCAACACCAAATAGAATTAGCAAAGAGTAGTGCAAGAGAAACTTAGAAGGGAAAGAACAAACAAATCACAAGCAATAAGCACACGAGACACGGGTGATTTGTTTTACCGAGGTTCGGCCCTCGAAGGCCTAGTCCCCGTTGAGGAGTCCACTTAAGGACGGGTCTTTTTCAACCCTTTCCCTCTCTCCACCGATCACACAAGGATCGGCGAGCTCTTCTTCTTTTCAAGGATCACTCTCGATCCCACAAGGACCACCACACTCTTTGGTGTCTCTTGCTAGCTTTTACAAGCCTCCAAAACTTTGGAGGAAGTTCGATGGGAGTCAATACTCCACGCGCAAATGAACACAAAGATGTAGCACACACTATCTCTCAAGGAATCTCACAAGGCACTAGGGCTAAACTCAATTGAGTAGCTCTCAATTGCTTGCTCTCTCTTTTGTGTCACTTGTGTTGGTTGTAGTGGTCTAAATCTTGTGTATAGGATGGATCAATGAATATATGTGGTTGGGAGGGCTTGAGTATGTCAACTAGATGACTTGGAATGTTGCTTGGGCTCCCACACCTTGAAGTGGCCGGTTGGGGTGGTATTTATAGCCACCAACCAAAATGTAGCCGTTGGAGAAGGCTGCTGGCGATGGGCGCACCGGACAGTCCGGTGCGCCAGCCACGTCATCCTATCCGTTGGGGTTGGAGTTGGTCGACCGTTGGAGGCTTTGTCCTCATGTGGCACCGGACAGTCCGGTGCACACCGGACAGTCCGGTGCCCCTATGTCCTTCTGCTCTGACTTCTGCCGCGTATACTGTTGCGCACTGTTCGCTGTCAGAGTCGATCGTTGGCGCGAGGTAGCCGTTGCTCCGCTGGCGCACCGGACAGTCCGGTGTACACCGGACAGTCCGGTGAATTTTAGCGGAGCGGCCTTCCATTTTCCCGAAGCTGGCCAGTTCAGAGCCGCTTCACTCTGGAGCACCGGACACTGTCCGGTGGTGCACCGGACAGTCCGATGAATTATAGTGGGCTGCGCCTGAGAAACCCGAAGATGAAGAGTTCGAAGGCAATCCTCCCTGGTGCACCGGACACTGTCCGGTGCCACACCGGACAGTCCGGTGTGCCAGACCAGGGAGCACTTCGGTTTCTTTTTGCTCCTTTGTTTTGAACCCTGTCTTGTTCTTTCTATTGGTTTTTGTTGAATCTTTGACACCTGTAGAACATGCAATCTAGAGCAAGCTAGTTAGTCCAATTATTTGTGTTGGACATTCAACCACCAAAATCATTTAGGAAAAGGTTTAAAGCCTATTTCCCTTTCACAGAGCAATCTGTGCAGACATCTGAGCTCTGAAAAAGGACTCCTGAATACAGGTGCTGAAGATGTCAACTGCAGCAGGGTCCCTCAGAGCCGGTAACCAAGACTCCACGGGTACGTATCTGAACCTGCGTACCTGTGCAGCTGTAGCACGCTGAAGGTCAAATAACCTAGGATCTGCAGCCAGAGGTCGCACCTCAGTCTCATCACGCTCCCGGAAGCGAGCAGGTGGGTTAGGTGGAGCGGAAACGGGAGCGGGAGGAGGAGCAGTGGAAGCTGGTGTAGTGTAGGTGGTGGATGGCGCAGCAGGGGTGACGGGAGCAGGCAAAGTGGGTGGAGGAGTGGAGGCAGTGGTGGGAGTGGAGGAGCGAGGCCGGGAGGCAAAGCGACGAACTCGGTACGCAATCTGATCTTAAGGAGTTTGTGGCTGATCTCCTAGCTTGGCCTGCTCAGCGGCTGCTGCTACTGCTGCCGCTGCTCGGGCTGCTCTGTCCATACGCCGCTTCTTGCGGCCTTCCTGCTGCTCCAAGTATACGGTCTTTCCCTTGACCTGCCTGAAGGGGTGACGAGGATCCTCATCATCGCCTCCCCCTGGCGCCGACACATTCTTCGTGCGCGGCATCCTGACCTGACGACTGCAATGAGAGAGAGAAGCTAAGCACAAGTCAATAATAGTCGATAGAATATCAAAAGAGGAGATGTCTACCTGGAAAACTCACACGAGAGGTGGAAATCCAGGCAGGACAGGAGACGGCTCACGGGCAGGCAAGGTCACTGAAATGACAGAAGAGGGGAATATGTATTAGTCACATAGTCATAAGTATATGAAATGTGAATAAATACATACACAGAGAAATATGGCACAGAAAACGAGAGATATGGCGATCGAGAGGTCAAACGACGTGAAAACGGCGTTTGAACGAGAAATAGTGTCATAGGAGGTTTGGAATTCGAATTGAGGCACGAAATGACGTGGAATTGAGCCGATACTTTACGAATAGGTTTATATGGGTAAATATGAGTGAAGTGAGTGCTTGGTTTGAATTTAGGCGAAGAAAATGGAATTTGGGCACTCAGCTCGGAAACGATCGCTCGAAACGGGGAATTTGGTGAAATTAAAGCCTGGTATATCGGATTGGCGTGAAATTTGGCGAATATGTTACTGGAGGTGTTGTGAAGGTGACTGAAAAATTTGGGTTCAATCGGAGCATTTTTGGCTGGTTTGGGCATTTCACCGAGCATGTGGCGTGCGGTGAATTAGGTTTTTTGAGATACGGCCATTTGAGGATTGAAACCCTCCCAAAGGGAGCTAGAAACCTGCAGGGATATGCAAGAGACACATAGGAACACATTCCACCACTTGGATTCACTGGACAGGAATTTGATTTGGGCACAAAGGGGTGGAAAGGGGGTGCTCACTGCAAAGACAGACAGAGAGAAAAAAGATGCAGAGGGGAGCAGGGCTGCTCACAAGAGGAAGAGCAGGCACAAGCACGGAAGATCGCCGGAGCACGGTGGTCGCCGGTGAGGGACGGTCGCCGGCGAGGGTGGAATCGCCAGAGACAGAGAGGAGCTGAGGTGAGAGACAGAGGAAATGTTCTCAGCCCCGGGCTCGGGCGGGGAAAGTTTTTTTATAAACCGAATATGGGCGCACCGAACAGTCTACAGTGCACACCGGACAGCGCACAGTAGATGTCCGGTGAACCACCGGACAGTGCACAGGAAAGGGAGTTCTTGCGCGCGTGCGACCGGTGCACCGGACAGTGCACAGTGCAGTGTCCGGTGCACACCGGACTGTCCGGTGAGCCCAGACATATAGAAAATTTGGATTTTTTGATTTTTTCTATCTAGTTTTCAACCAAACCAAATCCCAACTTATAAACACACAAAATAACACTTGTTGGGACAGGTATTGGCACCCTCATATATTTTCTCATAATTTTCAAAATATTTTGCCATAGGCTAGATAATTTTTAGAGAAAATAGGCAAATGGTGAAATTTGCATTTTGGCCTTGCACTAGGGGTTTTCATGAGTGATTTGAGTTTTGAATACTCCCCCTAAGTGCAGTACCTCATGCATATTTTAAGAACCAACAATTGCATAAAAAGTAAGAATTTAAGTGATAAAAGCTTGTCAAGTTTGATCCGAGTTAAGCTTTTTCACTCGCTTTGTTGGCGGTTATCTCAACAAGGTTAGACAAGCCCTAGATGCAATATAAGAAATTTAAATATGCAATGCAAGCTTGACAACACCATTTGACATCTTAAATAAAATTTCTGAGATCAAGTATATTTAATTCATTCCTCAACATGCAAAAGCGGGTCTTATCAAGTGGCTTAGTGAAAATATCCGCTAATTGATCTTCCGACCTCACTCCTTCTAAAATGATATCTCCTTTAGCAACATGATCTCTAAGAGCATCTCCAACAATGCCTCAAACTAATGCCTCAAATCGAAATATAGGGCTCTACACAGGAAAAATCACTCCAACAGTGCCTCAATTCAACAAATTTTGTCAAAAAACTATAGGGCACCCTCTCAAGTGCCTCAAATATACTACACCGCAGTGGGCTGCCTTATAATCTAGATTTGGGGCTTTACTGTTGGAGCGGAGTGTTTTGTTGGTGCCCTAAATTCTATAAAATTTACTTATTTTTAAATTATAAGGCATTTTTATAGGTCACGTTGTTGGAGATGCTCTAAGGAAGTGATGACGGATATCAATGTGCTTGGTGCGAGAGTGTTGTACAGTATTATTAGCAATTTTAACAGCACTCTCATTATCACACAACATAGGTACCTTTTCTAGAACTACGCCATAGTCTAGAAGAGTTTGTTTCATATATAAAATTTGTGTGCAACAAGCACCCGCGGCAATGTATTCCGCTTCGGCGGTTGACAAGGCAACACTATTTTGCTTTTTGGATGTCCATGATACTAGTGATCTACCAAGCAGATGGCATCCTCAGAAGTACTTTTCCTATCAATTTTGCAACCGGCATAATCCGAATCGGAATAGCCAATTAAATCAAAAGTAGCTCCTTTGGGATACCACAGACCAACGCTTGTGGTGTGCCTGAGATACCTAAGAATTCTTTTAACAACGCGAAGATGAGCTTTCTTAGGATTAGATTGAAATCTAGCACACATGCAGACACTAAACATGATAAATGTGCTTGGTGCGAGAGTGTTGTACAGTATTATTAGCAATTCTAACAGCACTCTCATTATCACACAACAAAGGTACCTTTTCTAGAACTACGCCATAGTCTAGAAGAGTTTGTTTCATATATAAAATTTGTGTGCAACAAGCACCCGCAGCAATGTATTCCGCTTCGGCGGTTGACAAGGCAACACTATTTTGTTTTTTGGATGTCCATGATACTAGTGATCTACCAAGTAGATGGCATCCCCAGAAGTACTTTTCCTATCAATTTTGCAACCGGCATAATCCGAATCGGAATAGCCAATTAAATCAAAAGTAGCTCCTTTGGGATACCACAGACCAACGCTTGTGGTGTGCCTGAGATACCTAAGAATTCTTTTAACAACGCGAAGATGAGCTTTCTTAGGATTAGATTGAAATCTAGCACACATGCAGACACTAAACATGATATCAGGCCTAGATGCGGTAAAGTACAATAAACTACCAATCATAGAACGGTAGAGAGTTTGATTAACCGGGTTACCTCCCTCATCTAGATCGAGATGTCCATTTGTCGGCATAGGTGTCTTGATTGGTTTGCACTTCTCCATGTTAAACCTTTTCAACAAGTCTTTGGTATACTTCTCTTGTGAGAGAAAGTTAGCATCTTTCATTTGCTTGACTTGAAAGCCGAGGAAGTACATCAGCTCACCAATCATTGACATCTCGAACTCCTTCGACATTAACTCACCAAATTCCTTGCAATGATAGTCATTTGTCGAGCCAAAGATTATATCATCAACATATACTTGACAAATGAAAATATCACCGTTATGTTTCTTTGTGAATAGAGTTGTGTCGACGGTCCCGATCTTGAAGCCCTTTTCGATGAGGAAGTCGCGAAGACGCTCATACCAAGCCCTTAGAGCTTGCTTTAGCCCATATAGCGCCTTGGACAACCTGTAAACATGGTTAGGATACCTAGGGTCTTCAAATCCAGGTGGTTGCTCAACATATACAAGTTCATTTATGAAGCCATTTAAAAATGCACTTTTTACATCCATTTGATAAAGCTTTATATCATAGCATGATGCATATGCGAGTAGGATACAGATGGCTTCCAGTCGAGCAACCGGTGCAAAGGTCTCTCCAAAATCTAAGCCTTCAACTTGAGAGAATCCTTTTACAACAAGTCTTGCCTTGTTCCTTACAATCACACCTTGATCATCTTGTTTGTTTCTGAACACCCACTTTGTTCCAATGATTCTTGCATCTTGTGGGGGCTTCTCCAGGGTCCAAACTTGGTTACGGGTGAAGTTGTTAAGTTCTTCATGCATAGCGTTCACCCAGTCCGGATCCTGTAGTGCCTGATCTATACAAGTGACAATGTGTCCATATTTGTCTATTGGGAGGACACTGAGAATCTTCCTCACAACATCCGGTTGTGAGATTTGAGTAAGCCCCAATCCATTTACTTCCTCTACAAGAATATTGAGACGTGAGTACATAGCATTGGCATTTTCATTAGCAAGCATTTCAAAAGAATTTAACTTTCTCATAGCAATGTGATATCTCTCCTCACGCTCACTTCTAGTTCCTTCATGTAGAGCACAAATGTCCATCCACAAATCATGAGCATTTTTATGATTTCTAACTCTATTGAACACATCTTTGCAAAGGCCTCTAAAAAGGGTGTTTTGGGCCTTAGCATTCCATTTCTCATAATTAAACTCATCACCTACAAGATTTATGCGATCTCTAGGTTTGGGTAATCCTTGTGTGGCGGCTTTATAGACACCAATGTCTATAGCCTCTAAATATGCTTCCATACGAATTTTCCAATATGGAAAATCGTCACCATCAAAAACGGGAGGAGGTCCATCCCCACCGGACATCGTAACTCTAGCGGTTAAGCTAATCTAAGAGCAACAAGCCTTTGATACCAATTGAAAGGATCACGATGCCCAAGAGGGGGGTGAATTGGGCTTTTCTAAAAATCAACACTAATTAAAACCTAAGCAAGAGCTAAGCAAGAGCCCAACTTCACCCCAACAACTAGGACTAAAATAATAATACTAGAAATACAATAGTGCTAAGATAATACTTCAAATACTTGCTAAACAAATACACAATGTAAAGTGCTTGAATTAAGTGCGGAATGTAAAACAAGGTTTAGAAGACTCCTCCAATTTTTCCCGAGGTATCGAAGAGTCGGCACTCTCCACTAGTCCTCGTTGGAGCACCCACGCAAGGGTATCGCTCCCCCTTGGTCCTCGCAAGAACCAAGTGCTCACTACGAGATGATCCTTTGCCACTCCGGCGCAGTGGATCCCTCGAGACCGCTTACAAACTTGAGTCGGGTCACCAACAAGATCTTCACGGTGATCACCGAGCTCCCAACGCCACCAAGTCGTCTAGGTGATGCCGATCACCAAGAGTAACAAGCCGTAGACTTTCGCTTGACCAAGAGAAGCCTAATGCAAGTGGTGTGTGCACTAGGTGGCTCTCGCTAGCGCTAATGAGGAACAAATGCGGGATTAAGATTCTCTAATCTCCTCACTATGCTTTTGGTGCTTGCAATGCTCTAGCAATATGCTGGAATTAATGTGGGCAGCAAGACTTTGAATATGGTGGGTGGAGGGGGTATAAATAGCCCTCACCCACCAACTAGTCGTTACCAGCATTCTTCTGCGCATGGGTGCACCGGACAGTCTGGTGCGCCACCGGTGCGCCAACGGTCGACTCCAACAGCTAGTTCTGACAGCTAGCCGTTGGGATGATGGCACACCGGACAGTGAACAGTCACTGTCCGGTGCACACCGGACAGTCCGGTGCACTGTCCGGTGCACTGTCCGGTGCACTGTCCGGTGCGCCACTAAAATTCCACTCGGGAACTAGGCGCTCTCGGGTTCCTTCGGGAACAAACTCTGCCCCAGGGCCACCTTGGCCCCACCTGGCAGAGGGTGCACCGGACAGTCCGGTGCCCAAGGCCAGAAACCCTATTTCTTGTTTTCAGCTGTTTTTCAAATCGGTTTTCGTTCTAACTTGTGAGTGAGTTCTAGAGTGACACCTAGCACTGTATGTGAGTGTGATTGTGCACCAACACTACACTAGAACTCTCTTGGTCAAACTACTCATCGACAACCCCTCTTTATAGTACGGCTAAAAGAGAATAAAAGACCTAACTAAATCACGAGTATCCACATCTCCTTGACACTCGGACTCCGTAGTCCTTCACCTTTTGTTTCATCGTTTTAGCCGTCGCTTCGAGTTCTTATCTCCAGGATTGTTTTCACCATTGTAGTACTTCTACCTGTAATGCGACCTAATTTACCATTTGTCTCTGCAAAACACACGTTAGTCACATATAACATTACGTTGTCATTAATCACTAAAACCAACCAGGGGCCTAGATGCTTTCAAGCATGCTTTATTACATATGCGGCCCGACCCGCTTCGCCCACACGGCGACCAACAGGCGTGACCCTACAACATGGGTCGGATTGTACATGGACCTCTTTAGGAAGGTCGAGACGTAGGGTCTCCGAAGTCTTAGTCGTTCGTGCCCCGGAGCCTTTGAGGGTCTTCGCTTCGGCTCACCGAGACAAAGGGAGCGCTTGAGCCTTCGCTTGGGCGTCGTTCTCGGTCTCAGCTTGCGGGGCCTTCAGTCTTGTATGTGTTGATGTGGGAGTCGTTGAGCGAGGGGGGCAATATTCGCCTTCGTTCCAACATTATCCCTCTGAGGGACCAGTTCGACTAAGTCAGCTGGTGCCGAAGACTGTCGTAAGATGGTGAAGACGCTGCCCTCACTCGAAGTGGTCCCACGAGGTTTTTTTATTTGTGACCGCTGATGGGATGTGTTACTGTGGGACTATTAGTTTCCCGAGGCACCGCTCCGCGCCTATAAAAAGCTGGGCTCGACTGAGGCTTTTTACCTGCTCAAGCTCGCGTTGTCGAAACCCTAGTTTTTCATCTGCTCGCCTGCCCTCTCTGCTCTCTCTCTTCGCCGGTGATCTGGCTCGCATCAAGCAAACCGTGCACCGCCGCCGACGGTACGTATCCATGCCATCTTCTTCGTCCGCCGCGAGCGCGTCGCCGACCACGCCGTCGTCTGAGAAGACGTTGAGTGATTCGGCGGTGGTAGACCTGCAGCCCGGCCACACCGTCAAGTTCGGGACCTCGAGAATATTTTAGGGTCGCGTGCTGGAGATGCAACGGCTAGGTTATTTTGGGAATGGTGTAGGGCGGGCTCTAGGGGCTGAAGATGTCCCTGAGCCGGAGGGTGAATTGGTCGTTTTAAAGCTTTTTTCGCTGATGGTCTTCGCCTGCCGGCGCATCGGTTTGTAGTCGAGGTTCTTCGGAGATTCGAAGTGCAAATTCACCAGTTGACACCAAACGCCATGGTGGCGCTCGCGAAGTATATCTGGGCTGTTTCCTCATAAGGCGGGCAGCCATCTGTAGAGGTCTTCGCGAAAAATTACTGTCTGCACTGGCAGAAGAGGAAAATAGGTGATAAGGTTGCTCAATTTGGATCGTGCACTTTTACGCCTAGGACTGGGAAGACTTCGGTGGAAGTTGTTGAGATTGTCCCATGTGCCAGAAATAAGTGGGGCAATTGGTGGAAATTTTGGTTTTATGTGTCTCCTGGGGATGTCGAAGGGTTGCCGAGTTTGCCCCCTGCCATCTTATGCTCTTATTGCTATGTGGCGTTCCCACATTTTGGGGTGGCAGAAGAAGATGAAGACGAGGGGGCCCTTCGATATGTCGCCCGCCTGAGTAGTGGACGCGATTTGGTCGAGGAGTTTATTGCCTGTGGGGTGTGGCTCCTAGCGCATGGTTGGGCACTGGGTGAGATTACCCTCCGCCGAATGCCGACATTAGGTGCCAGCTAGTGCGAAGTCCTGCCTTCGCCGTGGATCTGCGACCGAGATGCGGCTGCATTTGTGCGTGAAGTCGAGGTCGAAGCCGTCAAGATTGTTGGCAAATACGCGCTAAAGACTAAGACGTTGAGGAGTTGGGACATCCGCGGTTCCAACGTCAGGTTGAACCGCGTGTTTGAGCTGAATAATTTGTCGTATGGTTCTTACCCGGAGGGAGACTCCGGTGACACCGCTGATCGCCGAGGGAAGCAGGTGAAGTCCTCGGCCGATGAAGGCCCCTCAAGGGATAAGGCTCCGGGTGCGGCTCTTAGAAAAAGAAAATTAGGTACAGCGGGTGAGGAGTCGGGCCTGAGGGCAACTGGTTGTTTTGTTGAGGATTTGCTGGAAACGTGCGCGGTTCCCGGGGATTGATGTCTTCGCCTGAGCTCCAGGAAACCTCTTTGCGAATGCTGAAGGTTACCGGGGGTCGATGGCCTAGGAATGACCCAATACCCCGGGCAGCTGGTGAAGATTTTTTACGTCTCAATTGGCTCGCGAACTAAAGATTTTTACTTATGGGAGAAATATTGGTGTTGTTGTGTCGGCAGTGATGGAGAAAGACCGTCAGGAAGCGCAACAGAAAAAGCGGTGTGCCCCCGTCAGGTTGGTGTACCCGCGCCGGGAGGTGAAGCTGGCGCGGCCCAGCGCGAAGGCCGCCGCGCCGGGTGCCGCGATGCCTCCGCCCGCTGCGCTTGCTGCGGCGCCAAGACCCCCTTCGCCACCGCGCGTTACTGAGACGGCGGTGGCGGGATTCAGTGGAGTCGCCACAGAGTTGTCCATGGATGACTACCTGGTGGGCTGGGGTGACCATGTTCAATGCCCAGACGGGGCTACCGCCTTCTGGTGAGTTGTTTTGGTTTTTCGTGTGTTAAAGTGGGGTCCATGTTTCTGACTTGGTTGTGATGTAGGGGCGGAGTCTGGCCAGCTGACGGTTGTGTCGCCAGCGTCAGCTGCCGGCCTGGTGGTTGCGGCGACGGAACATGCAGCGAAGGGTGACACGGGGACTTCGGAAGACCCATGGTCGAGGTTCTGTGTCGGAGGTGAGATTGCCTTCGCTGCCGCTGCTGCCGGCTTGGCCGCGTCAGTCGTGCAGCAACTAAAATATGTGAGTGTGATTAGTGCTTGTGGGTGTATGGTTTTCCTTGCTCTGGTTTTGAATGTTGCGTTTTTTGGTGTTAGGTGACCGCCTTCGGTGAGCGGGTTGCCTCGAGGGCGCTGACCTCGGAGTTCGCTTCCGAGAGGCGGTGGCTTGAGGGAAGGATTGAATGCCTCCGCACGCAACATACGGAGGCGGTAAGGGACAAGTCGGTGGCTGAGAACAAAAGTCGCAATCTCCTAGAGAAGCTCTCAGCGGCGGAGAAAGAGAGGGAAGACCTCGGCCGCCAACTTGCCGAGGAGAGGAAGGACGCTGAAAAAGCCCGTGTGGAGGCCCAAGCCACCCGCGCCGAAGCCCAGCCCGCGCGCGCGGAAGCTCAGGTTGTGCGCGCGGACGACGAAATCGCTCGCAAGCACGCCGTCGACATGGAGTCGGAGCTGAGAAACATCTGCAGTTATTGCGAGAAGACGGAGGCCTCCACCCGTGCCGGTGTTGAGCGAGCGCACACGCTTTTAATGGAAGCGTACCGTGAGCTCGGCGCACAGACCGCTCACTTCGAAAAATCGAGGGAGGAGGTGGGGCTTCGCTTCCTTGGATGGTTGCAGGAGGAGCTGGAGTCACTCCCATCCATTGTGACGGGCCTTATGTCCTACGCATCCCTTGTTACCCGCGAGGGGGCGGCGAATGCCTTGTCCTGAGAGGGATGTAGGCACTTCGAAGCCTTCGATCAGGCGAACGAGGACTTCGATCGTGGAGTTTTCCAAGTTGAAGATGATGTGCCAAAGCAGTCCGCAGGGGCGCTTTATGATAGAATATGGGGTCCTCATGGTCGTGGCATCGTCCGGGAGAGGGCCGACCGAGCGCTGACGCAGGTATATTTTTGATTGTATATGAATATTATTTATTATAATAATATTTTTGATTATATATGTATTTTATTTGTTGTAATAGCTGTGGGGTGCTGTGTTATCTGCGCAGATGATGAATGAAGAAGTTGACGACCTCGTCGGTCTTGGAAGCTCAATGACCCGGATGGATGGCACGTTGGAGGCGGGAGTTGAAGGGCTCTCAGCACCTCCAGGAGGTTCTGGCGAAGACCCTGCGGCGGCATCAGCTCCGGCGCAGGTTGAAGAGATGCATTAGGGGTTTAGGGTTGATAGTTTTGATTTTGTATGATTATGAAGTCGGATGCTGCGCAGGTTCCGGCGTCCGGGCCTGCGCAAGCAAACCCTGATGACGTTGAAACAAATGATATTTTGATGGATGGGAATGCAACGTTTCTTGGTGGCAATGTGTCGGAGGGCTCTAATTTTGGGTCGTGGTCTTCGGAGGAGAAGGAATTGGGGAGCCCTTTCTCGTGGGTTGACAAATCTTCTGACGAAGACTTATATTATTTCGCCGTGTTGGATCGGGCTGCGTCGGAGTCTTTGTTGCGATCCGTCCCTCGCGAGGTGTTGGCGACCTCGACTGATGCGGGAGTTGAAGGCTCGCGACAGCGAAGGATGGGTATGTCAAAACAAGGCATCGGTGAGACTTCACGAAGTGGAAGAAGGCATCGTCGAATGGGTATGGAGAGGACCCGTCTTCGAAGTGGGCCACGACTAGATCGGGGTACTCAGCGCGAGCTACTTTCATCGACGTCTGGGTCGTGCATCGGAGAAGGGGACCTACGGGACCTGTTTGAGGGCGAAGAGTTAAGGTTGATATTGTTCAATTTTCGGGAGGCGGGTCTTATTCCGAAGGAGGAGCCTATGTGATAATTTGTTGCCCTTGCTGGTCTGTTGCGATATTGAGTGAAAACGCTGCCCTCCCCCTCTTCGCAATAGAGCTGCGATGGCCTTGCTTGTTGTGATGTGCGGGCGCACATACGCCAGGCGCGCGCGTGATGTGCGCAGGGGAACAGAGCGCGCAACCAGGACACAGGAAGGGAAGGCAAGTGGCTAAAAGGAAAGTTAGCCACCTAATTAGTTGTTTCCTGTGTTAGTTATTTCCTTATTAGTCGTTTCCTTGTTAGTTATTTCCTTGTGAGTTATTTCCTTGTGAGTTGTTACCTTGTTAGTTATTTCCTTACTAGTTGTTTCCTTGTTAGTTATTTCCTTATAGCTGCCCCCTCTGTGGCTATATAAGCATGTACGAGATATCATTTGGAATAAGCAATAAGTCAGTCCTAATCTCCCTCTCTTCTCTACAAACCGACGGCTGAGGGATATAACCTCGCCGGCGTGACGGACAGCGGCTACGAGTTACGTAGCCGGGGTCCGGCCAGTCGGGGATTTGGTGTCCTTGACAACCTGGTATCACGGTCTCGTCGATCCTCACCCACCCGCTCCAACCACGCCCAGCAGGCGCCAACGCCACCACCTTCCCCAGCCTCCACCACAGCCATGGCCGAGCCCACCATTGCCGACGTCCTCGCTGAGTTGCGGGCACTCCGCACGGACGTCAACACGCTGCAGTTCGACATGGCGGTCATGAAGGACAAGTCCGCGTCGGCCTCGGACAACGGGGGCCACGGTCGGCGACCCGAGGGGCAGCGCGACCACGATCCGTACATCCAGCACCGCAAGTGGGACTTCCCCCGCTTCGATGGCTCCATCGATCCGATGTTGTTCATCAACAAATGTGAGTCATACTTCCGGCATCACCGCACCTTGGGGGAGGAACGTGTTCGGATGGCATCATACCATCTGGACGACGTCGCGCAGCTGTGGTACAACCAACTTGAAGATGATGGTGCCCCGTCATGGGGTCGATTCAAAGACTTGCTGAATGAGAGGTTCGGACCTCCACTCCGTTCCGCGCCGCTGTTCGAACTTTTGGAGTGCCGGCGCACCGGATCTGTGGAGGAGTACTCTAATCGTTTCCAGACGCTCCTGCCCCGTGCCGGTCGGCTGGACGAAGCTCAACGAGTGCAACTCTTCACCGGAGGCCTCCTCCCGCCTCTCAGTCATGCGGTGCGCATCCATAATCCGACCACGCTCGCCGCTGCGATGAGCCTGGCGCGACAAGTGGAGCTGATGGAGCTCGAGCGACCGCCGGTATGACAGGGAGCACGCGGTCTACTTCCGCCACAGCCGCCTCGAACCGCTCCGGCCGCGCCACCCCAGCAGCTGGCTCTTCCAAACCTGCCGGCGGGTAACGACCAGGGACGACGCGAGGGCAACCAGCGGCGCCTCTCTACGGCGGAGCAGGCAGAACGACGTCGCCTTGGCCTTTGTTTTAACTGTGACGAAAAGTATTCTCGTGGCCATAACAGGTTTTGCAAGCGGATTTTCTTCGTGGACGGGGTTGAGATTGATGACACCGAACCCGTCACCGAAGACGGGGACAGGGACGCCCCCTGCTTCTCGCTGCAGGCGGTGGCTGGGATGTCCATGACGGACACCACGCAGCTCGCGGTCACACTAGGGGCCGCCCAGCTCGTAGCCCTCCTCGACTCCGGCAGCACCCACAATTTCATCTCCGAAGAAGCCGCTCGGCGAACGGGTCTTCCGCTCCAACAACGTCCCCGCCTAACGGCCATGGTGGCCAATGGTGAGAAGATCACCTGCGCCGGCGTCATCCGCAAAGCCCCACTAATCATCGCTGGTGCTGCGTTCCCGGCGGAGCTGTTCGTCATGCCCTTGGCCGGGTACGACATCGTCCTCGGCACCAAATGGCTCGGCGCGTTGGGACCCATTGTCTGGGACCTGGCCAACAGGAGCATGTCCTTCCAGCGAGGGGGCCGCACCATCTCATGGGCGGGCCTATCCACGACGTCGGGCCCGGCGGTGTGCGCCTTGTACGCTGAAGAATCGCTCTTGGATGCTCTCCTCGGAGCGTTTGCAAGGGTCTTCGCCACTCCAACGGGACTGTCCCCCAAGCGCGCACATGATCACTGCATCCTGCTGAAGCCCGATGCACAGCCGGTCGTCGTGCGCCCCTATCGGTACCCAACTGCCCATAAAGATGAGTTGGAGCGGCAGTGTGCAGCCATGATGGAACAAGGGATCGTCCGACACAGCGACTCCCCGTTTTCGTCGCCGGTCCTCCTTGTCAAGAAGGCCGATGGATCCTGGCGCTTCTGCGTCGACTACTGGGCCCTGAACGCCATGACGGTCAAGGACGCCTTCCCGATCCCGGTGGTGGATGAGCTCAACGGCGCCAAATTTTTCTCCAAGCTCGACCTACGGTCGGGATACCACCAGGTCCACATGCGACCCGAGGACATCCACAAGACGGCGTTCCGCACGCATGACGGCCTATATGAGTTCCTGGTCATGGCGTTCGGACTCTGCAACGCGCCGGCCACATTCCAAGCCCTCATGAACGACGTCCTGAGGCCGTTCCTCCGTCGCTTCGTCCTCGTATTTTTTGACGATATTTTGATCTACAGCAGGACTTGGGCAGATCACCTCCGGCACCTGCGTGCTGTCCTGGAAGAACTGCGCCGTCACCAGCTCTTCATCAAGCGCACCAAATGTTCCTTCGGGGTCTCCGCCGTCGCCTACCTCGACCACGTTATCTCTGCGGCGGGCGTCGCCATGGATCCCGTCAAGGTGCAAGCCATCCATGATTGGCCGACGCCACGATCCGCTCGTGCCGTCCGTGGCTTCCTCGGTCTCGCGGGGTACTACCGCAAGTTCGTACATAACTATGGCACGGTGGCCGCGCCCCTGACGGCGTTGCTCAAGAAGGACGGTTTCACTTGGGATGATGCAGCGGCCACGACGTTCTCCGCGCTCAAAGCGGCGGTCACTTCGGCACCAGTCCTCGCCATGCCCGACTTCGCCAAGCTGTCCGTCGTCGAATGCGACGCGTCAACCATCGGCATTGGGGCGGTCCTAGTCCAGGAGGGACACCCGGTGGCATACTTTAGCCGGCCAGTAGCGCCGCACCACCGCACGCTGGCCGCCTACGAGCGAGAGCTCATTGGCATGGTCCAGGCGGTTCGGCATTGGAGGCCATACCTATGGGGGCGCCGCTTCCTCGTCAAGACGGACCACTACAGCTTGAAATACCTCCTCGACCAGCGCCTCGCCACAATTCCGCAGCACCACTGGGTCGGCAAGCTCTTGGGCTTCGATTTCACAGTGGAGTACCGCTCCGGGGCCACGAATGCTGTCGCCGACGCCCTATCCCGCCGCGACAACGAGGAAGGAGAGCTGCTGGCCATCTCAGCGCCCCGGTTCGACTTCATCGAGCGCCTCTGCCATGCCCAGGCTACCGACCCGGCGCTGGTAGCCGTCCACGATGAGCTCCGGGCGGGGACCCGCACGGCACCGTGGACCATCACCGACGGCATGGTCGCCCTGGAGGGGCGCCTCTACATCCCGCCAGCATCACCACTACTTCAGGAAATCCTGGCCGCGGTCCACGACGACGGCCATGAAGGCGTTCATCGCACGCTGCACCGCCTGCGACGTGATTTTCATTTCCCCAACATGTGTCGTGTGGTGCAGGACTTTGTGAAGGCGTGTGCCACATGTCAGAGGTACAAGACTGACCACCTGAGGCCGGCCGGGCTGCTCCAGCCACTGCCCATTCCGTCCAGCGTGTGGGCCGACATCGGCATCGATTTCATTGAAGCACTGCCCCGGGTGCAGGGCAAGACAGTAATCCTCTCCGTCGTCGACCGCTTCAGCAAGTACTGCCACTTCATCCCGTTAGCACACCCCTACACCGCCGAGTCCGTCGCCCAAGCGTTCTTCAGCGACATCGTCCGCCTTCATGGTGTGCCGCAATCCATCGTCTCGGACCGCGACCTGGTGTTCACGTCGACATTCTGGACCGAGCTCATGCGGCTCACTGGCACCAAGCTCTTCATGTCGTCGGCTTTTCACCCGCAAACGGATGGACAGACGGAGGCTGCCAACAGGGTAATCATCATGTACCTCCGTTGTTTCATAGGCGATCGTCCTCGGCAGTGGCTTCGTTGGCTTCCGTGGGCCGAATACACCTACAACACGGCTTTCCAATCGTCGCTCCGGGAGACGTCGTTCCGCGTGGTCTATGGCCGCGACCCGCCCTCCATCCGCTCTTATGAGCCTTGTGAGACGCGTGTGGCAGCTGTTGCACAGGAGATGGAGGACCGCACGGCTTTTCTCGCCGACGTCCGCTACCGCCTCGAACAGGCCCAGGCGGTCCAAAAGCGTGTCTATGATCAGCACCATCGTCCAGTGGAGTACCAAGTTGGGGACTGGGCACTACTACGACTCCGGCAACGCCCGGCAGCATCACTACCACGGACCTCCACCGGCAAGCTCAAGCCACGGTTCGTTGGACCGTATCGCGTCCTGGAGATCATCAACGCCGTGGCTGTCCGGCTCGAGCTTTCGCCAGGGGCCCGCCTCCATGATGTGTTCCATGTTGGAGAGCTCAAGAAGTTCATCGGCACACCACCGGCAACACCCCCGGCATTACCCCCCACGCACAACGGCGCTGTGGTGCCCGTGCTAGCAGTGGTCACAGCCGGGCGCCTGGCTCGTGGGATTCGCCAGCTATTGGTCCAGTGGCAAGGTGAGCCAGCTGCGTCAGCAAGCTGGGAGGACTACGACGACTTTCGCGCTCACTTCCCTGATTTCCAGCTCGAGGACGAGCTGGTCTACGACGGCGGGAGAGATGTGATGTGCGGGCGCACATACGCCAGGCGCGCGCGTGATGTGCGCAGGGGAACAGAGCGCGCAGCCAGGACACAGGAAGGGAAGGCAAGTGGCTAAAAGGAAAGTTAGCCACCTAATTAGTTGTTTCCTGTGTTAGTTATTTCCTTATTAGTCGTTTCCTTGTTAGTTATTTCCTTGTGAGTTATTTCCTTATGAGTTGTTACCTTGTTAGTTATTTCCTTACTAGTTGTTTTCCTTGTTAGTTATTTCCTTATAGATGCCCCCTCTGTGGCTATATAAGCATGTACGAGATATCATTTGGAATAAGCAATAAGTCGGTCCTAATCTCCCTCTCTTCTCTACAAACCAACGGCTGAGGGGTATAACCTCGCCGGCGTGATGGACAACGGCTACGAGTTATGTAGCCGGGGTCCGGCCAGTCGGGGATTTGGTGTCCTTGACACTTGTGGGGTGAATGTTGTAAAGTGTATGCTATTGAGTTGTGGGATGGTGCCTTTGAGCCCTTCGCTTGTTTGTTCATTCATTTGCGATTGCGCTATGTAATTTATTGTGCCTATTGCGAGCTTGCTGCAAGTTTAGGCGTCTATGTGTCGTGGATGGGCGTCTATGTGTCGTGGATGACTCTGCGCTTGCTAGGTGGCCGCACATCTGTTGTGCTTATCCAGCTGCACCTTTAGGCGACTTTTGCTAAGACTATCTTCGTAGAAGACTTCGCACCCTTTGGATGGTGTCGCGCACTTATTGTGCTTTTTCCGGCTGCACCCTTAGGCGACTTTTACTCGGACGGTGTCTTCGTAGAAGACTTTGCATCCTGTGGGTGGTGTCGCGCACTTATTGTGCTTTTTCCGGCTGCACCCTTAGCCGACTTTTGCTTAGACGGTGTCTTCGTAGAAGACTTCGCACCCTGTGGGTGGTGTCGCGCACTTATTGTGCTTTTTCCGGCTGCACCCTTAGGCGACTTTTGCTCGGACGGTGTCTTCGTAGAAGACTTCGCACCTTGTGGGTGGTGTCACACACTTATTGTGCTTTTTCCGGCTCCACCCTTAGGCGACTTTTGCTCGGACTCGTCATGCGCAGAGACTGGCTAGGCTGCCTGTTGCGGTGACTGTTTATGCGTCGAAAGGCGAAAACTGGTGTCGCAATCGTTTTCGACACCCGCGGCCGCGGTTCCAGTTTGAACTTGTTTTTCTTTTGGGGGGCTTTCGTGGCAGTTTATTACATGGCTCCGCCTCGTTAAAAACCTCACCCCTGGGAGGAAAAGAGTGCGGGCCTGAATGACATTGTTTGCAAGAATTACAAAGGCACTCAGGCCTTGAGACTAGACAAAGAATTTGCGTAGGTTATCCACGTTCCACGAGTGCTCTAAGTCTTCGCCGGATGGTGAGGTGAGCCTGTAGGCGTTCGGGGATGTTTTGGTCTTGACGATGTAGGGCCCCTCCCACTTGGGTTCAAGCTTGCCCCGAGACTGTTCTGATGGTTCTGGCGAGTACTAAGTCTCCTTCATTGAACTCTCTTGGGATGACAGTGTTGTCGCGCCATGCCTTAGTATGCGCTTGGTATTTGCTCAGTGCCTCTAAAGCAAGGACACGGTCTCCGTCGATGAGGTCTTTAGAGGTTGATTCGTCGACGTCATGGGTGGCTATGGGGCTTGCTCGTGGGGATCCGTGCTTTAGCTCTTGTGGTGTCATTGCTTCGGATCCGTACATCAAGCGAAAAGGTGTGAACCCAGTCGCTCTAGATTATGTTGTGTTTAATGCCCATATGACTTCAAGGAGTTGGTCCGCCCATTTGCCTTTTTGTCATCAAGTAGCCTTTTCTTGATTGCGCTGAAAATCTTGCCATTGGCGCGCTCGACTACTCCGTTGGATTGCGGGTGGTAGACAGAGGCGAACACTGCCTTCGTGCCAATGGAGTTGCAGAATTCCCAGAAGTCTTGATTGTCGAACTGCTTGTCGTTATCCACTGTTAATTTGTATGGGACTCCGAACCGACATACGATGTTCTGCCAGAAGAATTTTTGTGTCGTCTTGGATGTTATTGTGGATACAGCCCTAGCCTCTGAAAGGGAAATGGGCTTAATCATTTCCTATAATCGATTTTGATGGTTGACGTCCATCACAAACCATGTGGACTAACTAGTTTGCCTATGGGATGGCTGCAGTAAACAGTCCAAATCCGGACGAGCGACGTCGACGAAGCCGATGGGATGGCTGCAGTAAACAGTCTTCGTCAAAGTGCCATGGAGGAAGGCATTCGTGATGTCGAGCTGATGGATCGCCCAGTCCTGGGAGAGGGCGAGGGAGAGGACAGGGCTGAAGGTCTCATCGTAGTCCACTCCGGGGCACTGGGTGAAGCCCCGAAGGACCCAACGGGCCTTATAGCGGTCGAGGGAGCCATCCGAGATCAGTTTGTGGCAAGGTCAAGATAGCGATACCCCTTGTGGTCCGGGGAGACAAGATCGGAGGGGGAACCTGATCGGACTCAAGGGGAAACACGTCTTCGTCAAAAACGATGTGATGAGAGATGAGTATGCGGTGGGTGGCGAGGTCAAGACAGCGATACCCCGTGTGGTCTGGGGAGTAGCCAAGGAAGAGGCAGCGAGTGGAGCGAGGAGATAGCTTATGGAGAGCGTTGGCGGAAGTGTTGGGATAGCAGGCACAGCCAAACACGAGAAGGTGGTTGTAGGAGGGGGCTATCCCATACAAGGCAAAATGGGAAGTGGGGTGGCTCACCGCCTTCGAGGGGAGGCGGTTGAGAAGATGTGTGGCGGTGTGCAGGGCCTCTACCCAGTAGCTGGCAGGGAGAGACGCCTAGAAGAGAAGGCAACGGATCATGTTGGTGGTGGTGCGAATGATGCGTTCGGCCCGGTCGTTCTGAGGAGAGGTGTAGGGGCACGAGGGACGCAACTGAACGCCATGGGTGAGGAAGGAGCGAGAGGCGTTGTTGTCGAACTCGCGGCCATTATCACACTGGAGGGCACGGACCGAGCGACAGAATTGGGTAGAGACCCAAGCGAAGAAGTGGGTGAGGGTGGTGAATGTGTCAGACTTCAGCCGAAGTGGAAAAGTCCATAGGAAATGGGAGAAGTCGTATAGAATGACCAAGTAGTATTTGTAACAAGAGAGGTTGAGGACAGGGGAAGTCTAGAGATCAAAGTGGACAAGATCAAAGGCCTTAGCAGCCCAGGACATGGAAGTGGAAAAAGGACGACGAGTGTGACGGCCGAGCTGACAAGCATGACAGAGGCGCTCAGATGAGCCTCGGGTTTAGGCGATATCTAAGAGGCTGGAAAGCTAGGACATCACGTCAGGTCCAGGGTGCCCGAGACAACGATGCCAAACAACGAAGGTGGTGGTAGTAGCAAGAGCGAGGGGGAGGCTATGATGATGGGGGAAGTGGATGGCAAGTGAAGAGAGTAGAGGGGGCCAAAGCTGTCACAGCGAGCGAGTACGGCACGAGTGGGAAGGTGGCGTATGGTGAGCCCCTAGGGATCGAACTCCATAGAACAATGGTTGTCACTAGTGAAGCGACAAACCGAGAGAAGAGGATGAGTCATACCGGGAGCAACAACGATGTCGTTGAGGTAGAAAGGTCCCGAAAGAACTAACACACCTACTAAGGTGACCGGGAGGGTGGAACCGTTGCCCACAACAATGGAGGGAGGATGTGAGGGGTGTGGTGGATGGGAGTGGGATAACGAGCTAGCGGTGGGAGTAGTGTGGAAAGAGGCTCCAGAATCGACCACCTAATCAATAGCAAGAGGGGGTGGCGAAGGCACGGTGTGCGCGGAGAGAGCCAAAGGAGGCGCTCCGACAGAGCCACTGAGAGGAGAGGGAGACAACGAGGTCTCGATTGCCAGGGAGGCAACCACGGCACAGGGGAAGACAAGCGGTCCAGGCACGTGACGACCAGCCTAGGGGTGGATCTCAACACAGTCACAAAGAACGGGGTTCATAGCTCGATCGAAGGATACAAAAATGCCCCGGACAAGCTGGTCGTCGTGAAGGAGGACGCGTACAGCGATCCCGGCGGAACTAGGTGGAGCTAGAAGGAAGTGGGTGCCGGCAGCCAGAGCGATAGCGGAGCCAAAGGGGCCGGGAACAATGGAAGCAGTGGAAGGCACATGAACCGAAAGGGTTGCGACCATATGAACAGGGCCAAGGATGGTGGTGGGCACGACGGGCGACAGCGGGCTGAACGGGGCAGTGCCGAAGGAGGCGGCGGTGGAGTCCATGGAGGAGGAGGGGAGCACGGCGGCGCTGGTAGGACACAACGGCTGCAGCAACTGGCTGAAGGCCGGCATGGAGGTGTGGGGGTCGCGAGGAAGACTAGGAGCGTGCCAGTGCCGGGGAAGAAGAGGCGTCGATCGGTGTGGGTAGCTGCCCGCGAATGGTCCGGCAAGACCGCGCCAAAGAGGAGGCCCTGCGCCATGGTGGGGCCCGAGCTAAGGTGGCCAAACTTCAGGGAGGGGTTAAACATGGGCCTGGCGTCGGATCCCGAGCTGAGGTGGCTAGACGGTGAGGAGGCGCTGGCGACGGAGGTGTCAACGGCGGCGAAGTGGCTGGCGGCGCTGGTGGGACGACCGAAGCCACACCAGAGATGGACGCAGAGGCGGGGGCCACGCCTATGGCAGCGTTGGTGGTGGCCAGGCCAGTGGCGGCAGTCGCTCACATGTCGTGCCCATGGCGGCTTTGGTGGTGGCCAGGCCAGCGGCGGCAGCCGCGCACAGGCCGGCAGTGGCGTCCGCGTCGGCGGCGAACAGGCCGACGACCTCGGCGAAGGAGAGGGGGAGAGGCGCCAGGGGGCGGCTGCAAGGCCGCTGGCGGGCCGCTGAGGGGCAGGGGCAACTGGCAGCTAGGACAGGTGCAGCCGACGGCTTGGGTAGGGCGGCGGCCGATGGCTGGGAAAGAGGCAGGAAGAGGCCAGCGGTGGCGGCGGTCTGTGGGGTGGGAGGGAGGTGGAGAGAGGAAACTGCCTCTGATACCAAGTTAGAGAGCGAGAATATGGAAAACCTTAACCCTGGATTAAGGTTGGGTGTTGTATTAATAGACTTGAGTTAAATGGGTCAGACCCATTACAAAGGGGTGAGAGGGTAATTACACGGGGAAAACCCCAAACCCTAAACCGGTATTCTAACATAAGCTACCAAACTGCTACGTTGTACAAATATTACCTGTTGTTATTTCAGCATTTTCTGGCTGCTGATAACTAATGTGTCAGATAGTGAACTATCTTTAAAAGATGCATGCATGGAGATCTCTCGTCAAAAATAATATAAGCACTACTTGAATTCAAAATAAGAAATGTGCCATTGTTGTAAAAAAAATCCGTTTGCAAGCTTAAAAATCAGAATATGACAATATGTGCTCCGATGAAGATGTAATTGGCAACCAGATATTTTCTTTTGAATCATAAATACTGGCAGCCAGATATTTTCGATGCCAGTTTCTCTTGAAGAGTATTGTAGGCTGCAACCCCTGTTTCTCATTGCCGACAAAATTTTCTTTCTGCACCAGGTTCTGTGGGAAGTGCGCAGAAACTAGAGTCGATATATCTTTAGCAGCTATTACATGTACATTTCTAGTTTCTGTAACCAGTATGTTCATGATTCCTAAAAAACAGTAAATATTTTTTTTGAACAAACGCATGAAAGTTGTGTGTCATTTCATTAAGAAGAAAAAATACAAAGAGGGGCGGGACAAGACTTGTCAACCTCAAGTATAGACCGCGGCGTAGAACAGCGCACCACACACAAGGTAGAGAACAACACTAGCTTCGTGAAGTCCCCGAGGGGAGCTGACGCAGCAGGAGGTCTTGGGGGGCTCAAGCTCCAGCCAAGCACTAACACCACGTTTTGAACACAAAGCCTAGAACCCTCAAAGACACAAGAATTACAATGTTTCCAAAGCTGCCAGGCCACTAGGATTATTAGGGAATTAAGTAACAGATCCCGAGTATAGTTTAGGTAACAGGGATACCAAAAAAACTCAGAATGAAGCTACATTCCATCCAGTGGAAACTGTGGACACAAAGTATATTTTTTTTAAAAAATACAATTTACATTGTCAATCTGTTACATAGACAACCAAGCTGAATCATGAAGTCACACCTAAGAAACAATAGTTCATAACTCGAGAGTTAACAAAAGTCAATGTTGCAATCATTATGTCAGGCAACTAGCCAAATAATAACTGTATGAACATCAGGACAACAGTGGTAAAGCTCAAAAGGACAACGGACGCATCCCAATGTCCTCTTCCAATTAATTGAAAATGAAATCATAACAACCTGTTGCAGATGACTAATTAAAATATGCTCATTAGCAGCCAGTCTGTATCATCTATTTGCCAAGTGGGCATGATGGTTGCATTGTCATCCTGCATTCTCTGGCTCAATTTTCTCCAAAAGGAACTTTACTAAAATTTAAAATGAAAACTGCATATTGGGACGTTGCAAACTTGCAATCACTGCATAGGTTTTAGAAACAAACACTGAACCAAATATAAGGACTCTACTTATGGTGTCTGGTAACACCGATTTTTCTATCGATAATATTGTAACTGCTTGAGGGTACGTGTATATACCTTTTAATTAATTCTGGTGTGTCCATGACTTTGAGACCACAATTTTGTTTTTGGAAATGAATAAAATAGTCAAAGTCCAATGTTAAGTAACGCCAACCATGGATACAATTCCAAACCAAATAACTTGATTAGATCCCTAACCTGCACGAGAATCACAGTAATCTACGTTGAAGAAACCCGGATCCCTGCTTCAATCAAGTATCAGAAAAATTATAGTGATCGGGGACCCAGGTGACCCGATCAGAATGTCATCCAAAGTGGAGTAAACAACTGAACAAGTTCAGTTACGGAGCTCTGGCACATCAGTTACGGTGCGCCATGGCTTGTGAAGATGTCATTGCCACCACCTCCAAGGATTGATAGACATTGAGGACTTCTTTGTGTGATTCTTTCTTCTATAGCAATCTACAAAACCAGAACCAATGCTTTTCTCTGAAGAAAAAAAACCGGCAGAATTGACGATACGGTTTGTGATAGTCGCCTAGAGGGGGGGTGAATAGGGCGAAACTGAAATTTACAAATATAAACACAACTACAAGCCGGGTTAGCGTTAGAAATAAAAACGAGTCCGCGAGAGAGGGCGCAAAACAAATCGCAAGCAAATGAATAGTGTGACACGCGGATTTGTTTTACCGAGGTTCGGTTCTCACAAACCTACTCCCCGTTAAGGAGGCCACAAAGGCCGGGTCTCTTTCAACCCTTCCCTCTCTCAAACGGTCCCTCGGACCGAGTGAGCTTCTCTTCTCAAATCAAAGCCGGGAACAAAACTTCCCCGCAAGGTCCACCACACAATTGGTGCCTCTTGGCTTGATTACAATTGAGTGTTGATCACAAGAACAAGTGAGAAAGAAAAGAAGCAATCCAAGCGCAAGAGCTCAAAAGAACACGGCAAATCTCTCTCGCTAATCACTAAAGCCTTGTGTGGAGTTGGAGAGGATTTGATCTCTTTGGTGTGTCTAGAATTGAATGCCTAGCTCTTGTAAGTGGTTGAGAAGTGGAAAACTTGGATGTCTTGAATGTGGGGGTGGTTGGGGTATTTATAGCCCCAACCACCAAACTTGACCGTTGGTGGAGGCTGTCTGTTCGATGGCGCACCGGACAGTCCGGTGCACACCGGACATGTCCGGTGCCCCAGCCACGTCACCAGTGCCGTTGGAATCTGACCGTTGGAGTTCTAACTTCTGGGCCCGCCTCAATGTCCGGTGCGCCAGTATGGGCACGCCTGACTTCTGTGCGCGCTGCGCGCGCAATTAATGCGTTGCAGGTAGCCGTTGGCGCGAAGTAGTCGTTGCTCCATGGACGCACCGGACAGTCCGGTGCACACCGGACATGTCCGGTGAATTATAGCGGAGCAGCCTTCGTGAAATCCCGAGGCTGGCGAGTTCCTGAGCCGCGTCCCGTTGGAGCACCGGACAGTCCGGTGAATTATAGCGCGCCGGCTTGAGAAATTCCCGAGGCTGAGGAGTTCGGGGAGCAGTCCCCCTGGTGCACCGGACACTGTCCGGTGCACCACCAGACAGTCCGGTGCGCCAGACCAGGGAGCCCTTCGGGATGCATTTGGCTCTTAAATTTGAACCCAACTTTGGTCTTTTTAATTGGCTTGTTGTGAACCTTTGATACCTGTATAACTTATACACTAGAGCAAACTAGTTAGTCCAATTTGTTTGTGTTGGGCAATTCAACCACCAAAATTAACTAGGGACTAGGTGTAAGCCTAATTCCCTTTCAATCTCCCCCTTTTTGGTGATTGATGCCAACACAACCAAAGCAAGTAGAGAAATGCATAATCGAACTAGTTTGCATAATGTGAGTGCAAAGGTTGCTTGGAATTGAGCCAATATAAATACTTACAAGATATGCATGGATTGTTTCTTTCTTATTTAACATTTTGGACCACGCTTGCACCACAGGTTTTGTTTTTGCAAAACTCTTTTTGTAAATCCTTTTCAAAGTTCTTTTGCAAATAGTCAAAGGCAAATGAATAAGATTTTGAGAAGCATTTTTAAGATTTGAAATTTTCTCCCCCTGTTTCAAATGCTTTTCCTTGACTAAACAAAACTCCCCCTAAATGAGATCCTCCTCTTAGTGTTCAAGAGGGTTTTGATATATCCTTTTTGAAATACTACTTTCTCCCCCTTTTGAACATAATAGGAAAACCAATTGATAATATTTCTTGGAAACACGAAGTTTTTGAAATTGGTGGTGGTGCGGTCCTTTTGCTTTGGGCTCTTACTTTCTCCCCCTTTGGCATGAATCGCCAAAAACGGAATCATTAGAGCCTTTGAAGTGCTATCTTCCCCTTTGGTCATAAATAAATGAGTTAAGATTATACCAAAGACGAAGTCCTTTTGCTCTCTCCCCCAAAGATGGAGAGTGCCACGGAGTGACGGCGAAGGATGAGTTACGGAGTGGAAGCCTTTGTCTTCGCCGAAGACTCCAATTTCCTTTCAATACACCTATGACTTGGTTTGAAATAGACTTGAAAAACACATTAGTCATAGCATATGAAAGAGACATGATCAAAGGTATATAAATGAGCTATGTGTGCAAATCAACAAAAGAAGTTCCTAGAATCAAGAATATTTAGCTCATGCCTAAGTTTGTTAAAAGATTGTTCATCAAGAGGCTTGGTAAAGATATCGGCTAATTGATCTTTAGTATTAATGTATGAAATCTCGATATCTCCCTTTTGTTGGTGATCCCTAAGAAAATGATACCGAATGGCTATGTGTTTAGTGCGGCTATGCTCGATGGGATTATCCGCCATCTTGATTGCACTCTCATTGTCACATAGCAAAGGGACTTTGGTTAGTTTGTAACCGTAGTCCCGCAGGGTTTGCCTCATCCAAAGTAATTGCGCGCAACACTGGCCTGCGGCAATGTACTCGGCTTCGGTGGTGGAAAGAGCGACCGAATTTTGCTTCTTTGAAGCCCAAGACACTAAGGATCTTCCCAAGAACTGGCAAGTCCCTGATGTGCTCTTCCTATTGATTTTGCACCCCGCCCAATCGGCATCCGAATAACCAATCAAATCAAATGTGGATCCCCTAGGATACCAAAGCCCAAACTTAGGAGTATAAGCCAAATATCTCAAGATTCGTTTTACGGCCGTAAGGTGAGCTTCCTTAGGGTCGGCTTGGAATCTTGCACACATGCATACGGAAAGCATAATATCCGGTCGAGATGCACATAAATAGAGTAAAGAACCTATCATCGACCGGTATACCTTTTGATCCACGGACTTACCTCCCGTGTCGAGGTCGAGATGCCCATTAGTTCCCATGGGTGTCTTGATGGGTTTGGCATCCTTCATTCCAAACTTGCTTAGAATATCTTGAGTGTACTTCGTTTGGCTTAGGAAGGTGCCTTCTTGGAGTTGCTTCACTTGAAATCCTAAGAAATACTTCAACTCCCCCATCATAGACATCTCGAATTTTTGTGTCATGATCCTACTAAACTCTTCACATGTAGACTCGTTAGTAGACCCAAATATAATATCATCAACATAAATTTGGCATACAAACAAGTCATTTTCAAGAGTTTTAGTAAAAAGTGTAGGATCGGCCTTTCCGACTTTGAAGCCATTAGTAATAAGAAAATCTCTAAGGCATTCATACCATGCTCTTGGGGCTTGCTTGAGCCCATAAAGCGCCTTAGAGAGCTTATAGACATGGTTAGGGTACTCACTGTCTTCAAAGCCGGGAGGTTGCTCAACATAGACCTCTTCCTTGATTGGTCCATTAAGGAAGGCACTTTTCATGTCCATTTGATAAAGCTTAAAGCCATGGTAAGTAGCATAGGCCAATAATATGCGAATTGACTCAAGCCTAGCTACGGGTGCATAGGTTTCACCGAAATCCAAACCTTCGACTTGGGAGTATCCCTTGGCCACAAGTCGAGCTTTGTTCCTTGTCACCACACCATGCTCATCTTGCTTGTTGCGGAAGACCCATTTGGTTCCTACAACATTTTGGTTAGGACGTGGAACTAAATGCCATACCTCATTCCTAGTGAAGTTGTTGAGCTCCTCTTGCATCGCCACCACCCAATCCGAATCTTGGAGTGCTTCCTCTACCCTGTGTGGCTCAATAGAGGAAACAAAAGAGTAATGCTCACAAAAATGTGCAACACGAGATCTAGTAGTTACCCCCTTATGAATGTCGCCGAGGATGGTGTCGACGGGGTGATCTCGTTGGATTGCTTGGTGGACTCTTGGATGTGGCGGTCTTTGCTCTTCATCCTCCTTGTCTTGATCATTTGCATCTCCCCCTTGATCATTGCCGTCATCTTGAGGTGGCTCATTTGATTGATCTTCTTCTTCATCAACTTGAGCCTCTTCCTCATTTTGAGTTGGTGGAGATGCTTGCATGGAGGAGGACGGTTGATCTTGTGCATTTGGAGGCTCTTCGGATTCCTTTAGAACACACATCCCCAATGGACATGTTCCTTAGCGCGATGCACGGAGCCTCTTCAATACCTATCTCATCAAGATCAACTTGCTCTACTTGAGAGCCGTTAGTCTCATCAAACACAACGTCACAAGAAACTTCAACTTGTCCAGTGGACTTGTTAAAGACTCTATATGCCCTTGTGTTTGAATCATATCCTAGTAAAAAGCCTTCTACAGTTTTGGGAGCAAATTTAGATTTTCTACCTCTTTTAACAAGAATAAAGCATTTGCTACCAAAGACTCTAAAATATGAAATGTTGGGCTTTTTACCGGTTAGGAGTTCATAGGATGTCTTCTTGAGGATTCGGTGAAGATATAACCGGTTGATGGCGTAGCAAGCGGTGTTGACCGCCTCGGCCCAAAACCGATCCGAAGTCTTGTACTCATCAAGCATGGTCCTAGCCATGTCCAGTAGAGTTCGATTCTTCCTCTCCACTACACCATTTTGTTGTGGCGTGTAGGGAGAAGAGAACTAATGCTTGATGCCCTCCTCCTCAAGAAAGCCTTCAATTTGAGAGTTTTTGAACTCCATCCCGTTGTCGCTTCTAATTTTCTTGATCCTTAAGCCGAACTCGTTTTGAGCTCGTCTTAAGAATCCCTTTAAGGTTTCTTGGGTTTGAGATTTTTCCTGCAAAAAGAACACCCAAGTGAAGCGAGAATAATCATCCACTATTACAAGACAATACTTACTCCCGCCGATGCTTATGTAAGCAATTGGGCCGAATAGATCCATGTGGAGTAGCTCAAGCGGCCTGTCGGTCGTCATGATGTTCTTGTGTGGATGATGGGCACCAACTTGCTTTCCTGCTTGACATGCGCTACAAATCCTGTCTTTCTCAAAATGAACATTTGTTAATCCTAAAATGTGTTCTCCCTTTAGAAGCTTATGAAGATTCTTCATTCCAACATGGGCTAGTCGGCGGTGCCAGAGCCAACCCATGTTAGTCTTAGCAATTAAGCATGTGTCGAGTTCAGCTCTATCAAAATCTACTAAGTATAGCTGACCCTCTAACACACCCTTAAATGCTATTGAATCATCATTTCTTCTAAAGACAGTGACACCTATATCAGTGAATAGACAGTTGTAGCCCATTTTGCATAATTGAGATACAGAAAGCAAATTGTAGTCTAAAGAATCTACAAGAAAAACATTGGAAATAGAATGGTCAGGAGATATAGCTATTTTACCAAGACCTTTGACCAAACCTTGATTTCCATCCCCGAATGTGATAGCTCGTTGGGGATCTTGGTTTTTCTCGTAGGAGGAGAACATCCTTTTCTCCCCTGTCATGTGGTTTGTGCACCCGCTGTCGATGATCCAACTTGAGCCCCCGGATGCATAAACCTACAAAACAATTTTAGTTCTTGACTTTAGGTACCCAAATGGTTTTGGGTCCTTTGGCATTAGACACAAGAACTTTGGGTACCCAAACACAAGTCTTTGACCCCTTGTGCTTGCCCCCAACATATTTGGCAACTACTTTGCCGGATTTGTTAGTCAACACATAAGATGCATCAAAAGTTTTAAATGAAAGGCTATGTCCATTTGATGCAATAGGAGTTTTCTTAGGCAACTTAGCACGGGTTGGTTGCCTAGAACTAGATGTCTCACCCTTATACATAAAAGCATGATTAGGACCAGAGTGAGACTTCCTAGAGTGAATTCTCCTAATCTTGCTCTCGGGATAACCGACAGGGTATAAAATGTAACCCTCGTTATCCTGAGGCATGGGAGCCTTGCCCTTTACAAAGTTAGACAATCTTTTAGGAGGGGCATTAAGTTTGACATTGTTTCCCCTTTGGAAGCCAATGCCATCCTTGATGCCAGGGCGTCTCCCACTATAGAGCATACTTCTAGCAAATTTAAATTTTTCATTTTCTAAGTTATGCTCGGCAATTTTAGCATCTAATTTTGCTATATGATCATTTTGTTGTTTAATTAAAGTCATGTGATCATGAATAGCATTAACATCAATATCTCTACATCTAGTACAAATAGATACATGCTCAACAGTAGATGTAGATGGTTTGCAAGATTTTAATTCAACAACCTTAGCATGTAACATATCATTCTTAGTTCTAAGGTTGGAAATTGTAGCATTGCAAACATCAAAATCTTTAGCCTTAGCAAGTAATTTTTCATTTTCATTTCTAAGGCTAGCAAGAGAAATGTTCAATTCTTCAATCCTAGCAAGCAAATCATCATTAACATCTCTAGGATTGGAAGTTGAAACATTACAAACATGAGAATCAACCTTAGCTAACAAATTAGCATTTTCATTTCTAAGGTTGTCTATTGTCTCATGGCAAGTACTTAGCTCACTAGATAATTTCTCACATTTTTCTACCTCTAGAGCATAAGCATTTTTAACCTTAACATGCTTCTTATTTTCTTTAATAAGGAAGTCCTCTTGGGTATCCAAGAGATCATCCTTTTCATGAATGGCACTAATCAATTCATTAAGTTTCTCCTTTTGTTGCATGTTGAGGTTGGCAAAAAGAGTGCGCAAATTATCTTCCTCATCACTAGCATTATCATCACTAGAGGATTCATATCTAGTGGAGGATTTAGATTTAACCTTCTTTTTGCCGTCCTTTGCCATGAGGCACTTGTGGCCGATGTTTGGGAAGAGAAGTCCCTTGGTGACGGCGATGTTGGCGGCGTTCTCGTCGTCGGAGGAGTTGCTAGAGCTTTCGTCGGAGTCCCACTCCCGACAAACATGGGCATCGCCGCCCTTCTTCTTGTAGTACCTCTTCTTCTCCTTTCTTCTTCCCTTCTTGTCGTCGCCCCTGTCACTATCACTTGATAATGGACATTTAGCTATAAAGTGACCGGGCTTACCACACTTGTAGCAAACCTTCCTGGAGCGGGACTTGTAGTCTTTCCCTCTCCTTTGTTTGAGGATTTGGCGGAAGCTCTTGATGACGAGTGCCATTTTCTCATTGTCGAGCTTGGAGGCGTCGATTGGTTGTCTACTTGGTGTAGACTCCTCCTTCTTTTCCTCCGTCGCCTTGAATGCGACGGGTTGAGCTTCGGATGTGGAGGGATCATCAAGCTCGTTGATCTTCCTCGAGCCTTCAATCATGCACTCAAAACTTACAAAATTCCCGATTACTTCTTCGGGGGTCATTAGTGTATATCTTGGGTTGCCACGGATTAATTGAACTTGAGTAGGGTTAAGGAAAATAAGAGATCTTAGAATAACCTTAACCACCTCGTGGTCATCCCACTTTTTGCTCCCGAGGTTGCGCACTTGGTTCACCAAGGTCTTGAGCCGGTTGTACATGTTTTGTGGCTCTTCTCCTTTGCGAAGCCGAAAGCGACCGAGCTCCCCCTCGATCGTTTCCCGCTTGGTGATCTTTGTAAGCTCATCTCCCTCGTGCGCGGTTTTGAGCACATCCCAAACCTCCTTGGCGCTCTTCAACCCTTGTACTTTGTTATACTCCTCTCTACTTAGAGAAGCGAGGAGTATTGTTGTTGCTTGAGAGTTGAAGTGCTCGATTTGGGCCACCTCATCCTCATCATAGTCTTCATCCCCTACGGATGGTACCTGTGCACCAAACTCAACAACATCCCATATACTTTTGTGGAGTGAGGTTAGATGAAATCGCATTAAATCACTCCACCTAGCATAATCTTCACCATCAAAAGTTGGTGGTTTGCCTAATGGGACGGAAAGTAAAGGTGTATGTTTGGAAATGCGAGGATAGCGTAGGGAAATCTCACTATACTTCTTGCGCTCTTGGCGCTTAGAAGTGACGGAAGCCGCGTCGGAGCCGGAGGTGGATGGTGATGAAGAATCGGTCTCATAGTAGACCACTTTCCTCATCCTCTTTTTCTTGTCCCCACTTCGACGCGTCTTGTGAGAAGAGGTTTTCTCCTTCTTCTCCTTTTGGTGTGAAGAAGTCTTCTTCTCCTTCCCTTTGGAGGAGTTCTTCTTCTCCTTTCTCTTGGTGCGGGACTCTTCGGATGAAGTGCTCCCATGGCTTGTAGTGGGCTTTTCGCCGGTCTCCATCTCCTTCTTGGCGTGATCTCCCGACATCACTTCGAGCGGTTAGGCTCTAATGAAGCACCGGGCTCTGATACCAATTGATAGTCGCCTAGAGGGGGGTGAATAGGGCGAAACTGAAATTTACAAATATAAACACAACTACAAGCCGGGTTAGCGTTAGAAATAAAAACGAGTCCGTGAGAGAGGGCGCAAAACAAATCGCAAGCAAATGAAGAGTGTGACACGCGGATTTGTTTTACCGAGGTTCGGTTCTCGCAAACCTACTCCCCGTTGAGGAGGCCACAAAGGCCGGGTCTCTTTCAACCCTTCCCTCTCTCAAACGGTCCCTCGGACCGAGTGAGCTTCTCTTCTCAAATCAAAGCCGGGAACAAAACTTCCCCGCAAGGGCCACCACACAATTGGTGCCTCTTGCCTTGATTACAATTGAGTGTTGATCACAAGAACAAGTGAGAAAGAAAAGAAGCAATCCAAGCGCAAGAGCTCAAAAGAACACGGCAAATCTCTCTCGCTAATCACTAAAGCCTTGTGTGGAGTTGGAGAGGATTTGATCTCTTTGGTGTGTCTAGAATTGAATGCCTAGCTCTTGTAAGTGGTTGAGAAGTGGAAAACTTGGATGCCTTGAATGTGGGGGTGGTTGGGGTATTTATAGCCCCAACCACCAAACTTGACCGTTGGTGGAGGCTGTCTGTTCGATGGCGCACCGAACAGTCCGGTGCACACCGGACATGTCCGGTGCCCCAGCCACGTCACCAATGCCGTTGGAATCTAACCGTTGGAGTTCTGACTTCTAGGCCCGCCTCGATGTCCGGTGGCGCACCGGACATGTACTGTTGAGTGTCCGGTGCGCCAGTATGGGCACGCCTGACTTCTGCGCGCGCTGCGCGCGCAATTAATGCGTTGCAGGTAGCCGTTGGCGCGAAGTAGTCGTTGCTCCGTAGACGCACCGGACAGTCCGGTGCACACCGGACATGTCCGGTGAATTATAGCGGAGCAGCCTTCGTGAAATCCCGAGGCTGGCGAGTTCCTGAGCCGCATCACGTTGGAGCACCGGACACTGTCCGGTGTACACCGGACAGTCCGGTGAATTATAGCGCGCCGGCTTGAGAAATTCCCGAGGCTGAGGAGTTCGGGGCGCAGCCCCCCTGGTGCACCGGACACTGTCCGGTGCGCCACCGGACAGTCCGGTGCGCCAGACCAGGGAGCCCTTCGGGATGCATTTGGCTCTTAAATTTGAACCCAACTTTGGTCTTTTTAATTGGCTTGTTGTGAACCTTTGATACCTGTATAACTTATACACTAGAGCAAACTAGTTAGTCCAATTTGTTTGTGTTGGGCAATTCAACCACCAAAATTAACTAGGGACTAGGTGTAAGCCTAATTCCCTTTCAGTTTGTAATTAAAAGCATATCATTGAGGCAGAGCCAAGTGGACCAAAACATTGTTGCAACTCTAATCAAAAGTTTCTTTTTATGTGTAGTTCCTTTGTTGAATTACCAAGCCCCCGTAATATGATTAATACTATAGCGATTGTCTCTATGGAAAGCAAAGAAAATGGTTCTCCATATATTTATAGCGAAGTAACAATCAAAAGAAAAGGTGTCGAATACTCTCATTTTGATTAAAAAACTGCACTTCAAACTTCTCTTCCACCTTTGTTTCACTAGGTTATCTTTTATTAGAGTCACTCTCATTCGTATATACCACAAGAAAATGTTAATTTTGAGCAGGAATTTAAGTTTCTAAAGAAATATGCTACGATTTCAAGTGAGGTTATTCATTAAAATATAGTACATAGATTGAACAGAGAAAAGACCATCACGAAGAGCCCCCAAAAAATCTATCTCTCATAGAACCCAAATTAATCGTGACCAATAAATATGACTAATTCTGTCACTCATCTAGCTTTACCCCGCTATTGGTCTGCGGAAGGAACAGGTTGGGGATGACACCAGGTAATACATCGACAACTAAATCTATCTTATTTCTCATAATGTTAAAAAGATATGGATATTGCTCTTTTAGTTGTCTATTTAAAAGCCACATATCCATCCAAAACTTGGTAGATTGTCTATCACCTACCTAGAATTGACCCCATCGCAAAAAATCATCTTTAACCTTCATAAGGCTAGACCAGAATTCAAAATCTCGTTGTCGTCGTGAAACTTGAGTAAGCGCTTTGGTTCCTAAATACTTGTTTTTGAGAAATTACTGCCAAGCTCTATTTTCGTTAACAAGCTTAAACAACCATTTTGAAAAGTTGTCTAGAGGGGGTGAATAGGCAAGTGGAAAAATTAACAAAAAATAGAAACGAACTGGGTAAAACCGGTTCAACCGGTTTGCACGAGTCCAACTAAACAATGAGATATAAAACTGAAATAATGGTGAAATTCACACATATAACTTTGCAAATGGGGTGTCCTAAATGATTCATAGAGTTCAAAGTAGTAGATCTGAGAAGATCAATTCTCAAAATACACACACAAAAAAGATATGAACAATTCTTCCACGGAATGGTGAGAGAACGAAGAACACAAAAAAACACAATGAGCAAGAATACAAGAGACACAAGATTTATCTCGAGGTTCAGTCACAACACCAAGGTGTCCTACTTCCTCGTTGTGGCGCCCACAAAGATCCTATCACACCGATTCAATGCAGTTGATGCGCATACCGCTGCAGTCCTTTTCTATGTATGCTGCAGATAAGCTCCTCGAACTTTTCCATAAAATGGTATGTTTTCTGCTTCACGTAATACTAAGGCCAATGTTCATGCAGGAATGTGTGATGACAGCACTTGCAGAGAAGACTGTCGTCCTTGTGACCCACCAGGTTGAATTTCTGACTGAAACCGATAGGATTCTGGTAAGCTGATACTCTCAACACAATCGCTTGTGATTCTTTATATCAGAGGTCCTCAGTTCATAATCTACAATGTGTTCAACAGGTAATGGAAGGTGGTCAAGTTAGTCAACAAGGGAAATATTCAGAACTCCTGGGATCTGGGACAGCATTTGAGAAACTGGTGTCTGCTCACCAGTCTTCGATCACAGCATTGGATACCAGTGGTAGCCAACAGAACCAAGTTCAAGGGCAACAAGAGTCTGCTGAATACATAGTGCCAAGTGCGCTTCAGGTTATAAGGCAGGCCAGCGACATCGACGTCATCGCAAAGGGCCCTTCAGCAGCAATACAGCTTACAGAAGAGGAAGAGAAGGGCATTGGCGACCTGGGATGGAAGCCATACAAAGAATACATAAGGCCATGTTCGGTTCACGTGGATACGTTTCAGAGAGGGATTCATTCCAAAGAGGGATTGAGTTAATCCTCTCCTATCACTTAAACCCCTTGGGTGTATAATCCCCTTCAGATTGTAATCCCTGGCACTAAAATGTTGTTCGGTTAATCTAGGGATAGAGAAAATACCAGCCTCAAAATAACTCAAAACAGGTGCCCTAACGTTCAGTACACATTTCAAACAGGTGCACTGAACATGTGATTTTAAACAACCACAATAATATCAAAATAAAAATTTTCAGTCAGCTCAATATTAATGCCTTTTCAAATAACCTGCACAATTATCTCATGTTCTGTTAACACTAATAAGTTGCAAAAGAATACATTTCCAGTGTATTAAACATGACGAGATCATAGATCTATATAATGATTCATCTCACTCTTTGATAGAACAAGTACATAAAACTCATTGAGAAGACATAACTCGACCCCTCGAAGTCTAGAACTGCCATAAAAAAGAAAAATGTCATTAAAAATACATATCAGCAACTATAACAATTTAAGCAAGGTAAACCACACATCTCACGGTAGAACCAAATTTACAATTTAGTATATGCCATATGACTCAATAAAGAGCAAAAAAACTAAGCTTTCACCCAAAACAAAAGAGAGAAGGCTGATATTGATACTAAGATATTCATCACTGAAATGCAGGTATGAGAAAGCTAATGGTCATTACTGAAAATGTATTCATTAGTGAAAATATATGTGGTACCACTATTCAGAAGCTTATTACACACATAGCATACATATTGCTGGTATGTAAAATTGTAGCAAAATACTATTTGCCTTCCAAGAATTGCAAAATACGAAATAATTATAGCAACATACTGTTTGCTGATCTAAAATATGAAATAATGCAAGGTATGTAAAATTGAGTACGTAGTTAACCTTAGGTATACCTGCTAAGCCATCTCATCCCTCAACCACATTAATGCAGCCTCTCTATCATTATTACATGTACTCAAGAATATCTATCGATTGTCAGAGTCCTTGAACACCTTATAGGATATAACATGTACCTAAAGGAGATGATATTGGATCCCAAGACGGTGGAAGTTCGTCTTCTCCAACTCGAACCGGTGCAGGAATAATCTAGAAATATAATAATTTTAGAACAAATGACTAAAGCTTCTATAACTCGTAGCAACTGACATTAATTTAGGTTTAGTAAGTAACGAAACCAGTTACTACAATCAAACCGGTGTTGTAATGTTCAGTACACGTTTCAAACAGATGCACTAAAAGGTGCACTGAACATGAGAGTTGTTTATTATACTACAGTACTACAAGTCATCAAAAAATATACATGATTTAGAAAAAAAAATATACTGATTTTATTCTTAGCGGCAAGTGTGCTTTCAGTGGAAGACAGATCTTCGCTCATCATGGCTTGCTCTATAATTTTTCACTCAAAAACCCACACACCAAACTAAGGATATAAATTCTCTTATGAAAAGCTAATAGGATGGAAGAAGCTGGTTCAACAGGCTCTTCTTCTGGAAGCCGGAGATTACCACCATGCACGTGCACCTTCCTCATCTTAAAAAAACATTGCGCTCTCTATCTGCATTGGAAGCCCGCCCAGGCTCGTTGTCAAAAAAACATTGCTGTGAGGATGGACAGGAAGCGCAAAAAATTAATACACAAACAGAGTATTCGGCTCAGTCCAAAACTTAATGCAGAAAAGCAGGAAGATGCATGTGCTTTTACTTCTCCAGCTGCCAACCAGGCAGCAAGATGCAGTTCATCCTACAGGAAGATAGATCTGGAGAAGGGGTCTGGTGGGGGATCTGTTGAAATCGGCACTCGACACTCGCCATCTAGAAGGGGACAACTGCTGGCACTAGGATGAACTGAAATCGGCACTCGACACTCAGCATGGGATCTTGGAGGTGAACCAGGTCATGGCATGTTGCAGCGCCTTGACGAGCTCTACGGCCACTCGCCACCTCCAACAGCACCGTCAAGCAGAGGCCCGCGCGCAGGGGTAGCAGCAGGTGCAGGGGCGCCGTAGCCGTAGCCCCCACTCGCCACCTCCAACAGCACCGTCAGGCAGAGGCACCAGGGGCAGATGCACGAGATGCAGCAAGAGCAGATGCATGAGATGAAAAGGAGAGGAGGACGTGAGTGCTACCGGAGAGAAGCAGACACCGTAAAGATAGCGCCGGTCAGCCAGTGGCGCTCCCCTTGTGGACGCCGGTCAGCCAGTGTAGATGCCGCCGCCGGATCTCGTGCAGCTGGATCTTGTGCTGCTGCCCTTCTGTGCCGTAGCCGCCGCCCGTGCACTACAGCGCTCTCTTCGCGTGCTTTCTTTCCACGCCGCCGAGACGGGTATTGTTTCCAGGCCGGGATGAGGTGGGAACGACCGGGATGGACCGGGGTTGAGGCCCGAGCGGGCATAAACGAATGTTGTTTTTGTATGGGCCGGGATTTCAACCAAGTGGATTTGTTCCATAGGGTTTTCATTCTGATTCAGACCAATACCGGCCCAACCGAACAAAGCCTAAATGTATCAAGGGGGATTTCCAATTCTCTGGCATGTGTATTGCTCAAGTGCTCTTCACGTGCTTCCAGATCGCATCCACATATTGGTTGGCAGTGGCTGTGTTCAGATGGGTAACGTCAGTGCTGCACTTCTTGTTGGGGCATATTCTGGACTCTCTATCTTCAGCTGCTTCTTTGCCTACTTTAGAAGCTGTTTTGCGGCTATTCTGGGTCTCAAGGCCTCCAAAGCATTCTTTGGCGGGCTAAGAGCATCTCCAATAGTTATGTAAATTTAGCACCATAAATTATAGATTTAAGAAGTTGTTAAAACACTTTAAGGAGTAGAAAAATTATGTGCTCAAACAGTTCCTTATTTATTGGTTGTTAATTTTTAAAGTTGTCTACGTCAACAAAAAAAATAAGCGAGCTTGCTTTCTAATTTTAATTGAGTCTGCGGTAGAAATCAATATCAACAATCTTCCTTGATGTCGAAGTTATCGATGGAAGGCCATATGGTCGTGGCGATGACGTGAAGACATCACAGGATGTGCTCTAACGACGCCTTGACATAAGAGGTTGTCTAGCAGTAGCGGCATCAAGACATCTAGGTGCTGGAGATGGATTTGTGGTCAACAGGACAGTGGGACAACGCAAAACAGTGGCAAAAGTATGGTTTTCACGATGGATTTAGTATCAACATTGATTTAGGGAGTTCCAACAAGGTTGATAAATGTATAGATGGAATTGTGTTTTGTAGGGACTTTGTACATTTAGGGAACTGATTTACATAACTGTTGGAGAATAGTTTTTTCCGAAAACTTGTTAAATTTATATTTAGGGACTTGTTTACATAACTACTAGAGATGCTCTAATGGACTCCGTATTCAAGGCTCCCATGTCATTTTTTGACTCAACACCAGTGGGAAGAATTTTAACGAGGGTATGGTTGTTATTTTATTTTACCGTATTTGTTCAAATAAGATCATAGTACTAACGTTTTTCAACAAAAAAGGAGAATTTAAAATTCAAGTGTTGGCCTATGCAGGCATCTTCAGATTTGAGCATTCTAGACTTCGACATACCCTAATCGATGGCTTTTGTGGCGACGGGCGGCATTGAGGTTGTTACCACAGTACTGGTCATGGGTACTGTAACTTGGCAAGTCCTGGTTGTAGCGATCCCAGTTGTTGTCACCATGATATATGTTCAGGTCAGTACACATTGCTGCGAGAAATAACTCTAGTTAGTTAATGTATCTAGCGAGTTTTTGAGCTAACACGTAGTTTTCAATTCAATCAAAACATGAAGAGGCACTACGTTTCCTCAGCTAGGGAGCTAGTAAGACTCAACGGAACAACAAAGGCACCTGTAATGAACTATGCATCAGAATCAATTCTCGGTGTGGTGACGATCAGGGCATTTGCAGCAACTGAGAGGTTTATCTACAGCAACATGCAGCTCATCGACACTGATGCCACACTGTTCTTCCATACCGTTGCCGCACAAGAGTGGGTACTCATAAGAGTAGAGGCACTGCAGTCCTTGACAATAATCACAGCAGCATTGTTCCTTGTTCTAGTTCCTCCAGGAGCAATTTCTCCGGGTAGCCACATTACCATTATAACTACATCTTCCTTCCCAATGGTATCTTTGGAGTTTGGACTGATGGAATATTACCGGTATGATCTTATTTCAGGCTTTGCAGGACTTTGTCTCTCCTATGCTTTGACTTTAACTTCAGCACAAGTATTCTTGACAAGGTTCTATTCGTACTTGGAAAACTACATCATCTCGGTTGAACGAATCAAGCAGTATATGCACCTCCCAGTGGAACCACCTGCCATTATACCAGATAGTAGACCTCCAACCTCATGGCCGCAGGAGAGAAGGATAGACCTGCAAGATTTGAAGGTAAGATGTTTGTTTTCCACAGTATCCTAGAAGCTTTCTAAGAAATTGACTCGCTGTCATGTACTCCATGAGCAGATAAGATACCGTCCAAATGCGCCGCTTGTCCTCCAAGGAATCACTTGCACTTTTGCTGCTGGGAACAAGATTGGGGTTGCAGGGAGGACAGGAAGTGGAAAATCAACACTTATCAGCTCATTGTTCCGTCTCGTTGATCCGGCGGGTGGGAGGATACTTATTGACAAGTTGGATATTTGCTCCATTGGCCTTAAGGATCTAAGAACTAAACTAAGTATTATCCCTCGAGAACCTACACTTTTCAGGGGAACCGTGCACAACAATTTGGATCCCCTTGGCCAGTGTTGACACATTTTTATGGCGTCAAACACTCAACACGAACCAGCGGTGGTGCTCTCTGCACAGGGGTGGATGGTCCGCGCGCAGGGGGCGGACGGTCTGCGGCCTGGTGCGAGGCTAGTGTTCCTGCCTGACGGCCGGACGGTCCGCGCGTGTGTAGGGGCGGCGGAAGATCGCCGGCGGCGCCTGGATCTCGCTCCCGGGAGGGACCCCGTTGGGGAGGAGAGATCCTACGAGTTGTGTAGGCTCAGGCAGGCCGACCTAGACTCCTCTAATCGACGTAGAGTCGAAGAGAAGCGAATAATTTGGGGATCAGAAGGCTAAACTAGAACTAGACTAGAACTACTCCTAGGGAATAAATGCGAGATAAAAGTGTTTTTGATTCGATTGATGATCACAAATCGGCCGTATACCTCTCTATTTATAGAGGAGGGGGGCTGGACCCTTGACGCAACTGATTTCCGAGCTAATTTCGTGAATCTAGCTAACAACCGTAGCACAAAACTCGGAACCCTAATCTGCTCTGCGCACGCGCGGACCGTCCGGCCCACAGGCGCGGACTGTCCGGACCGCGGACTGTCCGGCCTCAGGGTCGGACCGTCCGCACGCTAATTTTGGTGCCAAACATATGCCCCCTGCCTTTTGGTGGAGATGGGCAAACCAAAAGCATCTTAACTCGATGTGATCACATCGGTTTTCTTAAGCATCTTGCCACATGCTAGGATGGTACTGCTTGAGGAAACGCCCATTCAAAGCTTTGGGTAAATCCTTGCCTTGTAATGTTTATAGTAAATAGGTGTTACCAGATATTACCTGTTTTACTTTATAAGGACCCTCCCAGCTTGGCGACCATTTTCCAAACTTTCGGTCTTTATTCCTTAGAGGCAGGATGGTCTTCCACACCAGGTCCCCTACTTGAAATGACTTTGCTTTGACCTTCTTGTTGTAGGCCCTGGCTAACATGATCTTGTCCTTTTCTATTGCTCCCAAAGCTATCACCCTCTTGTCGGTCACCTCATCAATATTATCCATCATTGCATTATAATAATCAGTGAGAGTTAAATCATTTTGTCTGGCGAACCTAACAGCATTCAAACTTATTTCTACAGGCAACACTGCTTCCTGCACATAGACAAGCTCAAAAGGAGATACTTTAGTAGCACTATGTTTAGATATTCTGTGAGCCCATAAAGCTTCGGACAAAATCTTATGCCAATGTTTAGGATTATCAGATATCTTCTTTTTTATCAAGTTAATCAATGTTCTATTACTAGACTCGGCCTGTCCATTGGTCTGAGCATAATATGGAGATGAATTAAGCAACTTAATTCTATATAATTCAACAAATTCACGTACCTCCTTTGACATAAAAGAAGTCCCTTGATCTGTAGTCAAGGTCTGGGGAATGCCGAATCTATGAATAATATGCTCAGTTATGAACTCAATTACCTTCTTGTGTGTCATGTTCTTTAGAGCAACAGATTCAGTCCATTTGGTAAAGTAGTCAGTGGCAACTAACACGAACCGATGCCCCTTTGATGATGAAGGATGAATTTCCCCAATAAAGTCTAATCCCCATCCTCTGAAAGGCCAAGGCTTGATGATAGGATGTAATTCGGCTGCAGGGACCAACTGTAGGTCGCCGAATTTTTGACACACTTGGCAACCCTTGTAGTACTTGAAACAATCAGCTATCATATTAGGCCAATAAAAACCAGACCTTCGCAACAACCACTTTATCTTTGGAGCCGATTGATGGGTACCACAAATTCCTTCATGTACTTCGGCCATGGCTAATATAGCATCATCTGGGCCCAAGCACCTAAGCAAGACGTCGTTGACTGTTCGGCGGTAGAGCTCATCACTCATCAAAACATACTTGAAAGTTGTACGCCGAATGTTCTTATCTGTCCTGACATTGGGATTTCGTAAATAATTAGTTATGGACGTCCTCCAATCTCTTGCCTCGGCTTCATTATCAGCCGAATCGATTAGGAGAACTTTCCTGGTAACCCCGGACAGTCCGGCGTCTTCACGCGGACGGTCCGCGACCTGGGGATTTGGCCTTGCACTGGTTATCAGATTTTCAGTATTGTGAAATTTCCCTCGCTTTACCCGATAGCCTGATGCATCTTGTGCCAAATTGTTAGCTCTATGATTCTCAACCCTAGAGATATGACGAATACTGAATTCGTCAAAAGAATGGATTATGCTCCAACATTCTTCAAGGTAACTATTTAGAGTACCATCAAAACATTGATATTCTTCTAACACCTGTTGGACGACCAGCTGAGAATCACCAAATGCCTTCACATGTTTTACTCCCATACAATTTAAAAGTTCCAAGCCGAATAAAAGGGCTTCATATTCGGCTTGATTGTTAGTGCAATAAGTTTTCAATCGGCTAGAGAAGTCGAAGGAGACATCACTTGATGAAACAAGTACAATGCCAATCCCTTGCCCTTCATTGCAAACTGATCCATCAAAATATAAAGTCCAAGGAGTAATAGTGAGGTATGACATGTCTAGTTTATGAGTATCATTAATCCGATGTTCTACAATAAAATCTGCTACGACCTGGCCTCTCATAGATTTTAATGGTTCCTAGGCCAAGTCATATTCTATGAGTGCATAAGCCCACTTACCAATTCTACCACTCATAATTGGGTTATGCAACATGTATTTAATTACATCGGCTTGACCAGAAACAGTGCAATGACTAGACAGTAAATAACATCTACACTTGGTGCATGCATAAAACAAGTATAAGCATAACTTCTCAATAAAAGTGTACCTCATTTCAGCATCCACCAACCTCTGACTTAGATATGTCACCACATGCTCCTTTCCTTCAATTTCTTGTGTCAGAACAGCCCCAATGACCTTATCTTCAGCTCCAATGTATAATCGGAATGGTACTCCTGCTCGTGGTGCTTTTAATACGGGAGCTGAAGACAAGTATTTTTTAATGAGATCAAATGCTTCCTGCTGCTCTGCCCCCAAGCGAATTCGGCATCATTCTTAAGCCGAAGGATAGGGGTGAAGGCATCAATCTTTCCGGCTAGGTTAGAAATAAACCTTCGTAAATAATTCACCTTGCCGAGAAACTTCTGCACTTCGACCTTACAGGTCGGAGGTCCCACATTCCGAATAGACTTAATTCGGTCAGGGTCTATCTCTATGCCTTGTTCATGGATGATAAATCCTAAAAACTTACCAGCCGACACCCCAAAAGCACATTTACGTGGGTTCATTTTCAAACCATACCGACGCATTTTATCAAAGGCTTTGCACAAATCAGCTATATGAGAACTAAACTCAGCCAATTTGACTACAATATCATCAATGTAGACTTCCACAGTGTTTCCTAACAACTCATGGAAAATCAAATTCATAGCCATCTGATAAGTAGCACCAGCATTTTTAAGACCAAATGACTTGACAACCCATTCAAATAAACCAATGAAGCCTGGACATATGAAGGCCGTTTTAGACGCATCCTCTTCGGCCATAAAAATCTGATTATATCCGGCATTACCATCAATAAAGCTAATAATTCTATTTTCTGATGCATTATTGATTAATGTGTCGGTTATGGGCATGTGATACTCATCTTTAGGAGTTGCTCTATTTAAATTGCGAAAATCAATGCATACTCTAAGCTTATCTGACTCCTTCTTCTCCACCGACACAATATTGGAGACCCATTCTGCGTATCTGCAAGGTCTAATAAAATCAGCTTCTAGCAGTCGGTGGATTTCGTCCTTGATCCGTGGGAGAAGGTCTGGACGAAATGTTCTAACTTTCTGCTTGAAAGGCCTGAAACCAGACTTAATAGGCAACCGATGCTCTACGATCTCTCGGCTTAATCCAGGCATCTCAGTGTAATTCTAAGCAAAGCAATCTGAATATTCCTTCAATAGATCGATCATCTCATTTCTAGGATCGGTCTCCAGGGTCTTGTTTACAAAAGTCGGCCTTGTAGTTTTACCATCTCCTATGTCAATCTCCTCCAAAGGATCAACCGATGTAAACCCATGTCCTAGTTTATCAAGATCTCTGAATTCCTCTATCATGTCCCCCACAGAGGAATCAGATGATCTTTGTGTGATGGCGGGCTTTTCGGTCTCGGGGACCAGGTCATCCGTAACACTGTCTTTACGCTACGGTAGATGTTCGGTCTTAAAGGCCGAACTGTTTTGTGAAAGACCAGACCATCCGGCCTTAGAAGCCGAATTGTCCGTAACCAAAGACTCATGAACTTTGTGTGTACTCATTGTGGCGGAACCGTCCGAATTATTCCAACTTAAGTGCCCAAGTCCCGCCTTAGAGGCTAGACCACACTTAAATGGGAATAACACGTCAGTCCCTTGGATCTAGTCCGACGAGGCCACTAACAGGATCAAGTACCACGTACTCACTCGATGGTGAGGCACAGAGCAAATACAATAAAGCATAAAACCATACATTAAGGAGTATTAAGTTTATTACATCATCATCGAAGTTTTAGCAAAGGTAGTCATCATTATTCGGAATGCAGCGGAATAAAACTAATGATAAATGGACAGAGAGATGGGGAAGCCTGTCCCATCACTCCTCATGCTCCTCCTCAGCCGAGGTAGGGTCCCACTCGACTGTCTAACCCGGTGGCAAGATGGATGGCCAAGTCACTCCAGCAACCATGTCCTCCAGAGAACCTGTAAAATTATGCCACAAGCAAGGCTGAGTATACTAATACTCAGCTAGACTTACCCGGTGTGAGGAGTCTACTCCTCTACCTCTAGACATGCAGATGTTTGGCTGAGGGGTTTGGTTGCCAAAAGCACTAGCTGAGTCTACAAATCAAGTTTTAGCTTTTTCAAGTTTTAGTGTGACTCTCTTAAGACTAAACGTGTACTATCTACTCATTCATGGTATCAAGCAATTTAGCAATAAACATCTTTTGCCAAATCATCACCTTTTCACTTGTTACTCAATGCAGTACAATGGATCAATCAGTCTCATTGGCTGCGAGAAGCAGACGATTCGAATCGAGTTTTTATCCTTGCAAGGTAAACCTAAACACACGACATGGTGAGGAACTCCGTCCCCACACACATCAACCGTCCCCATCGATTCCCCGTCAGCAGATCAGGGCTCACCACCTTGGCGTATAATGCCTCACTGACCCCGACTGTCGTCGTGCAGTGACCGCACTTGTACCCACCATAACCGGAATGGAAGACCATGTCTCAGGTCGCGTGAGGAGTAAAGTCTGTTGCCAGGTTCAATCAGGTGCTAGGCTTACCGATTTACCATATTTCTCGGCATGTGCTTAGTACGTTTAAACGCTTGACACAGGTATCTGCACGTTAATCCTTATTCCAATTCCATCTTGTAGCCCACGCATCCCCATGGATTCGTGTTTACCGACCAACATCAATATGATATGAAAGTAGATACAACTAAATTCCTGACCTCGCGTGAGTGCTAGAAAAATCACTCGACTTCTACCGAGATCCCTAATTAGCAAAAGCAGCTACTCGACCTAGCATACTAGTATCCATCTCAAAGGAAATCCTGAGGTAATGCAACTAGGGTTTCAGGCAACTCCTACACTTAAGTGCACAATACAAGCCTACAATCATTAAGTGCAGTAAAATAATATATATAGAACTGGTTATGCATAAACCGGGGCTTGCCTTCCAAAGCTGGGGCAGGCAGATCCTCTGGGGCAGGCTCTGGTGCTGGATCCGGGGCTACCTCCTGAGCAACTCCTTGCTCCGGCACGAGGATGTACTCTCCGTTCGCGAGGTTACAATCTATCGAATGCAATGAATAAGATATATGTATGCTATGATATGTAGAATTTATTAACAATTATGCCTAGTGCAGAAAAACCAAGTTAGTTAATAACTTAGGGTTTCCTTGTTATAAGAGGCTCTTAGTGTTTTATGCTTACCAATTTAGTTTTGAGATTTTGCCTAAGCATAATGGATTAAGACTTGAATTGCCTCTTAAATGTTTTAGTAGGCACTCAAGGGGTTTTGCTGGTTTGGTTAGGGTAACATTAGTCTCCACTATTATTTTCCCCTTTTCATTTTCTATTTATGGTTTTAGGGTGGGTTTGAACTACAACAGTGATTTAAATTTTTCCAAAAATTCTGTAAAAATTACAGTGGGTTACTATTGGTCACTGTAGTCTGTCCTATAAATTTGAGGCCCAGAATAATTAGAATATGCCCTGGACAAAAAATAACAAAAGTTGGGGCAAAGGGGCCACTTTGCACTACAACTCTTACCTAGGGGTTGGTTCTGTACTAGGAGTCATTTTTGCTGGTATCTATAGGTAATAACATGCTTCTGTGCCAAAAATCACAGAGGGCTACTTAGTGGTTATTTAGTTATGATTTTCTAAAGTTTAATGCTTAAAAGACATTTACAACTAACTTGTTATTTGAAAAATGTCAAACAACAGAACTCATAATTTTTCTATGTTTATAATAACAAAAATTAGTTATCCCAAGGTTTGGGGTGTTTTCTCCTCAGGATTATTTTTCTAGGGTTTTTCTAAGTTTTCCTTGTTTTCTTAACAAAAAAGGTATCTTGTTTCTTTTGTACTAAACAAGGGTCTAACAAAATTTTCTAGTGAACTATACTGAATAAGAGAGCTAACAAAAATGTGGGTGCTCCTTGGTTCTTATTTTAAACTACCTTTTATATTTTCTTTAACTTTAAGCTAAAAATGATTTAAATAGCAAACTCTATCTTAATTTGGTGTACAGAGGGGTTTATTATTTTTAAACAGGTTAGGAAGTGATTAAGTACTTCTCTGAATTTCCTTAATCCCAGTCTAATAGTGTAGCTATTTTTTCCCATTTCATTTAGCTTTTGACCAGTTAATCATTTAAATCAAAACTTTGAAGTTTTCTGCAACACTTAGGGGTTTTATATTTTTCCTAAGTAGTTTACATTATTTAGGATCTGGCAAAATTAGTTTGACTCGATTTGGATGAACCAAACTGAATTTATGAATTTTTCAAGTTATGTTTTTATTTAAATCAGAATATTTAAAAGGTTTTCTGGAAAACCCATTTGCATTGAAGACCCTGGGTTCTTTCTAAATCAATCCCTTCATTTATACCCCTGCGCCACTATTCCTTTGAGTCACTGACATTGCACAAAACCCCCTGACCCTAACCGAAATCTGACCAGCGCTCCCTGGCTGGCTTAAACAGTACCCGCGGCATAGATTATGGTGGCGAGGCTTACCAGCGGCAGTAGAGCTCCGGTGGGGTTGTCAGTGACGTAGGGGAGGTCACAGCAATCACGTTGGTGTGCGGGTCGGCGTCAGAGGTGGTTGGAGCGATCCTGGCCACGAGTGTAGGCAGCGGAGGTCGTCGGTGGCTCCTGCTCCGGCCAAACCACGGTGGTATAGTTCAATTAATCGGCACGAGGAGCTCCACTGGGTGACGTAGAGGCTATGCGTGCAGTGAATTGGAAAATGGTGCAGAGACTCACCCGGTCCACGTGCTCCGGCGGGGTTCCGAACTCTGGCGAGCACGATTGCGCTATTCCGGTGGCGGGGGTCCTCGGTTCAAGCTCGGGAAAGCTTCACGGCCTCCTAGTGGAGCTATCTAAGGGATTGGATCGAGCGGAGAAGGGCGGGAAAGGGTTCGGCCACGGTGGTTGCCCTCGGGCGGCTCTGGCGGGTCGTGGGGAGGTCGCCGGAGCTGCGGGCGAGCTCTGGAGAGTTAGGCGCGGTGCGGGGGAGGCAACAGGGAAGCTAGCCGGGCACTGGGGAGGGCTTTATAGCCATGGCGCGGGCGGGGTCACGGGGCGGCCGTGGGCATGCGGGGGTTCACGTACGGGCGTGCTCTGAGCGCGCCCCCGAGTGTCAGCCCTCGTCGAACACGTGTGGGTTTGCTTCTGCCATGGTTCAACGACCGATTTGAGCGCCTTAGCGTGCAGATCTTGGCAAAACCCCCGTGTACTGTCTCTTCCTTGCACCAAATCCTGCCTTTTTTATGTGAGTTCCAAGCAAGGATACGGTTGGGGTAGAGAGATATAGAGGCGAGAAGTCGGCTCTGTTAGAGCTGTCCACACCGAGACAAAAGCTATGCCAAGTCGTGTCAAACGACTTAGGGTTGGGTTCAAACTTTTCCAGGGTGTTCTAGGGGTCTTTAGGCACCACTTTGTCAATTGGGCCAAGTGGTTTTGAAGTTTGAAATAGGGTGAACATGTTTGATCTTTGGAAACGGGTTGGTTTTGGACTTAGAAGAATTCTGATTTTTCTCTTAGGTCTCTCCCTTTGGTGAACCTTTTAGGGTTTTTCTGAAACCTTTTTGGGGTCACATTCTTACTATTTTTAGTAGGGTATTAGGTGTACTACAATTGTTATAATTGGCCCAAGTCATGATCATGTGGTTTTTATAACCTTTTGGTCATACTCACTTATAGTGCTCCAATTGTCCAAAGGGGTTTGCATTAGGTTTTTGGCAATTCTCCCCATTATATGTGCATGATAAGCCAAGGCATGACATTCAAGATGGGTTGCACTTACTTAGGGTCTTGATTTCCAAGTTTGGAGTCCTTTACTCCAGTTAAGTCACATGTGATGATGGGTTTTACTTATGTAGCCTGGAGTGAAAACTCTAAGTAACACCTAGGGTGTTACAGCCCTCCCCCTTAAAGGAATCTCATCCCGAGATTTTAGGTAGAGTCCTTTGGAGGGGTGCCATGAAGGTGTGCTGGTGTGTTGCTCCTTCCTTTATCTAAGCTTCTCTAGTTAACTGCTCTTCGAATGTCATTCTCTTTGCGACTTCAGAAGGAAGTCCTTTTGGAGTCATTTACGATACCTTTAACATGTAAGTTTTTCTTATATTTAGATTCAAAGGGCAGGTGGGGGTGGGGTTTTTGGATTACGTACCGACTCCTTTGGGCAGAAAGTCGGGGAAGCGAGAACGTAGAAAATCCTCAGTCTCCCATGTGGCTTCTTCTACTGAATGATGACTCCACTGAACCTTATACATTCTGATCGACCTTGCCTGCGTTGATCTCTCCTTTTGATCCAATACCTTGACGGGGTGCTCTTGATTAGACAAGTCTGGTTCTATCTCAATTTCCGGTTCAGGTAGTACTTTAGTGGGTAAGCGGACACATTTCCGTAGCTGAGATACATGGAACACATCATGAACTGCTGACATGTGGGGTGGCAACTCTAATTGATATGCTACGGGTCCACAATTTGCTTTGATCTCATAGGGTCCAATGTAGCGAGGAGCTAACTTGCCCTTGATTCCAAATCTCTGAACACCTTTGGTGGGTGACACCTTAAGATAAACATGATCTCCCACTCCAAACTGTAGAGGCTTCCTCCTCTTGTCATGATAGCTCTTTTGCCTGGCCTGAGCAGCTTCTAGGTTCCTCTTAATAACTCTGACCTTTTCCTCTGCTTCAAGTACCAAGTCTGGTCCAAATATTTCCCTCTCTCCTGCTTGAGACCAATTTAGCGGTGTCCTACACCTTCTTCCATACAAGGCCTCAAAAGGTGCCATCTGTAGACTGGACTGGTAGCTGTTATTATAAGAAAATTCTGCCAAGGAAAGGCACTTGTCCCAATTTTTACCATAGTGTAGCACACAGGCTCGCAACATGTCTTTGAGGATTTGGTTCACTCTTTCTGACTGACCATCTGTCTACGGATGGTATGCTGAGCTTCTTATTGCACGGGTCCCAAGTGATTCTTGGAGCTGCTCCCAAAAGCGTGCCACAAACAGTGCTCCCCTGTCAGACACAATGGTCTTCGGAATTCCATGCAAACACACTATTTGATCAATATAGATTTCTGCATACTTCTCTGTCTTGTGGGTGGTATGCACTAGCAAGAAATGCACTGTTTTGGTCAACCTATCCACAATGACCCAGATGGAATCATGGTGCCGGGCGGTATTGGGCAATCCCACGATAAAATCCATGCAAATATCCTCCCATTTCCAGGATGGTATGGGAAGGGGCTGTAAGGTGCCTGCTACCTTTAAATGGCTGGCCTTGACTCTCTGGCAAGTGTCGCATTCAGATACATACTTAGCAATTTCCCTCTTCATTCTGGTCCACCAGTACAAAGATCTGAGGTCATGATACATCTTGTTACTGCCGGGGTGCATGGAGAATTTGGAAAGGTGAGCTTCATCCAATATCTTCTTTCTGAGCTCGGGGTTCTTGGGAACAACCAATCGGTCTCCAAACCATAGAATCCCTTTGCTGTCCTAACAGAAGCATTTATATTTTTCTGCCTTTTGTTCGATCATTTCCTTAATAACTTGAACACCCTTGTCACCAATCTGAGCCATGACTATCTGCTCATGTAAAGTGGGCTCCACTGAGATATAACTCAAGGCACCAGAGGAAACAACCTCTAGGTTCAGCTTGCACAACTCATCACATAGGGTGGTGATTCTTGCATCCATATTCATACAATTGCACTGGGCTTTCCTGCTTAAGGCATCTGCCACAACATTGGCTTTGCTAGGATGGTAATGTACCTCCAAATCATAGTCCTTGATTAGCTCTAACCATCTTCTCTGTCTCATATTAAGATCAGCCTGTGTGAAGATATATTTGAGACTCTTATGATTCGTGTAAATATTACACTGAGCTCCCATCAAGTAATGTCTCCAAATCTTGAGAGCATGAACCACGGCTGCTAACTCCAGATCATGTGTGGGGTAGTTCTGCTCATGGGGTCTGAGTGCTCGGGAGGCATAAGCAATGACTCGGTTGTCTTGCATCAAGACACATCCCAATCCAGTACCGGAAGCATCGCAATAAACCTCAAAGGGCTTGGTGTTGTCAGGTTGAGCTAGCACTGGTGCTGTTGTCAAATGCTGCCTTAGTGTATGAAAGGCATCCTCACACTTCTGGCTCCATTCATACTTGACTCCTTTCTTCAATAACTCAGTCATTGGCTTGGCAATCCTGGAGAAATCCGGAATAAATCGTCGGTAATACCCTGCCAATCCAAGAAAACTCCGAATCTGCCGCACTATGGTAGGAGGTTTCCAATTCATCACTTCTTGTACCTTATCAGGATCAACTGATATCCCATCCTGAGAAATTGTGTGACCCAAAAATTTAATTTCTCTCAGCCAGAAATCACATTTAGACAACTTAGCATATAGACGATGATCGCACAGTCGCTGAAGCATGATGTGTAGATGCTCAGTATGCTCGTCTTCATTCTTGGAATAGACCAGAATATCATCAATGAAAACCACCACAAATTTGACCAGTTCTGGCATGAATACTGAGTTCATTAGGTACATGAAATAAGCCGGGGCATTGGTCAGCCCAAAAGACATCACCAAAAACTCATAAAGCCCATATCTGGTAGAGAAAGCCGTCTTGGGAATATCGCTGGCACAGATCTTGATCTGATGGTAGCCCGAGCGAAGGTCTATCTTGGAGAACACTTTGACTCCCACCAACTGATCAAACAAAACATCAATGCGGGGCAGTGGGTATTTGTTCTTGATGGTCACCGCATTGAGAGGGCGGTAATCGACACACATCCTCAGACTTTCATCCTTCTTCTTTACAAACAAGGCTGGACATCCCCATGGTGAAGTACTCGAGCGAATAAACCCCTTGTCCAACAACTCTTGCAGTTGCTTTTTGAATTCCGCCAATTCCGCTGGAGGCATCCTATAAGGTCTCTTGGATATAGGAGCAGTTCCGGGTTGCAATTCAATTGTGAACTCTATGTCTCTATCGGGTGGCATCCCTGGCAATTCATCCAGAAAAACATCTGGGTAGTCACAGACCACTGGGATTCTCTCAACCGGGGACTCTACCATAACGAAGGCACAGGAACGGGTACAACCCTGATCGGGCAGATATTATGTGGTCTCACCACAAGTAGGCGAGTGCACCTCAATGGCCCTTGCTGCAATATCAATTACTGCCTGATGTCTTGTTAACCAGTCAGTTCCCAATATGATATCCACGCTATCCAAACCCAAAATGAGGAGGTTGGTTTTGATTATCAGACTACCAAACTTTATAGGCACATTCTTGTTGATTTTGATAGGTGGCAACCCTGCCTCCTGGTGTTGAAATTGTAATACCCCCATTTGTGTGATGGAAAGGTAGCTGACATTTGGCACTAAATTTTGTACTGATAAAACTATGTGATGCACCAGAATCAAAAAGAATAATTGCAGGATATTTCAAAACTGAAAAGATACCAGTTATGATAGGTGCTCCTTCCGGAATGTCAGCCATGGTGGTGAAGTTGAGCCTGCCTTGTCTCACTTGCACCTTCTGCCTCTTGCCTTGATTCTGGTTGGAATTCTGTCCCTGCCTCTGCTGGTTTCTGGGGCAATTCTTAGCATAATGTCCGGTGTTACCGCAAGTGAAACACCTGTTGTCATTGGCCTGACGGTACTGCTGCTGCTGCTGATTGTTCCTCTGCACTAGGGACTGAGAGCGGTTGGGTGCCTGCTGCTGCTGTTGGGGTCGAATCACCCAACGTCCTTGCTGCTGCTGGGGTCCCCTGTTCTGGGTGTCAGATACAATCCTGAAGCGCTGTGGCTGAGCTGAAGGTCCTGCCACAGGGGTCTTCCTCTTCTTTTTTGCCTGGCAGGCTGTAATGCAGTCATCCTGAGAAATGGCCATGTTGACTAACTCATTGTAACTGTTAGCCCTGACGGTGTTGAGACGGTCGCGGAGCTTAGTGCTGAGCCCCCTCCTGAACCTGTCCCTCTTCTTCTCGTCGGTGTCTGCATGATATCCGGCATACTAGCACAGGTCATTGAAGGCCTGAGCGTACTGCAACACTATCCGGTTCCCCGGAGTGAGTGCCAGAAACTCATTGAGCTTGCGGTCCATGATGCGTGCTGGTATATGATGCCCCCTGAAAGCTGCCTTGAACTCTCTCCATTCCACCTCATGGTCAACTGGTTGCATAGCAAGGAAATGATCCCACCATGTCCGCGCGGGTCCGCGAAGCTGTTGGGTGGCGAACCTGACCTTAGTCACCTCTGAGCAAACTCCATTAAGTAGTGGGAATTTGGATTCCACTACCCTCAGCCATACATTAGCATCAAGTGGGTCCTCCGCCCTGGTGAACAACGGTGGTTGGGTACTGAGAAACTCCTGATAAGTGGCTGCCGCCGGGTGACGCTGATGGTCACCACCACCATAATGCTGAGGTGGTGGCTGACGCTGAGCCAACTGTCGCAAAATCTCGTTCTGCTGAGCCATCAGCTCTGGCAGAGTAGGAGGCAGTGGCGGTGGTGGAGGAACGCGCTCATTCTGTCCACGACGCCCTCTTCCTGGCATCTGAAAAAAAAATCAAGGATGCTTTCAATATCACATTTCCGATGTCAAGGTCCCTACGCGGTGAAAGGTTTGCAAGGATAAAACCACTATATATATTTTCTTGCATAAATTAGAAAAGATTCCACATGGCATAAAACTTTCCTTCATAAATTAAAACTGACATCATTCATCATCCAACTTCCAAAAGAGTTTGTTGCGGTTTACATCAGTAACTCAAGAGACTCAACTCTATCTAGTCTAGTACCCCAAGGGTGCAAAAGCTAAGCTAGCCTCGAGGAGTTCTACCGCAACTGACTTCTAACTCTATCCTTGCGACCTAGTGAGCAAACGAGGCAACGCTCGACTCGGGGGAAGGTGGTCTCCCTGAGCCAGCAGTGTCCAAGCTGGAGGCAGGCTCCTCTCCTCCCTCAATGTCGACATCTTCGTTGGCCTCCATGTCCTGGATCTCCTGGTGGTGCATATCCAGATGCTGGTTAGCCTCCGCAAGCTGCTGCTGAGTGTTGATAAGCTGATCCTCGAGAACCTCGATGGTGTTCTCCCTGGTTCCCACTAACTCCTCAAGCTCTTGGATCTCATTTGACAATTGTTCCACTTGTAAGTCTTTTTCCACCATCTCAGTGGACAAGTCTACCACAAGTTCCTCTCTGTTATCCAAGGTGATCTTGGTAGCCTCCAACAATGCCATCAGATGGGACATTGTCTCTCCTCGCATCACTTGCAGACGATACAGGGCATTCATGCACCGCACCGTCAAGTGAGCGGTCTGACCTGGGTAGATAGCCCATATATCCTTGGCATGCTCCACTCGGTCCTTCCACATTGGGTCGTCCTCCTTCTCCGCGGGGAACAAACCAATGGGGTGAGTGGACAGCTCCAAGGGGTGGAATCCACAGAAGGTGGTCAGTCCGTGAAGAGCAATCGCCTCGATAGTATCCTCAGCCCTGTATCTAAAAGACTCATAGTCCAGCGAACGCCAGCCTTGCTGCAGGGAATGAGGCTCTAGGGTCATCCTCACCCTACAGCGGGGCACTCGGTGCTTCTCGAACAACTGCACCACATACTGGGGAGGCGTCGTGTAACCAGCTCCCTGAAGTACCTCCCACAAGATACGGGGGAAACCCTCTCGTGCAAGTCTGTCCGTGTGGGACTGTGCATTCCCTTCGTCCGAGGATCCGTGAGAAGTCATCTGTGTACGGTTAAGCGTAAGTAAAAGAAAAAGAACTATAAAAAAGATCACAACTCAGCCTCTCTATAACTACGACAATGGCATTGGGTGTACTTAATCTGTCATTATTGTGTATTAAAGTTCTTACCCAATTATCAAGTATTTTAATTAAGGATGCATGCATGCTCGTCCTAAGCGACCTCATTTCAACTTAGAGGGAATAGGAAGGAACTCCCATCCCTTATAGTAGCCTGTAGGGCTTACTCAAATAGCCACCTAGCTACCCCTATATCATTCTAAGGCTTCACGTCCTAGGTCTATCCTGATCGTCCTATGATCTATCCAACATTTGTCTCTATCAAGTTTTACTTTGAAAAAAGATGGTATTTATGATTTAATGATTCCTCTGTGGTGGTACGAGCTTCGATACCAGATGTGGCGAACCGTCCAAATTATTCCAACTTAAGTGCCCAAGTCCCGCCTTAGAGGATAGACCACACTTAAATGGGAATAACACGTCAGTCCCTCGGATCTAGTCCGACGAGGCCACTAATAGGATCAAGTACCACGTACTCACTTGATGGTGAGGCACAGAGCAAATACAATAAAGCATAAAACCATACATTAAGGAGTATTAAGTTTATTACATCATCATCGAAGTTTTAGCAAAAGTAGTCATCATTGTTTGGAATGCAGCGGCATAAAACTAACGATAAATAGACAGAGAGATGTGGAAGCCTGTCCCATCACTCCTCATGCTCCTCCTCAGCCGAGGTAGGGTCCCACTCGACTGTCCAACCTGGTGGCAAGATGGATGGCCAAGTCACTCCAGCAACCATGTCCTCCAGAGAACCTGTAAAATTATGCCACAAGCAAGGCTGAGTATACTAATACTCAGCTAGACTTACCCGGTGTGAGGAGTCTACTCCTCTACCTCTAGACATGCAGCTGTTTGGCTGAGGGGTTTGGTTGCCAAAAGCACTAGCTAAGTCTACAAATCAAGTTTTAGCTTTTTCAAGTTTTAGTGTGACTCTCTTAAGAGTAAACGTGTACTATCTACTCATTCATGGTATCAAGCAATTTAGCAATCAACATCTTTTGCCAAATCACCACCTTTCCACTTGTTACTCAATGCAGTACAATGGATCAAGCAGTCTCATTGGCTGCGAGAAGCAGACGATTCGAATCGAGTTTTTATCCTTGCAAGGTAAACCTAAACACACGACATGGTGAGGCACTCCGTCCCCACACACATCAACCGTCCCCATCGATTCCCCGTCAGCAGATCAGGGCTCACTGCCTTGGTGTACAATGCCTCACTGACCCCGACTGCCGTCGTGCAGTGACCGCACTTGTACCCACCATAACTGGAATGGGAGACCACGTCTCAGGTCGCGTGAGGAGTAAAGTCTGCTGCCAGGTTCAATCAGGTACTAGGCTTACCGATTTACCATATTTCTCGGCATGTGCTTAGTACGTTCAAACGCTTGACACAGGTATCCGCACGTTAATCCTTATTCCAATTCCATCTTGTAGCCCACGCATCCCCATGGATTCGTTTTTACCGACCAACATCAGTATGATATGAAAGTAGATACAACCAAATTCCTGACCTCGCGCGAGTGCTAGAAAAATCACTCGACTTCTACCGAGATCCCTAATTAGCAAAAGCAGCTACTCGACCTAGCATACTAGTATCCATCTCAAAGGAAATCCTGAGGTAATGCAACTAGGGTTTCAGGCAACTCCTACTCTTAAGTGCACAATACAAGCCTACAATGATTAAGTGCAGTAAAATAATATATATATATAGAACTGGTTATGCATAAACCAGGCTTGCCTTCCAAAGCTGGGGCAGGCAGATCCTCTGGGGCAGGCTCTGGTGCTGGATCCGGGGCTACCTCGTGAGCAACTCCTTGCTCCAGCATGAGGATGTACTCTCCGTCTGCGAGGTTACAATCTATCGAATGCAATGAATAAGATATATGTATGCTATGATAAGTAGAATTTAGTAACAATTATGCCTAGTGCAGAAAAACCAAGTTAGTTAATAACTTAGGGTTTCCTTGTTATAAGAGGCTCTTAGTGTTTTATGCTTACCAATTTAGTATTGAGATTTTGCCTAAGAATAATGGATTAAGACTTGAATTGCCTCTTAAATGTTTTAGTAGGCACTCAAGGGGTTTTGCTGGTTTGGTTAGGGTAACATTAGTCTCCACTATTAATTTCCCCTTTTCATTTTCTATTTATGATTTTAGGGTGGGTTTGAACTACAACAGTGATTTAAATTTTTCCAAAAATTCTGTAAAAATTACAGTGGGTTACTATTGGTCACTGTAGTCTGTCCTATAAATTTGAGGTCCAGAATAATTAGAATATGCCCTGGACAAAAAATAACAAAAGTTGGGGCAAAGGGGTCACTTTGCACTACAACTCTTACCTAGGGGTTGGTTCTGTACTAGGAGTCATTTTTGCTGGTATCTATAGATAATAACATGCTTCTGTGCCAAAAATCATAGAGGGCTACTTAGTGGTTATTTAGTTATGATTTTCTAAAGTTTAATGCTTAAAAGACATTTACAACTAACTTGTTATTTGAAAAATGTCAAACAGCAGAACTCATAATTTTTCTATGTTTATAATAACAAAAATTAGTTATCCCAAGGTTTGGGGTGTTTTCTCCTCAGGATTATTTTTCTAGGGTTTTTCTAAGTTTTCCTTGTTTTCTTAACAAAAAAGGTATCTCATTTCTTTTGTACTAAACAAGGGTCTAACAAATTTTTCTAGTGAACTATACTGAATAAGAGAGCTAACAAAAATGTGGGTGCTCCTTGGTTCTTATTTTAAACTACCTTTTATATTTTCTTTAACTTTAAGCTAAAAATGATTTAAATGGCAAACTCTACTTTAATTTGGTGTACAGAGGAGTTTATTATTTTTAAACAGGTTAGGAAGTGATTAAGTACTTCTCTAAATTTTCTTAATCCCAGTCTAATAGTGTAGCTATTTTTTCCCATTTCATTTAGCTTTTGACCAGTTAATCATTTAAATCAAAACTTTGAAGTTTTCTGCAACACTTAGGAGTTTTATATTTTTCCTAAGTAGTTTACATTATTTAGGATCTGACAAAATTAGTTTGACTCGATTTGGATGAACCAAACTGAAGTTATGAAATTTTCAAGTTCTGTTTGTATTTAAATCAGAATATTTAAAAGGTTTTGTGGAAAACCCATTTGCATCGAAGACCCTGGGTTCTTTCTAAATCAATCCCTTCATTTATACCCCTGCGCCACTATTCCTTTGAGTCGCTGACATTGCACAAAACCCCCTGACCCTAACCGAAATCTGACCCACGCTCCCTAGCTCGCTTAAACAGTACCCGCGACATAGATTACGGCGGCGAGGCTTACCGGTGGCAGTAGAGCTCCGGCGGGGTTGTCAGTGACGTAGGGGAGGTCACGGCGGTCACGTCGGTGTGTGGGTCGGCGTCAGAGGTGGTCGGAGCGATCCTGGCCACGAGCGCAGGCGGCGGAGGTCGTCGGCGGCTCCTGCTCCGGCCAAACCACGATGGTATAGTTCAATTAATCGGCACGAGGAGCTCCACGGGGTGACGTAGAGGCTATGCGTGCAGTGAATTGGAAAATGGTGCAGAGACTCACCCGGTCCACGTGCTCCGGCGGGGTTCCGAACTCCGGCGAGCACGATTGCGCTATTCCGGTGGCGGGGGTCCTCGGTTCAAGCTCGGGCAAGCTTCACGGCCTCCTAGTGGAGCTATTTAAGGGCTTGGATCGAGGTGAGAAGGGCGGGAAAGGGTTCGACCACGGTGGTTGCCATCGGGCGGCTCTGGCGGGTCGCGGGGAGGTCGCCGGAGCTGCGGGCGAGCTCTGGAGAGTTAGGCGCGGTGCGAGAGAAGGCAACGGGGAAGCTAGCTAGGCACTGGGGAGGGCTTTATAGCCTTGGCGCGGGCGGGGTCACGGGGCAGCCGCGGGCGCGCGGGGGTTGGCATACGGGCGTGCTCTGAGCGCCCCCCCGAGTGTCAGCCCTCGTCGAACACGTGTGGGTTTGCTTCTGCCATGGTTCAACGGCCGATTTGAGCGCCTTAGCGTGCAGATCTTGGCAAAACCCCCGTGTACGGTCTCTTCCCTGCACCAAATCCTACCTTTTTTATGTGAGTTCCAAGCAAGGGTACGGTCGGGCTAGAGATATATAGAGGCGAGAAGTCGGCTCTGTCAGAGCTGTCCACACCGAGACAAAAGCTATGCCAAGTCGTGTCAAATGACTTAGGGTTGGGTTCAAACTTTTCCAGGGTGTTCTAGGGGTCTTTAGGCGCCACTTTGTCAATTGTGCCAAGTGGTTTTGAAGTTTGAAAGAGGGTGAACATGTTTGATCTTTGGAAAAGGGTTGGTTTTGGACTTAGAAGAATTCTGATTTTTCTCTTAGGTCTCTCCCTTTGGTGAACCTTTTAGGGTTTTTCTAAAACCTTTTTGGGGTCACATCCTTACTATTTTTAGTAGGGTATTAGGTGTACTACAATTGTTATAATTGGCCCAAGTCATGATCATGTGGTTTTTATAACCTTTTGGTCATACTCACTAATAGTGCTCCAATTGTCCAAAGGGGTTTGCATTAGGTTTTGGGCAATTCTCCCCATTATATGTGCATGATAAGCCAAGGCATGACATTCAAGATGGGTTGCACTTACTTAGGGTCTTGATTTCCATGTTTGGAGTCCTTTACTCCAGTTAAGTCACATGTGATGATGGGTTTTACTTGTGTAGCCTGGAGTGAAAACTCTAAGTAACACCTGGGGTGTTACACTCATCATTTAAACTTTATTTAGGATTTAGCCGATTCTCCATCGGCTCTAGCATTACAGGAATGAAACCCTTCTTATCTATACTTATGAACTGATAATCAGAAAAATCTACTCCTGTGAGACATGTAGCAGTCTCATAAGTCCAGAGTACATGGGCATCGACCACAGCGATACAGGCTGATACATCAGCATGTACTTGTTCTACATCATCGCCTACCCATTGTATTAACATTTGATGTAATGTAGAAGGTATACATTGATTGGCATGAATCCAATCTCTACCTAGGATTAAACTGTAATTTCCTTCTACATCAACGACGAAGAATGCAACAGCAAGGGTCTTAGTCCCGATGGTTAATTCAACGGACGTGACTTCCCTGGCTTTGATCGAACTATCAGTTCCAACACCGCTGAGGGTCATGTTGGTCTTGACAAGTTCGTCATCTTGTTTACCTAATTTTCTGTATAATGAGTAAGGCATTAGATTTACAGCCGCCCCCTCCATCTACCAACATTTTAGCAATCGGTATCCCATCAATGTGACCGCGCACGAAGAGCGACTTTAAATGATTTACCGATTCCTTTGGTTTAGTAAAGGCGACTTCTTTAGGACCAAAATCAAACTGGGCAACAACAGGTTCATCGTCGCCGACAATAGTACAATCGGTGGACAATGTAATAACATTTATGTCCATACCTGGGCGCTCTGGAGAAGCCTCGTAGTCGACCAGGTCTTCTCCCAGTAGGTCGTCTTCTTCCATTGATGTTGGTATGTCGTTGGAGGCTTCCTGGTGTGGTGCGGACGGTCCGGACTCTGAGGGAAGACGGTCCGCGCCTGGTGCAGATTGTCCGGCCTTGCTGGCCAAGCTATCTGTCGTAGCTGCAGGGTGCTGCACAAGTGTTGTTTTATTTTCTATTTTCGTGGCCGTTTGTTTTTTCAACGGCCTTTGGTCTCCATTTCTTTTGTGGTGGCGGGTACTGTGGATGTGTGTCATTGAATATCTTTTCCGCCTCCTTCTCCTGGCTCTCCTTTGCTCTAAGGCGCTGCAATTTCCGCTTTTGGGACCGTGTCAATCCCGCTGGGCACCATCGAGGCATGGAGTATTTTGGATCGGCTATTTTGATGGTAGCCGTATCTTCTTTTTTGGTTGTGTTGGCCGATTCGCCAAAAATCATCAGCCCTTTATTATCTTCTTGTATGATAACATCTGCAGTACCTACTTTGATGATGTCCTTTTTTGTTGTTCTTTCAGTTGCTGCAGGCATATGCCCCCCTGCCGGATTGGTCGGCCTTGGAGGCCGAGTAGTCCGGCAATCTTGTTGGGTCTGTGCCTGGTGACCGGATTGAGCGGCGCTCAATCGGTCTTGTGCTGGTGGTGCCAACCTGTTGAATACTGATGTTTGGGGTGCCCCCCAAGCGGGGCACTGTGGCATCCCAAACGAATATGGTGGCATGCCCCACATTTGATTTGGAACATATGGTGGAGGCATGTATGTGTATGGATATGGCATAGGTGAATATGGAGGTGGAGGTGTCCATGCAGGTATGTTAGGTCTCAATTGCACAGTATGACCTTTCATTTCTTCCGATTGGTGAGGTGGTCCAATCGGCCTTACCTGACGTTGCTCATGAACAGGTGAGCGGGGTCGCTTTGCTGGCCGGTCTCTGGGGCCGGCCTTCTTTTTCATGTACTTAGACAATAATTGATCGAAGGTCGGGCCGGTTTTGACCAACCGACCAGCTGCCTTGAATGTATTTGTTTTCCACATACCTATCTCTGGTCGTCGTGGTTTGAAGGTACATGGCCGCTGCGAGTCTTGAGTGGGGCCGGACCGTCCACTTGAATTCTCCGGACCGTTTGGCGTGGTCCCGGACCGTCCGCGCCTGTGTGTCGGACCGTCCGGGATGCGCAGCACGGGTTCCTGCTCCTTGGTCTGTGCCTGCCTTCCAACGGCGGAGGTCGTGATGGTCACCTTAATAGTTTCCCCTCCATCGGGAGTCTTCTCTGCCACCACTTTTCTGCAAGAAATTTTATGATTCTCATCGGCCTCTCTTGCATTGACGATGACTTTCTCTTTGCCTTTGCCTTTATCGGATGTGTTTGGCTGAACCAGGACTTTCTTGCCCTCAAAGTCGATCATGTTCATTGGAAAGGGCTCTGTATCCACCTGCATTTCCTGAAATTTCAATTGTCCCTCGTTAATGGCCGATTGAATCTGTCGACGGAATACATTACAATCATTAGTGGCATGAGAAAATGAGTTATGCCACTTGCAGTATGCTCGACATTTTAGCTCATCGGCGGATGGAACAGTGTGATTTGTTTTAATGTTGTCATTTTTGAGTAATTCATCAAATATTTTATCACATTTACCAACATTAAATGTAAACTTAACTTCCTCTTGCCGTTTCTTCTGAACCGGCTGCAAGGAGGAACAAGCCGAAGATTTGGCCTGCTTAGGCCAAACCATTTCAGCAGTATAAACTTCTGTTGATTCGTCATCTGAGCTACTTTGGTCGCACTCAACTATATGCACGTTGTGACGAATTGTTTTAGCAGTTTCTTTGCTTCGGCTTTCACAGGCCAAAGCTCTCTCGTGTAACTGTGCTAGTGTAAAAAATTGGATGCCTTCTAATCTTTCTTTTAAATAATATCGCAGACCATTAAAGGCTAATCCTGCTAGCTGTTTTTCTGCTAAATGAATTTGGAAGCATCGGTTTCTTATATCCCAGAAAAAGTGATCTAATTCATAGTCACCAGAGAAAAAGTGATCATGGAATTTTTGTTCTAAATCCCCCCATGATAAAATAGAATTAGGAGGTAAAGTGGCGTACCATGCAAACACGGTTCCTGTTAAAGATAATGAAAATAAACGTACGCGAAATGCTTCTGTGTCGGCCAATTCTCCTAATTATGCTAAAAACTGGCCTATGTGTTCGCGCGTGTTTTTTCCTTAGTCACCCGAAAATTTTGCGAATTCGGGTATCCTGGTTCCCTGTGGGTATGGGTGGTGATCAAATCGGCTGTCATAAGATTTCCGATATTATTGCCCCCCAAGGACCATGCTTACTCCGAGCTTATCTCGGAATGCCCCAGCTATTTCCTCTCTCACTATGTCAATGGCAGCCGGTGCGAGACCACCAGCTCTTTGGTCAAACATAAGTGGGGTTGGCTGGATATTAGCATGTTGTCTTTCCCCCCATGGGATTGAGCTATGCGGTGCATTGCCATTTGCCCTATATGGCTCATAGGATTGATCGTTCCTTTCCGACCTTCTAGGTGGGGTCGGAAAGCTTTCCTGGGCTCTGGATTTTGAATTAATGGGCTGATGCATAGCATAGTGTGTTAGGAAGTGTTGCTGGGACGAGTGAGGATTCAGGTAACGATCCTCCTCAAAAAGGTCATGCGCGGATTGTTCGGACATTGGCTCAGACCGTCCGTCGTGGTATGCGGACGATCTGACTGGGTAGTTTGAATTTTGTGCAAAACGATGTGGCTCGAGCACATGTGTTGGTAATTCATTAAAAATGGGCCCGAACGTTGCTGGCCCGGAAGGTCCGCGCTTACGTGCGGACGGTCCGGGCATGTGTAGATCGACTGTTTTGCTGTCGATTTGTGGTTGCTCAGGGTATGTGTCCATCGGCATCCCATAAAGGGGTTGTGACTGGTCGTGACAACCTGTATCCGATGTATTACACGTGTTACCCCCTAACTCAATCTCGTGCGAAGGAAAATTTGCGATATTAGATTTATCAAATGCATGTACTAGTCTCCTATAATCGTTTTGCATACCCCCTATGATATTTTGCATTTGTTCACGCTGTTCATCTACATAATTCCTAAGAGATTGTAGCTCGTTAGTATTACTTACATTGGGGATATCTGGTGTGTGTCGGAGCGAAGCCGGATCCGTCGCCCGATGTCGGACGGCCTTGTTGTTCCTATCCACTTTGAAGTTGGCCAAGAACTTTGCGATCATCTGCTCCTTGTGCTCCTCGAACTGGAGCTGTTCGTCAGCCGACAAGGTCTCCCAAGTCGGCTCTATGATGTTGCTTGGGGAAATATCAGAGCTATCCCTTTAACCAGCCATTGAGGGCCGATTTGATGAGTCTATATTTGTCTTCCCTAGCGGAGTCGCCAAAAAGTATGTTGACACCTTTTTAGGGCGCCAAACACTCAACACGAACCAGCGGCGGTGCTCTCTGCACAGGGGCGGACGGTCCGCGCGCAGGAGCCGGACGGTCCGCGGCCTGGTGCGAGGCTAATGTTCCTGCCTGACGGCCGGACGGTCCGCGCCCTGGGGCCGGACGGTCCGCGCGTGCGCAGGGGCGACGAAAGATCGCCAGCGGCGCCTGGATCTCGCTCCCGGGAGGGACCCCGTCGGGGAGGAGAGATCCTAAGAGTTGTCTAGGCTCGGGCAGGCCGACCTAGACTCCTCTAATCGACGTAGAGTCGAAGAGAAGCGAATAATTTGGGGATCAGAAGGCTAAACTAGAACTAGACTAGAACTACTCCTAGGGAATAAATGCGAGATAAAAGTGTTTTTGATTCGATTGATGATCACAAATCGGCTGTATACCTCTCTGTTTATAGAGGAGGGGGCTGGACCCTTTACACAACTGATTTCCGAGCTAATTCCGCGAATCTAGCTAACAACCATAGCACAAAACTCGGAACCCTAATCTGCTCTGCGCACGCGCGGACCGTCCGGCCCACAGGCGCGGACTGTCCAGACCGTGGACTGTCCGGCCTCAGTGCCGGACCGTCCGCACGCTCATTTTGGTGCCAAATAGCCAGCATTCTGATGAAGAGATATGGGAGGTTAGAAAAACTGTCATGACTCCAAAATCTATAACAAGTTTTAAAATGTAAATGCAAATTCTCACATAATACCCCTTCTGTTACCACAAGCAGTAGAAGCTTGCCATTTTAAAGATCTAATCATACTAAACTTAACCATATTGCTACATGCCTGTGTGGACAATAAAATATCATGTTTTCTGATATGCGCTACATGCAATGACTATTTCAGGCCTTGGAGAAGTGTCAACTGAAGACAGCAATCAGCACCACCTCTGCTCTTCTGGATACAGTTGGTATGTGAAGATAAAATTATACCCAAATCAATTTATATCCTATTAAAGAGAAACTAAACACAATCCGTTTGTTCATGCAAAATAAAATTGTGGTAGTGAGTGATGATGGCGATAACTGGAGTGCTGGACAGCGTCAGCTCTTCTGTCTTGGCAGAGTTCTACGCAGGAACAAAATTCTAGTTCTAGACGAGGCAACAGCATCCATCGACTCTGCAACAGATGCAATCCTGCAGAAAGTAATCAGGCAGCAGTTCTCAAGTTGCACGGTTATAACCATAGCTCACAGGGTACCAACTGTGACAGACAGTGACAAGGTCATGGTCCTGTCCTACGGTATGTTATACAAAACATTTTTCGTCATGTAGCATCTGCAGAAAAGTCCAATTCATTCCTCGGAATATCAGTATGACAGATAAACTATCAATGCCTTATATGATATATTACAAGTATATCACCAAGCTTACTCTATACGTGTATGTGTATATGTATGATTCATGACGATGATTTTCTAATTGTGCAGGGAAGCTTCTAGAATATGAAACACCAGCCAAGCTGTTGGAAGACAAACAATCAGCATTTGCTAAACTTGTGGCTGAGTATTGGGCTAATACCAAGAGAAATTCAACATGATCTACCATTATTGCAGGACATGATAAAAGATATGATCATTTTAATCAAGATATCGAAAGATTCAAGGGTTCTCAAATTGAATCTTTAACAAGACAAGGAATGCCATCATGATTATTTGATTGATGTGGTTACTGGGAGTGAATTAGATATCAACAGAAATTCAATTTTGGTAATCGAAGCAATTTTTGGAGTAAGGGCTGATGTTCGAGAGAACTGCAGCGGGTTGATTGAACATTTGGTATTTTTTCGTGAACGCGCAGGAAAGCTACGCATCGTTAAATTAAGATAAAAAACAGTCCAAAATGGACCAAAGTACAATGACAAAATAGACAAAACACAAGACCACCAACTCTTGCTGCGCACAGAACTGCAGCCTCCTTATGCGCATGAAAACAGCAGTACGCAAAAGGAGACCAACAGCAAAAAGTGCCAGCAGACCACACACAACTGCTCTTCACTAATCACCCAAAAGAATCCTTGACCTAAAAATTGCAGCACCAGGACCCAAAGCCTCAAGATGTCTAGCACCGGCAAGCTTCGAGCACTCAACTTCATCCAAAAAAAAACTGTCTTTATTCCATTAATGGAAGGTCTGACACCATCAAAAACCGCCTTATTACGATGAAGCCATAAACACCAAGCCCCCAAGATGATGATATTGTTAAAGCCTCTTTTTTTGGATTTGTGCACTTGCTTACTCACCTTCACCCACCAGTCAGCAAAAGCGGACTCATTAGAGGCAGGAGAAAGATTAGCCATCCTCAACGAAGAAAAAATGTAGTACCAAAATTGCCACACAAAAATGCAAGTGCAAAGGAGGTGTTGGATATTTTCCAGCTGATCACATAAAGGACAAACCTCACAATGATCCAACCCTCTTTTCTGCAGTCTATCAGCTGTCCAACATTTATTCCTTATTGCCAACCAAAGAAAAAATTTGCATTTGGGTGGAGCCCAAGTCTTGCATAACCTCTTCCATGGTTCAAAAGTAATCGAACCTATGAAGAAAGCCTTATAATACGAATTAGAAGAGAACTATCCAGAGGAAGAATGAATCCACACATGTCTATCAGCCTCCTGAGTGAGCACCACTCCCTTTAATGCGTCCCAAAGGTTTAGATATTGCTGCAGCCCAGACAAATTAAGAGGGGTCTCAATATCGCTGACCCACTGCCAGTTTTCAAGAGCATGGGCCACCGTTCTGGAAGAAATAGCTCGTTTCCCAATATTAGCCACAACAGCAGGGGCAAAATCTTGGATATGAGACCCATCCACCCGCTGATCTGTCCAAAATAAAGTATTATACCCATTACCAACCAGGGTAACAATTGAAGAAGAAAAGAATCTCTTGAAATGGAGGATCCACTTCTAGCATGATCAATGGCATTTTTCATATAAGCCTTTTTGAATAAGAGAAGCGAAGTACCAAGTCGTGAATTGCAATGAAGAATGAGTAAAGTGCAGTGCTGAGAAGAATTATTTTCATGTATCTTATGTACTCAATAATGATAAACTTTATATGACTTAGAAGGAAACTGTCTCAAATGTGTAAAGCGCAGTGCTGAGAGATAAAACTTTAGGCTTTATGCGTAACAGTGATACTAAGATGATTCCAATAAATAGAAATTACACAAAATTCGTGGCCCAAGATTTAAGAATTAAAAATGATACTACTGGGCATAGGCATTGTGTCAGACAAATTGTTAGACAGACTATTAGTGGGCTGGTTAGGTTTAAGTCGAGTTATAATTAACTCAATAGTTGTACCATGGCTTCTCCTTAACTAATTAACTAGCTAGGCATAAATCAATGAGTTAATGTATAAGTCTTTGTACGGTTGTTGTTTCTATTTCGGCCATTTTTTCAGTACCATAAGCACTTGGAGAGAGAATATGGGAAACCCTAACCCTGGATTAGGGTTGGATGTTGTATTAATAGACTTGAGTTAACTGGACCAGACCTATTACAAATGAGTGAGACGGTAATTATACGGGGAAAACCCCAAACCCTAAACGGGTATTCTAACATCCCCGAAGTCGTAACTCTATCCTATACAGATGTTGAGACTGGATCGAAAGTCTAAAAATACACTCGACGGTAACCCTTTGGTGAAGATGTCAGCGAACTGCAACGTGGTGGGGACGCTGAGAACCCGAACATCACCTATAGCGACATGCTCGCGGATGAAGTGTAGGTCGATCTCCATATGCTTAGTGGGTTGATGCTGCACGAGATTGGTGGAGAGGTAGACGGCGTTGACGTTGTCGCAGTAGACGACGGTGGCGCGCTGAACGGGGATGTGGAGCTCATGGATTAGCTGTCGTATCCAGGAGGTCTCCGACACGCCGTTGGCCACAGCACGGTACTCGGCCTCAGCGCTGGAGCGGGAGACGACGGGCTAGCGCTTGGTGGCCCAGGAGACAAGGTTGATGCCCAGGAACACGACGTAGCCGGAAGTGGACCGATGCGTGTCGGGGCAGCCGGCTTAGTCAGTGTCGGTGTAGACCACGAACTCCGACGTCGAGGATGGTCGCAGTAGGAGGCCATAGTCAAGGGAGATGCAGAGGTAGCGCAGGACCCGCTTGAGAGCGGCGAGATGAGCTCCCGCGGGGTGTGCATATGCAGGCACACCTGCTGGACGACGTAGGCGATGTCGAGCCGGGAGAAGGTGAGGTACTGGAGCACGCCGGTCAGGCTCCGGTAAGACGTAGCGTCGGGCCCGTCATCCTTAGAGAGCTTCACATGAGTGTCAACAGGCGTGGAGAAGGGCTTGCAGTCGGACATGCCGGTCCGCTCCAGGATGTCGATGACGTACTGGCGCTGGTGAAGGGAAAGACCCTGGTGCCGGCGTTCAGCGATAATGCCGAGGAAGTGGTGGAGGGGCCTAGGTCCATCACGAACTCCCCGCTGAAGGGCGACGATCATGCGCTGTAGGAGGTCGACGGTGGATGCCATGAGCACAATGTCGTCGACGTAGAGCAGGAGGTAGACGAGGTCGTCGCCGCGTGGTAGATGAATAGGGAGGTGTCTGACTTGGCCTCGATGAAGCCGATGGAGGCCAAGTAGGAGGCAAAGCGACTGTACCATGCCCACGACTCCTGCTTGAGGCTGTACAGGGAGCGGTTCAGTCAGCAGACCAGGTCCGGACGAGCGACGTCGACGAAGCCGATGGGATGGCTGCAGTAAATAGTCTCCGTCAGAGTGTCATGGAGGAAGGCATTCGTGATGTCGAGCTGATGGATCGCCCAGTCCTGGGAGTGGGCGAGGGAGAGGACGGTTCGAATGGTGGCGAACTTGACGATGGGGCGGAAGGTCTTGTCATAGTCCACTCCGGGGCGCTGGGTGAAGCCTTGAAGGACCCAATGGGCCTTATAGCGGTCGAGGGAGTCATCCGAGATCATCTTGTGGCGAGGTTAAGATAGTGATACCCCTTGTGGTCTGTGGAGACGAGATCGAAGGGGGAACCTGATCGGACTCAAGGAGGGAGTCGAGATCGGTGGGTGGGGAGGAGCCAGCAAGGGGAAACACGTCTTCGTCAAAAACGACGTGACGGGAGATGAGTATGCGGTAGGTGGCAAGGCCAAGACAGCGATACCCCTTGTGGTCCGGGGAGTAGCCAAGGAAGAGGCAGCGAGTGGAGCGAGGAGATAGCTTATGGGGAGCGTTGGAGGAAGTGTTGGGATAGCAGGCACAGCCGAACACATGAAGTTGGTTGTAGGAGGGGGCTACGCCATACAAGGCAAAATGGGGAGTGGGTGGCTCACCACCTTCGAGGGGAGGCGGTTGAGGAGATGTGTGGCGGTGTGCAGGGCCTGTAGGACCGGTAAGGCAACCAGAGGGGGGTGAATGGGAGCCAATATGATTTTTTGCTTCCAAACACTAAAAATTAACACTTCACTTTAATTGAGATGAAGCAAGTGCTCAAATCATAAACACATCAGCGAACGTGTGATCTCATGATTACAAAATGTTCCTAATACTCACATGAGACCAGCAAAACAAACGAATCACAAATCGGACACCAAAAAGTCTAAAACGGTCCAATACAGTATCGTCAACAATTGTTGTTTTCAGTAGTACGAAATTCTGTTCTTGAATTCAAAACTGAACCAAACGAACTCCGATTGAGATGAAATTTTACACACACCTGAGAAAATATGTTTCCAAGATCTCTCCAAATTTTGAGCTCAATCCGACTTGTGAATCGCCCGCAGATTTAAAATTACAGCCAGAAATTGGGGTTTTGTTGGGGTTTTCTAGAACGAGTTCAATGTGAGTTTTTCTCAAATCGCGACCAAAATATGCCACAACTAGGTGTATGCAGTGGTCCGAAGAGTGCAACTCACCACCAATCAATTCCCAAACCAAATCCTCTCAAAGGAATCAAAGATTTTTCACCAACACACAAGATCGGGGAAAAGGAGAAATCAAGACTATAAAACTTCAGAAATTCCAGCAAGGGTGCAAACTGAGATTTGAAGCCAAAGAGCCCTGTGGGCTAGATCGGCGACACTTCCTTTGATTAAACTTGAAAATCAAGAACACAGTCGAAGTACAAAATCATTGCGGAACCCTCGACTCAACTGGTGTTTACCTAGAGAGAAAACTAGGAGCTCTAGAATGAGTGATCAAAACAAATGGCAGCCAAGGGATACTGAATTAACCAGCCCTCCCCTCTATTTATAGAGGGTTATTCTCACTTTCTAAACTACCCCTATTTACGTAGAGCTTATTCACTCCACCGAGGGCGAAATGGACCAACTCCTAGGTTTTCGATCCAACGACCACGTCCTTCACACGGAGGTGCTTCGCCTTGACGCACCCTCCGCGATCACGCCGCGTGCCACCACCGTTTCCCTCTGGAACCACCACCACTGAGTTTTGAGGCCCAAACTCAGCAAAACCCGCCATCCGTAGCGCTGGGTGGTTTTGAAGCCTAAACCACCAAACTTGCCGTGAGCACCGCACCTCGTGCACGTCCTCCATGATCAGACGCGTGTCCCGCCAGTCCTCGACCACGCCGGCAACACGGTCCACTCCACCACGTCCTAGCACAAGTGTGTGTCCCAGGTGTCAGCCACCGCGGTTGGTCACCTGGCTGCTCTGATCCGTCAGTCAAGACCCATCACCCGCCCTTCACCGCTCCCGGTCCATCAGCACGAGCCCGCATGACCTTCACCTCAGCCATCGACCAGCATTCCTGTGTTCCACACCTGCACACCACAATTCGATCGACATTGTTGCACAAGCATAATCTCACACTCTGGTCAGTCCACTGACTACCCCAGAGTGCTACCCGTTGACAATCACTCATCATCAACCCGAACCACAAGAGACAAGTCAACCTTGTGTTCGCAGGGCATCTGCCCACTAGCCGACAGTGAGAGACACCTGGAAGAGAAGGCAGCGGATCATGTTGGTAGTGGTGCGAATGATGCGTTTGGCCCGGCTGTTCTCATAAGAGGTGTCGGGGCACGAGAGACGTAGTTGAACGCCATGGGTGAGGAAGAAGGAGCGAGAGGCGTTGTTGTCGAACTCAGCTCGCGACCATTATCACACTAGAGGGCATGGACCGGGCGACAGAATTGGGTAGAGACCCAAGAGAAGAAGTGGATGAGGGTGGTGAATGTGTCGGACTTCAGCCGAAGTGGAAAAGTCCATAGGAAATGGGAGAAGTCGTCTAGAATGTCCAGGTAGTATTTGTATCCAGAGAGTGTTGGGGGTATTCTTCTCTGCCGAGGGTCCTCAAGACAAAGACACCTTCGACAAAATGATACAGAGGTCCGCCCTCCTTCTGCCAAAGGTTCTCAAGACGAAGACCTTGCGTAGAAGCAACAATGTCGAAACGCCGAAGCTACCGTCAGCTTCGACTCAGATCAAGCAGAGAAGGAAAAGACTAGATAGACCCTAGTAATCTAAGTTGTCTATTTACAAATGTTCAAGGGCATGAATGTAATTTTACCCGGGCTGTGTCTCGCACCTATAAATAGGTGAACAGTACCACCGTACTGTTCATGCTGAATTGTAATCACTCTCTCGCGTCTTCACCTTCAAGCAAGCCGAAGGTATCAATGTAATATTAATTTTGTTAATATTCATATGTGTATCATGGGATGCAAATATGAATGAATTAACGAGATACAATTACTGTCTTCATCCTTTTGCATTCCTATTCACATATTAAATGATGAAGGTATGTCCTTCTTTATCTTCGTCTGATGAGCATTATACCCATGTGGAGATAATGCTTCGGAAGACGAAGGTCCATAATAATTACCAATTGTGTTGTCTTGTTCTTGACCTACAGTATTTGAGAACAAGTGACCAATATTGGCGCCCACCTCCAGTGAACCCACTTCCATGACTGCGACAATGGCTTCGCAAGGCAACCAAGCGGTGGCACCTTCGGCTACGAAGCTGGTGCTCCCAATCACAGGCAGCTAAAGTTCTGAACCAGCCAATAAGAAGCAGATGAAGGAAGCACATAGAAGGGTACATCATGTTGGAGTGCAAGGACCCTTCATCAAGTCCAAGTGGTCTCATATACCAATCACCTTCTCCCAGGAAGACCTTCAGCTCAAGGATTATCCTCACGATGATGCAATGATTATATCCTATGTCATCAAGGGGTTTCTGGTTCACAATGTCCTTGTAGACACAAGCAGTGCAGCAGATATCATCTTTGCAAAAGCTTTCGGGCAAATGCAAGAGCAGGATGACAAGATACATGATGCGACACACCCCCTCTGTGGCTTCGGAGGAAGGGAGATAGTGGCACTTAGCAAGATAATTATGCCGATTACCTTCGGCTATGTTCACAATACAAGGACAGAGCAAGTTGTCTTTGATATTGTTGATATGGAGTATCCTTACAATGCAATCATTGGGCAAGGAACATTGAATGCCTTCGAAGCAATACTTCATCCAGCATATCTATGCATGAAGATATCATCAGACCAAGGCCCCATAGTTGTGCATTGGAGTCGAGGCTGCTAGAAGGGCTGAAGGGATTTGGATAGATTCAAAGGCTATCCATAACATAGATGAAGCCGAAGCTCATCAACAGTACAAACACAAAAGAGATAAGGTTGCCTCAGCAGACCAACCGAAGCCCATGCTTCTATGCGAGGACATAGCCGAGCAAAAGGTGTTGCTTGTATCACAACTGCCTGATGAACAAGAAAAAACCCTGTTGAGGTTTCTGTTCAACAACAAGGATGTCTTTGCATGGTCAACCAATGATCTTTATGGTGTCAACAGAGATGTCATCGAGCATTCACTTAATGTAGATCCGACTATCAGGCCAAGAAAGCTGAAGCTTTGGAAAGATGTCCGATGACAAAGCCGAAGGTGCACGAAACGAGGTCAAAAGGCTTCTGAGTGCCCAAGTAATCAGAGAGGTAACATATCCAGAGTGGCTGGTCAATACTGTAATGGTTAAGAAGGCTAATGGAAAGTGGAGAATGTGCATTGATTTCACATATCTTAATAAGGCGTGTCCGAAGGATGAGTTTCATTTACCTAGAATAGACTCTCTGGTGGATGCAACAGCTACTTCAGGGCTAATGAGCCTATTGGATTGTTATTCAGGCTACCATCAAATTTGGATGAAGAAAGAAGACGAGCCCAAGACAAGCTTCATAACCCCTAGTGGGACCTACTGCTACCTTCGGATGCCCGAGGGGCTTAAGAATGCTGTAGGAAGCTTCAGCAGGATGACTGCCAAAGTCCTCTACTCGCAAATCGGCAAGAATGTGCTGACATATGTTGATGATATCATAGTCAAAAGCACGAAGCAAGAAAATCACATTGTTGATTTGCAAGAAACATTTGCTAATTTCAGAAGGGCTGGTCTCAAGTTGAATCCAGAAAAATGTGTCTTCGGAGTGAAGAAGGGAAAATTTCTTGGTTGTTTGTTATCAACAAAGGGCATCGAAGGAAACCCAAGCAAGATAGAAGTCATACTTCGGATGGAGGCACCAAAGTCATGAAAAGGTGCCTAGAGGTTGACAGAAAGGCTAGCATCATTGAATAGATTCATTTCAAGATCAGCAGAGAGGAACTTGCCATTCTTCGAAGTACTAAAGTTAGCCAAAGTCTTCCAATGGGGACCAACTCAACAAAAAGCCTTTGAAGAACTGAAGCAGTATTTGATAAAATTAACAACCTTAACCCCACCTTCGTTAGGAACTCCATTGTTGTTGTATGTAGTTGCTTCCCACGCTGCAGTAAGTCTAGCGCTGGTGCAAGAAAAGCAGGATGGCCAAGCAAAGAAGCAAGTACCAGTGTACTCCGTCTCCGAAGTACTTATCCCATCAAAGAAAAATTACACAGAGTTAGAGAAGGTACTATATGCCGTACTGATGGCTTCCAGAAAGCTTCGGCATTACTTCTAGACGTACCATATCATGGTACCTTCTTCACAACCTCTCAAGGATATAATGAGAAACAGAGAAACCATAGGAAGAGTTAGAAAGTGAGTTGCAGAGCTAAATGAATTCACTATTGAATATGTTCATAGATCTTCGATCCAATCTCAAGTGTTAGCAGACTTCATTACTGATTGAACGCCAGGGGCTCAGGACAAAGAAAGAACAAAAGATGATGAAGCTTGGACAATGTTTTGTGATGGGTCATGGGGAACCTTCGCGCAGAAGTAGCTGTCGTTCTAATTTCACCGTCTAAAATCAAAACCTGTTGTGTAGCAAGGTTGGACTTCAACTGCACAAATAACATTGCAGAGTACGAAGCCCTTCTCTTGGGGCTTCAGAAACTTAAGCCAATGTGAATAAGAAGGGCAATCCTAAAATCTGACTCACAAGTCATTTTGGGCCACGTTGACGAAAGCAGTAAAGCAAGAGACCCAAAGCTCGAGAAGTATCTGGACATAGTTCGAAGGATGGAAGCCTCTTTCAAAGGTTTCTCTGTAAAGAATATCCCAAGAGGAGAAAATGAATATGCAGACTTATAGCTAAGTTAGCGGCACAGGGGCTTCCATTACCTTTGGAAGTATTTTTTGAAACAATAAAATCACCTTCAGTCGAGATCATGAAGAGAGCAGTGCTTACAATCTCGCTAGTGCACAGCGAAGATTGGAGGACTGAGATTATATCGTTCTTGCAAGGCAATTGTCTTTCGAATGACGAAACTTAAAACAAAAGAATGGAAGCAAGGACAAGACCCTATGTAATCATAGAGGGAGATTGTACAAACAAGGAGTCTGATCTCCATTACTAAAATGTTTGTCTAGAACCGAAGGTCAAGAGCTGATGAAGGAGATACATGCAGGATTGTGTGGAGCTCATATTGGGTCTAGGCCTTCACTGGGAAAGGATTTTAGGCAAGGATTTTATTGGCCGAAGGCAGCTTCCGATGCAGCGGATTTGGTTCAAAAATGTGAAAACTGCAAGAAGAATGCCAGAGACCAGAAACAACTTTCGTCTCTAACCCAACTAATTCAGCCCACTTGGCCACTGCAAAGGTGGGCCTAGATTTTCTAGGCCCGCTTCCACCAGCGCAAGGAAATTTGAAATATGTTGTGGTAGAAGTGGAGTACTTCTCGAAGTGGATCGAAGCTATACCCCTACTATAATAACTTTAGCCACAGTCCAGAAGTTCTTTTGGCAGAATATTGTTTGCCGCTTTGGTGTGTCGAAGGCTATCACGGTTGATAACGGAACTCAATTTGATGCTGAAACGTTCAAAGCTTTTTGTGACCAGATTGGTACAAAAATACACTTTGCATAAGTGAGACATCCAGAATCAAATGGACTGGTAGAACGAGCTAATGGAATCATAATAATAGGGATAATAAAGTCAGTCTTTAATCATCCCAGAGGAAAGTGGCTAGATGAGTTGATAAAAGTGGTATGGACCACAATATTATTGTCTCAAGGTCAACAGGATTTACCCCGTTTAAGCTTTTGTTTGGTGATGAAGCAATAACACCAGAAGAAGCAAGAACGGGTTCAATAAGGACTTTAGCTTCGGCAGAAGATGAAGAGGATTGCAAAATAATAAAAGACACCATAGAAGGGACCAGACTTCAGGCAGTAGAGCACATCAACAAGTATCAGGCCGAAACAATTAAATGGTGTGATCGGAAGGTAAAACTGAAGAACATCAAACTAGGGCACTTAGTGCTTCAAGGGGTTGCCAACCCGGATACAGTGGGGAAGCTTCAACTTAAGTGGGAAGGTCCTTTCTTGGTGGTATCTTCGTCAAGACCTGGATCATACAGGTTGAAAGACATGGATGTCAATGACATTCCAAGGTCATGGAATGCAGATGAACTCTGAAGATACTATGTGTAAATCTTGTAATTTCTTATTTTTTCCCTATGGCACCCTTTTCCTTTCGAGAGGGGAGAAAGGTTTTTAATGGGGCCATGGGTTGTAATTTTCATTTTTTCTTGCGCAGCCCTGTGCAATACAAGGGCCAAATTCCCCCACATGTAAAATGTAAAATCTGGGATTACACCATCGAGTGTAAAAAAGTATGAAGAAGCTCCAAAGTCATCCCTTAGGGGATGCAGAGCTAAGATGCCACCTAAGTAAAAGGTGAAGAAGCTCCAAAGTCATTGCTAAGGGGATGCAAAGCTTCAATGCCACCTAAGTCAAAGGTGAAGAAGCTCCAAAGTCGTTTCTAAGGGGATGTAGAGCTTAGCTCCAAAGTCGTTCCTAAGGGAATGCAGAGCTGAAATACCACCTAAGTAAAAGGTGAAGAGACTCCAATGTCGTTCCTAAGGAGATGCAGAGTCTGGGTGTGTATTCGTGTGAGTTTTTTTATCTTCAGCATACATTTGCACACTTCATCACATCATCTTTTGCATTCATACAAGCATACATTAGGCATTCGTAGGTTCATCATCATCACATAAAGTATGAATCATTAAAAGGAAAAGCGGGGATTCCTGCCTTCAATGAGAAAATGCTTCGTTGTATACGAAGATGCTTCATCTCAAATGAAACTTCGTTGCATACGAAGATGCTTCGTCTCAAAGGAAACTTTGTAGTATACGAAAGATGCTTCGATGTGAACGAAAAGAAAGGAAGGTGTTTTTCGCCTCCGGTTCAAAAAGCTACAAGTGTTGGTTTCGTCCACAGCAAAGCAGATGACATACAAATGAAAGGTAAAGTAGCATTACGAAGCATTTACAAACATTTATAATAATTTGTTCACTTTCAGTTACAACTCTTTGTCAAATAATACACTATCTTGTACAAAGAATTTCAAAAGTGTTTCTATAGATGTTAGCAAAAGGAGCTTCTAAGGTCTTCTTCAGCGCTTCGGAACTAGCTTCGACTCATCAGCTTTTGGCACCATCATCCTGAAGAATGACAAAGGCAAGGGTAATGAGAAACATGGTAAGGAAAAATATAAAATAAAAGACTAACGGTAAAGAAATTTTCTATACCTTGTTGAGCAGGTTTCGAGCTTTGTCCCCAGCCAGCTCTCGGTCGCCCTTCACCCAGATTTGGGTTATAAATATGTTGCCTATGCTCTGGGCTTTGGCTGGAATATCATTTAGGTCAGATGGCGACATGCCGAAGTTTGGCCTGTTGACGGCTCTCACATTATTGCATCCGACCTTCATGAAAGCTGCAACCGTTCCACGAGAAGCCACCAGTGCACAGAAATCACCGTGCCCAGTTATGACTTCGTCGAGGACATCAATTTCTTTTTCAATATGTTCAAGGGCTCCGAGAATATCTTTGGTAGAAGGGGTGAGTAGGAAAGTCGAAGCATCTATCCTAAAGATTTGTCATTGTCTCGCTCAGTTTAACGTTATTTTCAATTTCTGCTTTAACTCTTGCATTTGTGACAGAACCTCCCAAGGTATTAGGCCCACCTATAGTTGTCCTTGTCCTAAGGACCTTGGACAACCCTGTAGATGCATATAATCACTCGACAAGTTCGGTAACTGTATCCTCATTATTTCGCCCAAGAGCGCTTCACCCGTCACACACATCACATCGGAGGAAAGAATAAGCGGAAGCAAATTACAATAACTTAATTTACATTCATCCAATATATATAGAGAGTATTATTATTATTACAATACCAGGGTACTATGAGTGCATAAAGTATTATTATTACAGACCCAGGAGGCAAAACATTCTCCCGCACAAAAGGTTATTGTTTTTAAAGTGGGAGGCCAACATCCTCCCACGACTTCACTGCTGGGGCTCTTCCTTGGGTACCACCTTTGAACAGAAACAGCAAAAGTCTGTTGTTTCCTCCTACAACAACATGGGTTCGAAAACCCTGAGTACGGAGTGTACTTTCGCAAGTCTTACCTGACAAAAGAAAAGACTCTCAAGGATATGCTGGCTTGAGGGAGTCAAGGTAAGGCTATTCAAAATCAAGGACTCTGTTTGCAGAAATGCTTACTAACAGTGGATCCTTAAAAATCCAGTTTTATTGCCAAATTAAGTCATTACCTGTAGCTAGAGTTCTCTCTACCCTAGTTCAAGCACTTGGCCTACACTAGATGTCTTTTATCAACCCTTTAGTTCACTGGAATGCTACGTGTAAGTCAGTGACCAAGTCTTCATGTCCGAGAAGTAACGGTGATCCGAATCGATTAATACTCAGCTGAGGATCTCCAATCACACGACATATGTAGCACTTAACCCTTGCATATGTCAACTCGCCACTGGGTTTCTTAAGACCAGACCGGGTTCACACCAACCGAGAGCACAGATACACCACCGTCCAGCCTCTTGCCATGGAGGGTACACGCTACTCTCGCCATCTCTCCACTCCCATTGCGTGTTGGCCTTTCTGGTATTAGTCTGCCCGAGGTAAAGCTTACCCAGGATGAGGCATGTGATGAGTTAAAAGGTCCTCGATCATTAGGCCTACATCGGCACGGTCCTTAATCGACTCAGACGAAGACACTACAACGAGACTCTTGTTGGGAGTCTGCTTCGTCGCCGAAGGTCCCATAAGAATAAACACATTCGGAAGATCGACACAGAAGCAAAGCCGAAGCTACCAATCAGAGAGCTTCGTAGCGTACTTCTAGATGCACCAACTTAAAGATGAAATGACCAATCGGCCCATGATAACTTGTATTATGATTGTAATCATTTGTAAAGGGCATGAATGTAATTTCTCACAGGCTGCGTCCTATGCCTATAAATAGATGAACATTACCCCCGTACTGTTCACGCTGTCTTGTATTTGCTCGTGTGCCACACTTGGATTTTTGCCTTCTGTGAAGCCGAAGGTACAAATGTAATTAAATATTGTCTTTATCTATTCAAGATTATATAATAAAGATATATGAGTGATGTTATATAATTATTCATGTTATCTTTCATGTTTCATATGCTTTGTCTTTCATTAATATATACTGTGATGATGAAGGTACGTCCTTCATGACCTTCGTCCGAAGATCGTTATATCCTAAGGGAAATAATGCTTCGAAGGACGAAGGACATTAACATTTAATATTTTGTGTTGCCTTGTTCTTAACTCATAGCATTTGAGAACAAGTCCCCAACATTGGCGCCCACCTCCGGTGAACTCACTTCCACTTTTGAGCTGATGGCTTCATTCAACAATCAAGTCGTAGCACCTTCGGCTACGAAGCTGGTGCTCCCGATAACAGGCGCACCCGCCCGGTCATAGCTTTATCATTTAAAATCCCAAAGTTCGGTACCTGGTAGAGGTACATCTTGTCCGATGTTGAACCCATCACGGCCATGATGAATCCAACATCAAGTTTTATTTTTGAAAACATTCCATTCCATCTAAAGCATCATCTTTTGTTTAAAACCAAATCATTTTTGTTTTCTAAAGCAATACTGAGCATCAGAAAACCTTTTAATAAAACAGGTAATCAAGGAAGAGTAAATAATTCCAAGGAAGGAAATGCAGCAATTGGCTTAATACCCAACTCCTATCACCTAATGCATCATTTAAGTGATAAAGAGTTTAAAATCACAAGGAAAAGGTAAATGCACCGGGGCTTGCCTTGTGTTGTAGGAGAGTCGGGATCTGTTCCACAGATATCAAAATAAAAGCAATTCCCAACAGGTGGAGTCTCAGTTGGTGGTGCAGTCTCTTCTCCTTCAACACTTACTTCTTCTTCGTTTTCTATACATAACCATACATATACATGAATGCTCATGTGATGCTATGAATATGCAACTATAATAGAGATACATCAAGTTGTATCTTGAATACAACTTTCCTTCACGGTACACCTGGGTAACTAGGGTTTTCTAGGCTAACACCCTAATAGGGTTAGGCATTTTTATTCTAAAAAGCTAGGGTTTTGGGGTTTTGGGATCAAACAATGTCCAACACATGTCAAACTTTACCCATGGGCTCTAATTATCAAATTAAGCTTACCCAAAAAGTTTCATGATTTTTGGAACTATCAAATAATTTCTAAAATTCTAAAAGTCTAGGTGTTAGTCTTCTTAAATGCTACATAATTCATGGCTGGGGCTAAAAATCTTGAAACTATTTTTATTAAATACTAGAGGACTTTAGGAGTCTAGTAAAATTGGTCTCATATTTTTATTATTTTTCTAGAATTTTCTATGAATTCCCTAAGCCTGGTAGAAAAAGAAAAAGAAAAGGAATGAATAGTAACGGGCTCAATCTAGCCTGATTCGGCCCACGTCGAGGCGAAACGCGCCCGCGCGCGCACCCGTGGTGCTCAATTTGTGCAGAGGACCCTGGCCTTTTGAATAACTAATTAAGAATCCTTGCACACTATTCACATTTGTCTCTGACATTCGCACCGAGGCCCCTCCCTTTTTGTTTCTTCGCAAGGTCAGGTCCCCGACCACCGACGGCGGTGAACACTCTCCGTTGAGCCTATACCGGCTGGAATACGCAAAGGCTAAGCTCCTTACTCGGTCGAGAATAAATTCTACCCCTGGCGGCCCTAATCCCTCGACTAATTGCATGAATCCCGGCCAAAATCTCTCTGCCCACGACGACGGCGAAAATCCGAGACAATCCGAGTTCTTCACGATGATTTGGTGCGGTCTAGCTTAATCGAATGGGTCTACGAGCAACAGGGGGCTTGAGGGAGGCTAGAACACCAATCAAAGAAGCTTGAACTAACCTGCAGAGGGCTGGCCACTGCGAAGTGTTCACGGTGGCGCGGAAAACATATTGGGGAAAACACGAAATTGGGAGGCTCTGTTGGATGATCCGAGGCCAGGGCTGGTGCGTTGGATGTGCAATTACCTAGCGGAACTCACAGGGGCAACAATTTATAGAGTCCTACGACGGTGGCGACCAATTTGAAGGAAGTGTGCTGGCGGCCGGAGAGAGGGGAAGTCACCGGCGCAACCGCTATCGTGGCTTTTACAGGGGCAGTGTCTTAGGCGATGAACAAGCTACCTAAGGCGGTCTACTGCGACGTGGTAAGGCTTTGAGGCACGTATCCTAGCCAGATAACGGTGAACTCTGGTGATGCCAGCGCGATTGACCGCGACAGGACACGATGGCCGGTTCGGCCAGCGACCGGATTCACCCCACGCTAGATATTTTCACCCCGCCCCGACGTTATCTACTCTTCCTGCGGCACGAATCTCCCAGACGGGCACGAATTGTGGCGGCAGATCACCGGCGTCGAGATCATGGCACCAGAGATCTTTATGGTCACTGTACCATGGCGATCTTCATTAGACACTCTGACAGCGCGATTTGGAGAGCTTCATTCTCTATTTTTCATGTAACAACTCGGTCACTTGTCTGCATCAATATTAGTCTCCAAAGAACCAGCTACAAGTTTGTTATAAATATCTTACTTAGCTACCCACTCAATTCCTCACAATTTGATCTCCAAGTTCTCCCAGTTTCACTAGTGGCCATAATTCAGTCAGCAGTAGCGACTGACAGCCCAACTTTGAGTCCATTTTACTCCAAATTTTGTATGTGATCAAGACTTAGTCACTTGAGAAAAGTTATACTCCTTTCATAGCTCTACAAATTTGATGTGTTGATCTAGGGCAAAATTCTTGTAGATTTAGAGATATAGAGCTCCAAAGTTGACCTCATTTCACTAAAATTCAGACTTAACCCTATAGTGTTCATGGGATACTTTTGCAAATAAGTCCAAATTTCCCCACACTACTTGAAAATCCTCCAATGTAAAAGTTACTTGGTTTGCGATGTTCTATCACTTTGCTATTTGCACTTTGGCCCAAAAGTGCCTAGAATTTACATTTACCCTCTAGGGTTCCAATTAGGGTTTTCTAGGGTTTCTTTTAGTGTTTGAGTACTTTAGGGTTTTGTGCCACTGAAGTCCATCAACTTTGATACCTTATGAACATTTCTAATGAATTTTCAGATTTTTACTCATTTTTGCTTCACTTTCATCCATAAGCCCTAATTCATGGTTAAGTACCCTACCCTAGGGTTGATCACACATCAAGTCACCTCATCACCACTTGTTTGAAAATTTTACCTAGTGAATGCATTCTAGGTGTGACAAGCAACATGAAATGTCAATGCACATGATGTTATGCTCAAGTTTTAGTGCCAGTAACACCATGGGTGTTACATCCTTCCCCCCATAAAAGAATCTCGTCCCGAGATTTAAGGTCCTAGGGTAAATAATGGAAAAGGAAACGCGCCACATCTTTATTTCCTTATTTGTCTTACAGAGCAAATGTGGTATGGGGTTTATTCCAACTTTATAAACAAATGTACATATCTTACAGATTACATGAAGCTAAGAACCTAGGAAAATTCTTTTCTAAGAAATCTTGATTCTCCTAGGTAGCTTCATCTTCAGTATGCTGGTTCCATTGTACTTTATAGAATTTAAGAGTCCTTTTTCGGGTGACCCTATCCTTCTGATCCAAAACTCGAATGGGATGTTCTGAATAAGTTAAGTTTGGTTCCAAGGTAACATCTACCACATCGATGGTTCGATCAGGAACCCGAAGGCACTTCTTCAATTGAGATACATGGAACACATTATGCACTGCAAACAATGTTTCTGCCAGTTGAAGTCGGTATGCCACTGGTCCGTATTGTTCAAGAATAAGAAACGGGCCAATATACCGAGGTGCCAATTTTCCTTTTACCACGAAACGGTTCACACCTTTCATTGGTGATACTTTCAAGTATACATGATCATTAACTTGAAAGGCTAAAGGTTGACGTCGCTTATCCGCATAATTCTTTTGCCAAGCTTGTGCCTCTTTCAAGTTATGTATGATCCGTTGGACTTTTTCTTCCGTCTCTTTAACCATGTCGGGCCTGAAAAACCATCTTTCTCTGGGTTCAGACCAATTCAAGGGTGTCCGGCACCGTCGTCCATACAGTGCTTCGAATGGTGCCATCTTAATGCTCTCTTGGTAGCTATTATTATAAGAAAATTCTGCCGATGGCAGACATTCATCCCATTTTTGCAGAAACTCTAGGACACATGCCCGCAACATGTCTTCAAGTATATGATTTACTCTTTCAGTTTGTCCACTTGTTTGAGGATGATATGTCAAACTGTGGAGCAGTTTAGTACCCATGGATTTATGCAGTTCACTCCAAAATTTGGATACAAATTGTGGTCCACGATCCAACACTATTGTTTTTGGAACCCCGTGTAAACTGAGAATGCGAGCAATGTATATCTGGGCCTAGGTGATGACCGGGTAAGATGTCTTGACCGGTAGAAAATGGGCTATCTTCATAAGTCGATCAATTATGACCCAGATAGAGTCAAAACCTTTGTCCATCTTGGGCAATCCCACAATGAAGTCCATAATAATATCCTCCCATTTCCAAGTTGGGATGGGCAAAGATTGCAGTGGTCCAGCGGTCTTCATATGTATTGCTTTGACACGTCTGCAGGTGTCAAATCTTGCCACATAGCATGCAATCTCAATCTTCATTTTTGTCCACCAATAGTGTTGCTTTAAGTCTTGATACATCTTAGTACTTCCAGGATGAATGGAGTATCGACTAAGATGAGCTTCATCCAAAATTTGTTGGCGGACTTCAGCAGCTTTAGGCACAACTATGCGATCATTAAACCATAGTATTCCTTGGTCATCTTTTCTGAAGCATTTTGCTTTGTCGGCTTCTATTTTCTCATGAATGTGCTTCATACCCTTGTCAGTTCTTTGGGCATCAATAATTCTCTGTAGAAGAACTGACTCAAGCTTTAATTGTGTCAAAGTCCCATGTCGTACCATTCCCGGGTTCAACTTTTCCATTTCTTGACATAGTGTGGTGTCAGAGGCCCTTACGGTAAGACAATGACATGAAGCTTTGCGACTCAGTGCATCTGCCACCACATTGGCTTTTCCTGGGTGATAGTGGATTTCTAAATCATAATCTTTAATCAGCTCAAGCCATCTTCTCTACCTCATGTTCAGCTCTGTCTGGGTAAAGATATATTTCAGACTTTTATGATCTGTATATAAATGACATATGTTCCCCAGTAGATAATGATGCCATATCTTGAGGGCATGAACAACTACAGCTAGTTCCAAGTCATGAGTTGGATAGTGCTCCTCATGCCGACGTAATTGTGTTGAAGCATAAGCCATGACTCGACCCTCTTGCATTAGGACACATCCGAGTCCACTGCCTGATGCGTCACAATACACATCAAAATGCTTCTCTATATCCGGTTGAGCCAATACCAGAGCAGTAGTCAATAACACCTTCAGTTGCTCGAAGGCTCCATTGCATTTTGAGGACCAATCAAACTTGGTATCATTCTTCAATAAAACTGTAATAGGTTTAACAATCTTGGAGAAATCCGGAATAAACCTGCGGCAATATCCGGCTAGTCTAAGGAAGCTTCAAACTTGATGTACGATAGTTGGCGGTTTCCATTCTAGAATATCCTTTACTTTGCTGGGATTGACCGCAATTCCTTTTGCAGATAACACATGTCTCAAAAATTGGATTTCCTCCAACCAAAACGCGCATTTGCTGAATTGAGCATATAACTGATGCTCCCTTAAGCGCATTAGCACAATCCGTAAGTGCTTAGCATGCTCCTCTTCATTTTTTGGAATAGATTAGGATATAATCAATGAAGACCACCACAAATTTATCTAACTCGGGCATAAATATCGAGTTCATTAAGTATGTGATGTGGGCTGGAGCATTTGTCAGTCTGAAAGACATAACCAAATATTCAAATAATCCATACCGCGTAGTGAATGCGGTCTTGGGTATATCTTCAGGACGAATACGGATCTGATGATAACCTGACCTGAGGTCAATCTTGGAGAATACCCGAGCTCCGGTAAGTTGATCGAATAAGATATCGATCCGAGGTAGAGGGTACTTGTTCCTGATGGTGACCTCATTAAGGGGTCTGTAGTCCACACACATTCGAAGTGTCTAATCCTTCTTCTTAACGAAAATTGAGGGACATCCCCAAGGTGATGAACTAGGCCTAATGAACCCCTTCTCTAGCAAGTCTTGTAATTGAGTCTTGAGCTCTGCTAATTCATTAGGTGGCATTCGATACGACCTTCTGGAAATAGGAGTCGTACCAGGATTTAGTTCAATCACAAACTCTACATCCCTTTCTGGAGGCAACCCCGGCAAATCTTCAGGAAATACATCCAGGAATTCACATACCACCGGAATATCCTAGATTTCTTGCATGATAGCTTCATAGACTCGTCCATATGGTTTGGCTGGGACAACTACAGGGATGGACAATTGAATCTCTTCCTGACCATAGCTCAATTTGATGGTCCTTAAGTCTGTGTTGATGATGGCCTTATGTTGGGCTAACCAATTCATGCCCAGGATTACATCTATGTCTTGCCCCTTTAAAACAATCATGTTGGTAGGAAATTCCTGTCTGGCCAACGTTACTGGTATGTGGAAGGCTACTTCCTTAGTAAATATCCGTCCCCCAGATGAATGGATAATAAATCCTTCCCTTGATTCAGTGCAAGGAATGCAATGTTTTTCCACAAAATTCTTGCTTATGAAGGTGTGTGATGCACCAGAATCGAAGAAAATAACTGCTGGGTAATTGACAACAATGAACATACCCATCATTACCGGTTCGCCCTCCGGTGTTGTAGCCACTTGGGTATAATAAATTCGTCCAGTTTTCTTGAAGTTCTTGCCCGTTGAAGTATTAGTCGTGTTCCCCTTTCCTTGGTTGGAGTTCCCAGAGTTATGTTGGAAATTGGTTTTATTTTGCTTCGGGTATGGGCAGTACTTGATGAAGTGTCTGGACTTTCCACAGTTGAAGCAACCAGTGGAAGAACTAGGAAGAGCAGGGAAACGAGTACCAGGGGCACTCGGCTGATTGGTAGGGGCAGGGGCAGTAGTGGGATGAATAAAAATAGGCTGCTTGAATGGGTATGAAGGTGGGCGAGGCGAAGAGCGATTTTGATTAAAAGGTCGGATCACCAACCTGGTTCTCTTTTCAGGCCCTTGATTTGACTTTTCACCACCAAATCCCTTTGATTTTCCGTGTCCTGCAGTTTTAGCTTCTACTGCCAGTGTTGTACTGACAGATCTACTGTAGGTGAGGTCCAAACACGTTGTCATTTTCCTCTGAAGACTATCATTAAGTCCACTCATAAAACAAGTCTTTTTCTTTAGATCTGTATTTACTTGGTCGATGGCATACTGGGACAGATGGTTGAACTTATTGAGATACCGCATTACAGTATCTCCCCCTTGCTTTAATCGGATGAACTCTTCTTGATTCATATGGAGCACTCCCTCTGGAACATAATGCTCCCGGAATGCTAGCTTGAATTCCTCCCAGGTGATTTGATGTCTAGCCGGTTGAATTGCTACAAAATTTGCCCACCAAGTACTGGCAGGCCCTCTTAGTTGTTGTGCAGCAAATAATGGCTTCTGCGTCTCCGTGCAACGAATCAACCCAAATTTCTGTTCTATCACTCTTACCCACTCATCGGCTTCTAGAGGTTCATCTACTTTAATGAAGAGCGGGGGTCGAGTCTCAGAGAATTCCAAGTATGTAGTTTCAGGCGGTCCTTGAGGAGGAGCTCTGCCTTTGTGCTGTTGGAACTGATTGCCCGCCATTTCGCGCAAGAAGCGCGTATTATCCGCAGTGGCATTGACAAGGGCAGTGATAGCCTCAACCAAAGTTGGTGGTACTGGTGGTGGGTTAGGAGTATCCTCCCTATCGCGGGAAGTCCCCGCACCATCATGTGCGCGAGTCCGCGATGGCATCTGAGGCAAAGAAACATTTGGAAAAAAATATAACATGCCAGCACACACCATCATATTACATTACCAAAATGTAATAATTATACAAACTCCAGCGTACAACTCGACTTTAGTACTTGTTTTACATAAGTATAATATCTAAACTATAATATTCTAGTCTTCGTCATCCTTGGTTGCTTCATTTCCTGCTGCAGAAGACTGTTTGTCAGCAAGGTTCATGGAAGGAGGGGGCCTAAAAGGTCCAACTCCCCATCAGGTCCTTCACTTGCTATCCCCGATGGTCCGGCTCCCATTGCAGCAACGTCGGAAGGCACGTCCGGGTGCAGTCGAGCATACAGTACATGTACTTCGTCATGTAAAGTATTACAGTACACTTGCAGGATGTCGAGGGCCGTACTAAGCTCTGCCACACGAGCTCGAGCTTTTGCTTCGTGGTCCCAAGGGATCGAACGCGAGTTGACGGCCCAATCAATGGCCGAATCCCGTTCTGGGATCGCATATTGCAAGCGGCTGACGTCAGCTGACAATTCAGCTATACGCTGGTTGTCCTGCGCCTATGCCCTATCCCGGTGACGTAGCTCTGACCGAAGTTATTCCACCTTGGCTTCCATGTCTCCAATTGGGTCATTGCTGCCACTACTACTTCCTTCATGTCTGGGGGCTAGTTGATGGCGAGGCATGCCAAAAGGTCTAGTAGATTTACATGTTGTTTTCCTTGTACGCGACATGTCTCCATAAGAGGGGAAGATTTATTAGTATATTCTTAACATGATGCATGCATATTCTAATAATTATGGAATCAACCTTTGTTGATCCCCAACTTCCTATATATATTGCACTCTGTTACCCCATTCTACAAGATAAGGGACTACCAAAGTGGTAAGGTAAGAGTAAAAGAATATTTCTAGGTGAGTATTTGAAAATTCTTTTGAAGTACTACGTAATATCTGAAGAGATGGGTTTCGCTCCGATACCAGCTGTGACGGAACCTCCCAAGATATTAGGCCCACCTACAGTTGTCCTTGTCCTAAGGACCTTGGACAACCATGTAGATGCACATAATCACTCGACAAGTTCGGTAACTATATCCTCATCATTTCGCCCAAGAGCACTTCACCCGTCACGCAGATATTACATCACATCAGAGGAAAGAATAAGCGGAAGTAAATTACAACAACTTAATTTACATTCATCCAATATATAGAGAGATTATTATTATTATTATTATTATTATTATTATTATTATTACAATACCAGGGTACTATGAGTGCATAAAGTATTATTATTACAGACCCGAGAGGCAAAACACCCCCCTCGCACAGAAGGTTATTGTTTTTAAAGTGGGAGGCCAACATCCTCCCACGACTTCACTGCTGGGGCTCTTCCTTTGGTATCACCTTTGAATAGAAACAACAAAAGTCTGTTGTTTCCTCACCTACAACAACATGGGTTCGAAAACCCTGAGTACGGAGTGTACTTTCGCAAGTCTTGCCCGGCAAAAGAAAAGACTCTCAAGGATATGCTGGCTTGAGGGAGTCAAGGTAAGGCTATTCAAAATCAAGGACTCTGTTTGCAGAAATGCTTACTAACAGTGGATCCTTAAAAATCCAGTTTTATTACCAAATTAAGTCATTACCTGTAGCTAGAGTTCTCTCTACCCTAGTTCAAGCACTTGGCCTACACTAGATGTCTTTTATCAACCCTTTAGTTCACTGGAATGCTACGTGTAAGTCAGTGACCAAGTCTTCCTGTCCGAGAAGTAACGGCGATCCGAATCGATTAATACTCAGCTGAGGATCTTCAATCACACGACATATGTAGCACTTAACCCTTGCATATGTCAACTCGCCACCGGGTTTCTTAAGACCAGACCGGGTTCACGCCAACCGAGAGCACAAATACACCACCGTCCAGCCTCTTGCCACAGAGGGTACACGCTACTCTCGCCATCTCTCCACTCCCATTGTGTGTTGGTCTTTCTGGTATTAGTCTGTCCAAGGCAAAGCTTACCTAGCATGAGGCATGTGACCAGTTAAAAGGTCCTCGATCATCAGGCCTACATCGGCACGGTCCTTAATCGACTCAGACAGAGACACTACAACAGGACTCTCTTCTCGTGCAAGTCACCCGCCTGGTCTCAGCTTTAGCATTTAAAATCCCAAAGTTTGGTACCTGGCAGAGGTACATCTTGTCAGTTATTGAACCCATCATGGCCATGATGGATCCACCATCAAGTTTTATTTTTGAAAACATCCCATTACATCTAAAGCATCATCTTTTGTTTAAAACCAAATCATTTTTGTTTTCTAAAGCAAGACTAAGCATCAGAAAACCTTTTAATAAAACAGGTAATCAAGAAGGGTAAATAATTCCAAGGAAGGAAATGCAGCAATTGGCTTAACACCCAACGCCTATCACCTAATGCATCATTTAAGTGATAAAGAGTTTAAAATCACAAGGAAAAGGTAAATGCACCGGGGCTTGCCTTGTGTTGTAGGAGAGTCGGGATCTGTTCCACAAATATCAAAATAAAAACAATTCCCGACAGGTGGAGTCTCAGTTGGTGGTGCAGTCTCTTCTCCATCGACACTTACTTCTTCTTCGTTTTCTATACATAACCATACATATACTTGAATGCTCATGTGATGCTATAAATATACAACTATAATAGAGATACATCAAGTTGTATATTGAATACAACTTTACTTCACGGTACACCTGGGTAACTAGGGTTTTCTGGGCTAACACCCTAATAGGGTTAGACATTTTTATTCTAAAAAGCTAGGGTTTTGGGGTTTTGGGATCAAACTATGTCCAACACATGTCAAACTTCACCCATGGGCTCTAATTATCAAATTAAGCTTACCCAAAAAGTTTCATGATTTTTGGAACTATCAAATAATTTCTAAAATTCTAAAAGTCTAGGTGTTAGTCTTCTTAAATGCTACATAATTCATGGCTGGGGCTAAAAATCTTGAAACTATTTTTATTAAATACTAGAGGACTTTAGGAGTCTAGTAAACTTGGTCTCATATTTTTATTATCTTTCTAGAATTTTCTATGGATTCCCTAAGCCTAGTAGAAAAAGAAAAAGAAAAGGAATGAATAGTAACAGGCTCAATCTAGCCCGATTCAGCCCACGTCGAGGCGAAACACGCCCGCGCGCACCTCGCAGTGCTCAATTTGCGCAGAGGACCCCGACCTTTTGAATAACTAATTAAGAATCCTTGCGCACTATTCACATTTGTCTCTGACATTCGCACCGAGGCCCCTCCCTTTTTGTTTCTTCGCAAGGTCAGGTCCCCGACCACCAACGGCGGTGAACACTCTCCGGTGAGCCTGTACCGGCCGGAATACGCAAAGGCTAAGCTCCTTACTCGGTCGACACTAAATTCTACCCCTGGCGACCCTAATCCCTCGACTAATTGCATGAATCCCGGCCAAAATATCTCTGCCCACGACGACGGCGAAAATCCGAGACAATCCGAGGTGTTCACGATTTGGTGCGGTCTAGCTTAATCGAATGGGTCTACGAGCAACAGGGGGCTTGAGGGAGGCTAGAACACCAATCAAAGAAGCTTGAACTAACCTGCAGAGGGCTGGCCACGGCTAAGTGTTCACGGTGGCACGAAAAACGTATTTGGGGAAAACACGAAATTGAGAGTCTCTAGTGGATGATCCGAGGCTAGGGCTGCTGCGTTGGATGTGCAATTACCTAGCAGAACTCACGGGGGCAACAATTTATAGAGTCCTACGGCGGTGGCGTCCAATTTGAAGGAAGTGTGCTGGCGGCCGGAGAGAGGGGAAGTCACTGGCGCAAGCGCTATCGTGGCTTTTACCGGGGCATTATCTCAGGCGATGAACAAGCTACCTAAGGCGGTCTACTGTGATGTGGTAAGGCTTTGAGGCATGTAGCCTGGCCAGATAACGGCGAACTCCGGTGATGCCAGCGCGATTGACCGCGGCGGGACATGACGACCGGTCCGGCCAGCGACTGGATTCACCCCAAGCTAGATATTTTCACCCCGTCCCGACGTTATCTACTCTTCCCGTGGCACGAATCTCCTAGGCGGGCGCGAATTATGGCGGCAGATCACCGGCGTCGAGCTCACAACACCGGAGATCTTTATGGTCACTGTACCATGGCGATCTTCATCACACACTCTGACAGCGCGATTTGGAGAGCTTCATTCTCTATTTTTCATGTAACAACTCGGTCACTTGTCTACATCAATATTGTTCTCCAAAGAACCAGCTACAAGTTTGTTATAAAGATCTTACTCTGCTACCCACTCAATTCCTCACAATTTGATCTCCAAGTTCTCCAAGTTTCACTGGTGGCCATAATTCAGTCGGCAGTAGTGATTGACAGCCCATCTTTGAGTCTATTTTACTCCAAATTTTGTATGTGATCAAGACTTAGTCACTTAAGCAAAGTTGTACTCCTATCATAGCTTTACAAATTTGATGTGTTGACCTAGGGCAAAATCCTTGTAGATTTAGAGATATAACTACTAGAGATATGCTTATGTAAGACACACATTTTAAGACGGATATCAATGCATTTTATAGAAGCGTCTTTTATCATATGGTGATGGGTAAGGTAAGACAGTTTGTTAAAGATCCGTCTTTAATAAAGAAGTGTTTTGAGACAGTTACATCGTAATAAATGTCTTATATTGATTTAAGACGGATTGTTATTGAAAACCGCCTTAAATAAATATACCTTTTGAGTCATTAAGATTGCAAGAATTGTCTTATATTTTGGTTAGTATATTAGACAATTCTGTATATGAAACCATCTCAAATAAAGAGAGTATTAGAGTCGTGTAGCCTATAAGGACTGTCTTAAATGTTAGTAAGTATACTAGACACTTCTAAATATAAAACCTTCTTTATATGATATTTATAATAAGAAATATTATTAAAAAAACGTAGTAAATAGTGAATTCAGCTTAGTTTGATGATATATATGATATAAAATGTAAAACTTATTTCTGCAACTTGATATAGATGATAAAATAGACCCACATGCGACCCGATCATTAATGTGTCACACAAGAGACATAAGTCATCATTTTCCTTTAATTCCTATCATTTACGTACCAAGGGGTTTAGGAAGATATATCCATCCTATGATGAATATATCAGTACTTTTACATTTACATTGTCAAACTCCAAAAACCCGACCACTTTAGAGTTTTAGACTAAACAAGGAAACCCATCTAAATGATTTTTTTAATCTTTTCTTATTAAAACCCACTGGGTTTGTAGCTTTCATTGTGTTTCTCCCGTGCCATGTGCTCAAGCATGCAGACATGTGGATGTGCTCTGACTTCAGACCCAAAATTTTTATCAAAACCATGGGCGACTTCAGGCTAAAAAAATTATCAAACTAAGGGGATGTTTCGTTCCACCCAAATAAAGTTTAGTAACTACCATGGCAAATATTTGAATGATAATTAAAGTTATTAAATGTAGCCTAATTATAAAACTAATTTGACAAATTTTTTATATCTTTTATACTATATTAAAGCACTAGTTTCAACTATCATCCCGTGTCATCTTTTTTTAAATGTCATTATACTTTCTTTTAATTTAATCCATCCTACCTACCATCACGCTAAACGTAATGAGTCGCCAAAAGTAGCTCAAAATTGGGTTGGTTTCTCCTACACTTCCACGTTCGGCGCGAGCCGCGAGACGACTTCCCTCCCATTCGTCTTCCACAAACCCCATAACCCTAGCACCGCCGCCGCCATGTCCTCGTCTCCATCTTTAGTGAACTGCCGTCCCCTAGGCCCACTGGCGTTGGGGCTGGAGTCCTTGGAGAACAAGATCAGCATTGGCTGGTCTCCCTCCCAGGCGGCATCATGTCCAACCCGTGCCACACCTACGCGACCCCACTGGGACATGGCTTCTTTCCCCGGGAGACCTCGCAGCACCATCTTGCGCACCTCCTCCCACTCCTTCGCGTCGCGCTCGCTGAGTCCGATGTGCCCACGCTAACCTCACATGTGTCTGCTACACTAAAGGCCCCATCATGGGCGACCCTCTCCAGGTCGTCACAGCTGCCCGCGTGCTCTCCCGGCTATGGAGAAAACCGCTCATGGCGGTCAACCACTGCGTTGCGCACATCAAGATGGGTCGTGCGGTCACTGAGTCCGTGGACCCCGTAGTACTCTACGTCTATAGTGGAAACATGTAGGTTATCGCCTACAGCGAGGGAAGGTACATGATCTTCAGGGTTTTGATTGATATTGCTATTGGGAACTGCCTTGACCGAGTTGCCTAGTCCCAGCTATAACATCGAGCAAGTAAATTGTTCCATCAAATGCCAATTTTGTTATCCAATTATCGTGGCTTAATGTTGTTTATTTAATTCTAGCGATATGCACATAGATGCTAGTTTGTGTGAGTGTTTTTCTAGCACGAATCCTTGTCACCATGACCACTGATCACATACATGTAAAATGCACTGGGTGGCAAATTATTTATCTGAGAAACGGTAAATGTTATTGGTGCACCATGAGTATTTTAGCATGAGTTGTCAAACTGTATATTCTCATCAGCTTGTCACTGTTATGCAGGCTCAAAATGTTCTTGGAAACAAGTGGACTAAAATTGCAAAGGTTGTCTCAGGAAGTTGAGTTTTTCTATCATAAAACTCTTGGTATAAAGTTCTCACGTTAAAACTTTTGGTGCTTTATTAACAGGTAACTTCTAATTCCTAACATTTTTAGCAATTGCAAGACCATTTAGTAATATATATATATAGGACACCTGGTCGGTTTCTACAAGTCTGGACGATTAGGATGTCCGATCGACCAATCAGAAAACGATTAATTAGCCTAATCGTCTGTCTGATCGACTGATTGCCCCTATGGCGATTAGAAACGATCAACCTATCAGAAAACATTACATAGGACAATATGCATATATTGAACTTTTGAATTCGGAGTTGTCATCAAGCTGTATAGCTTCACCTACCTTTCCCTTCCCGTTATCACCATTTCCCCCTTCAGTTCATGCCATTTAGTGATAGATAGTTTCCCAGTCCTGAAATGCATTGCTCAATAGGAATACCCACCTAGAATAACACTTGTACCTATGAAGACCATGGACATGCATTAGTGTACTGCAACTTTATTATAGCGTTTGCAGACCATGGCGTATGCAGTCCAGCAGTCCAAAACTAAACACATCATTTCCCCCTCTCTTTTGTTTATTTCTCTTAAGCTTGCTTAGATTCTACTGTTTCATGGCGTATCCAGACCATGGACAGGCATTAGTGTACTGCATACATGCCTTTCACTCCTTTAGTCCTTTAGTATATATATATAATATTTCTGTATCATGGCTGGGAACTTTATGTGACAAATCGATTTATGTATTTGTATGTTTGAAACTTTTTTGTGGATATGAATAAACAACCATAGCGGCGGCGACGATAAGGAGAGAGGAGAGAGTCAGCGATGGGCTAGAGAATATGAGCAGCAACGATGTGAAGAAGGTGGTCGATGGGGCAGTGAGGGCCAGCAAGGTGATCAACTGGGACAACATGGCCAAGTTGCTTGTCTCTGACAAGTCGTGAAAGGAGTTTGTTGTCCTCTGTCGTGCTTTCGAGGATGTCAACCACTGGCTCCAGACCAAGTTCTCCCAGGTGCCTGATCTTGTTTTTCTTCTCCCCTTGGACTGATCTAACATATGGTTTCCAAATCTGTCGGCACTCTTCCTGCGCTGACCCCTTCCGCTCTTGATAGATCGATCTGTTTGAGTAGTCTATGTACAAATGGCATCATGCGAGGTACTCGAGGGAATCAGCTTTGTTCGTTTTTATGCTCGTGCGTTTTATATATGATTACATTTTTCTTGAGCGCGAGTGGTCTCATATTGATGTAACATTGTTTGATTCTAGCTATATTTGTACAAATTAGGATAAGTATGTTGCATTTTCACTTTGTGGTCATTATTAGTACTTTAGTTTTTAGTATTGATCGATAATGAACACAATAACTGGACATTGCTAGAACCATTACAGTTTATCCTGTATTTAATCAACTTTGAAACTATGCTCAAGCTTTCCCCTACTTAGGATTTGGAAAACTCTTCAGTTATGAGAAGGTTTGGTTCAGTCTCTAATGACATAATATTGAGGCACTACATTTGAATAATCGATTGATATCAGAGAAAATACTTGTTCTATCAATAGAGAAGGGCAACTTTTTTTGAGATCAGAGAGGGCCAATTTTGGCTTCATATGTGAACAAAGTGTTGTGTTTTCTGCTCAAAAGGTTTGTTTTACCTTTGTAAGTTGTAAGTTTTATATTACTCAAACTGCAATTACATATACCTTGGTAGGGTGCATGCTTCCTTTGAGGTAAGATTGCTATGGAGTTGATCGAGTGTTCTTTCCTGTCATATTAGATGCTTTTCTTCTTGTTCCTTTGCAACATTATCTTGAAAGTTTCTAGGAGGCAGCTGAGGCATGCACTATTCCTTAAATTTGTTGTATATCATAACCATAACGGGTCCTTCAAAATTTAGATTTGACCTTAATGCTTTGATATTTGATTGGTAAGGGTCTACAGGATCTTATGACCATATTACGTCACAACGCAATCAGATACTTACCCTGATACTTTGTATTTCTGTTTGGAGGTAGCATTGATATTGTCAACTATAGTTGTGTCATCTGTGCCCCCTTATTCTTAAGACTCACAATATTTGTGCACCAATACTCTTTCTTAGGCTGAATTTGCTTCACAATATTTGAATTTGTTAATTTAGACATATCACTGTGTGGTAGCGTTTGCTCCTTAATTCCATTTCTAAAAACATCTTCTTATTGGTGTCCATGTGCTGGTTCATATGCAATGATGTTCTTTGTTTGTGATGGAATCTTATGATTTTGCTAAAATATGCATTGTTTAAGTGGTACTTCCAAACAGTGGCCACTAACACCATAGGTGCCACTCTCCCAGCTTGCCCTTAATTGCCCACATCAAACTATTTGGATTCCAATTAGTGCTTCTAGTTCAGTTGGGCGGTTATTTGGCTTAACATATGTTTTTTGGCACGAATTCAATCGTGTTCTAACTGTTTAGTTCAGTGTAAATGGAGGTGGTTATACTTACTGATAGGATAAGCTAGCTGATTTGGTTTGTTCAAAATTTGTATGTTTTTTGTTCAATGGACGAATGGTATGTTCTATTTTTTGTGACTATAATATTTTGATTTACATGTTGAAAAGAACATGCTGTTTTTTGCTGCAATTTCTTTCCATGCTCATGGAATATTTTTTGATATGATGTAAATTGTTCACAAGGAGCTGTAAAAATTATGACAAACTATCTTATCCGCACAAGACACCAAATCACAAAATTCTATGCCCTCAAGTCCCAGCTACAAGGTGTATCTCTTCGTATACAGGTAACTACACAACACAACTTGAAGAATTGTATTTATTTTGAGACACTCAGTTGGGTAACTTTGTGCAATTTATAATGACATCGATGACTATTGACTTAGTTGACTAGTTGACTCTAAATCTTCTATAGCGAGCTTCACTGTACTGTATTTTTTATGTTACTAATATCCATAAGAGCTCTCTTTAAAATCATGTATTGGCTGGTGTGCAATTTTTCAGACTCTGAAATCAACACAGGCGATGGGTGAAGCCATGAAGTGTGTGACGGAAGCCATGTGGCAGATGACTAGACAGATGAATCTTCTTGCCTTGTAGAAGATAATGTGAGAGTTTGAGATGCAAAACGAGAAGATGGAGATGGTTGGCGAACTGATGAACGATGCCTTCGATGATGCCTTGAAGGGTGACTAGGAGGAAAAGATGGAATAGAACTAAAATTTTGGTGACCGCACAAGTGTGGAGACTTGAATTCATATATATTTAGTTAGGCTCAATGTTAACGCAAACAGTCGATGATCAAGTTTTTTCAATTAGTATTTTAGTCTAGATCTACAGTACACTTATGTATGAGTTATTTGATAATGCTTATTTATTATAAATTGAATGATACTTATTTATATTATATTAATTACAATGTTATTAATATATATGTATGTATGTTTCTCTTTTAAATTATTATATTGCAGTATCTAAAAAATGATTATAAATTGGAGAATGGACTGCCATATAAGTCATTTCGTTTAAATTTTAATAAGACAATTTCTAAAACGTCTAATATCAGTATCCTAAATAAGATGGTTTTCCCGTTGCAAGCCTCTATTATTATAGGATATATTAGACAGTTTGATAAATACTTTGTGACTTATAATGTTTGTATTCTCGACGATTCTTTAGAAAAGTGTCTTAAACAAAAACCTAATTTAAGACGGTTTACCGAATAAAATGACTTAAACAACTACCTTTATGAGTCGGTTATAAATTAAAAAATGTCTTATGTAATATCTTTTAAGACGGTTTACAACCATCTTAAATGTGGGACATCTTTTGCGACTCCATCAAAATTGGACACTTCATAAGCGTCTTAATAACTGAAAATTAAACGTCTCATATAGCATGATCTGTAGTAGTGTATAGAGCTCCAAAGTTGACCTCATTTCACTGAAATTCAGACTTAACCCTATAGTGTTCATGGGATACTTTTGCAAATAAGTCCAAATTTCCCCACACTACATGAAAATCCTCCAATGTAAAAGTTACTTGGTTTGTGATGTTCTATCACTTTGCTATTTTTACTTTGGCCCAAAAGTTCCTAGAATTTACATTTACCCCCTAGGGTTCCAATTAGGGTTTTCTAGGGTTTCTTTTAGTGTTTTGAGTACTTTAGGGTTTTTGTGCCACTGAAGTCCATCAACTTTGATATCTTATGAACATTTCTAATGACTTTTGAGATTTTTACTCATTTTGGCTTCACTTTCATCCATAAGCCCTAATTCTGGGTTAAGTACCCTACTCTAGGGTCGATCACACATCAAGTCACCTCATCACCACTTGTTTGAAAATTTTACCTAGTGAATGCATTCTAGGTGTGACAAGCAACATGAAATGTCAATGCACATGATGTTATGCTCAAGTTTTAGTGCCAGTAACACCAGGGGTGTTACAACATTCAACGCTTTGGACTCGCGGTCGAAGCGATCCAGTTCTTTTCCAAAGTTTTTCGAGCTTTGTCCAGCTCTCTGCTCAATTTTTCATTCTGAGAATGCGCCTCGGCGAGTGAGTCTTCGGCTAAGCGCAGCAGGCTATCTTTTTCTTTCAAGGAATCTTCAAGTTTTTTTATTTTATCTTCAAAGCCTTTGATAACGATATCTTTTTTCTGTCCTAGACATCCTGCTGCATCTTCAAGGCCTTGCTCAATAGCAGACTCTGAAAAACAAATCAAAGTTAGAATACCCAAATCACCATGAAGGTACCAATAGGGAGCTGTAGAGAAGTATTACTTTGAAGTTTGAGTAGAACAAGCTGCCAATAATGTGATGTCGCCTATAGCAACTAATGTCCTTTTCTAGCTTCGGAAATCCAACACTCTTAGATAAAGTACTTATGATTTTAGCCCCGGCACGGTCACGAATGCATCCCAAAATCTCTTCGTCCACCCGTCGAAGAGTATGGATCTGGGCTGGTAACCGCAGGATATAACAAACTCTTTTAATTCTGATTTGTCCTCTTCGGAAAGTAGTTGGCCACCCAGGTGCCGAAGGTTGAAATCCTTATCTTCCGAAGAGGCATCTTCAATTCTTTTTCCCTTGTCAGAAGGCATTGCAGCTACGTCCTTCTCTGCAACCACATCCGATATGAGTCTGTTGATTTCTGACATCGTGGTTGCGTGTTAATCAGCTTCGGCTCCGGCGGCATCTTCGGCATCGACATACATAGCTGCTTTTGCGGCCGAAGCTAGGGGCGATGTCTACTCAATAGCTTGCATCACATTCATCATTCGTTGTTTCTTCTGCCCCCGGCCTTCCCCTCCGTAGATGGAGCGGTTTCCTTTGATTGCGAGAGGCTAGTTAGATCTAACCTTAGAGGACTTAGCAGTGCAAATGGGATGGATTCAGTCATTACCTTCAGAATTTACGAAACTTCAGTGGTAGAGGGTGAAGGAGGACCCATAGTCTTCTCTAGCACATCTTGTACCTTCGTATCCCAGAATATATCCTCACGAGGTTACGTTTCTTGGGAGCCGAATCCTTTGGCTCTGATAGAGTCTTCTATTTCTTCAAAGCTTTCTGGTCCTCCTTGACAGATCGGGTAGCTTCCTTACTCAGAATACTAACAACCCTTTTTCTTTTGACCCCTCCGACCCCTTCGTCAAGCCTTTCATAGTCAGGATACTCAAAGTTAAGAGCATCCATAACATGGTTCAACCTTTGTTCCGGCCGAGTGCCGAAGGCAGCAGTCATCAGCTGGTCTTCCTTCTTCGTATAGTTCCCAAGAATCTCGTTGCACATTGTTTCTATCAATTCTAACCATTCAGTGCATGGCTCTTTAAATGTCTTCTGAAATTTGAAGTGGTAAGGGAGCCGAACAAGTTCATACTTTTTCCCTTCTTCCTTCTTCTTTAGCATTCCCCATCCGCTAGAGGTTGGGAAAGCTCTGTTTGCCAAGTATTCCTGTACTAAATCCTTAGTGCCAATATGCCCAGCCACCACCCTGAATTCTACTTCGGCCAATTGACAGGGAGACCCTAGCTGCATATTGCACAAAGGTTGAGTCATGCCGAAGCTCAGCTTCAGGGGACTCATTACCATGGTCATGAGCTTCTCCCTTTTCTTCTCATCGGCCTTCATGTAAAACCATTCATTAGTCCACCCGGTCGGACATTTAGTGCGATAGCCAATCACCGGGGCCTTGGTATCCTTCTGATATGCAAAATTATAGCACCCGAAGTTTTTGTGCAGACCATCGGCTCTGGCCTTCCTCTCATAGTGAAGTTCGTGCACTCGGTAGAACCCTTCAGCATTGGAACTTTTTCCTTGGCTTCAGAGAGCCCATATGTAAATGATGAGCCTAACAATAACATTCGGGGTCAGCTGATGGAGATATATATCAAATCTTTTCAAAACTTCCTATATCATATCATACAGGGGGAACCGAAGCCCTGCCCCGAAGAAGCTCTTGAACACAACAACCTCATCTTCCTTTGGCTCTCGAATTACTTCTTCCCTAGCAAAGCGAATCAATCCATCTTCATTTTCTCCAAAGTAGCCTAGCTTCTTCATCACAACCAAGTGCTCTGCTATTACGGTGGATCTTCCAAATTCAATGTGACTAGGTTTGGTTGGGCTCAGAATGCTATTTTCCTCTTCACTTTCGTTGTCACTCCCGACCTCAGCCTCAGTCTGTTCAGCTTCGACATTAGGGGTCCCTTTGGCAGTAGCTCCCTCTTGCACAACCAGACCTGGGCGCCTCATCACTTCTAATATGGGTGCTATCTCAGTCACTTCAGTTTCATCTCCCTCATGGGACACTCTGGCAGTAGATCTTACTCTAGCCATTTCAGTTTTCAGTTTCTTTCAAATGAAGCTGATCTTAAGTGACGAAGCGCTTGTTTGAAACCACAATGCAGAGAGCTTCGGCTTCGGTTAAAATTTTCAAAAGCACAACAATACAATGGCAATGAATGTTGTGGTAACTTCTCACCAACCTATCTGTTTATATAGTCCTACAGGAGAAGAAGGTGAACCACCACAGTGTGCACACTGGCTGAATGGTGGACTAGCCAATGCTCGGAATATTTTAATCGTTTTTGATAACAAGCTCAGGGAAGGTGTTTTTCGGACCTTCGGCATTCCAAAGCCTTCGTGTTTTTCGCGAACCGAGCTCGTTATGAAAAAGCGATCTAGCACCGCGAAGGGCTACTACTGGGGGTCTTCTTCTCCGCCAAAGGTCCTCAAGGAAGACACCTTTGGCAAAATGATACAGAGGTCCGCCCTCCTTCTGCCGAAGGTTCTCAAGACGAAGACCTTGCGTAGAAGCAACGATGTCGAAACGCCGAAGCTGCTGTCAGCTTTGGCTCAGATCAATCAGAGAAGGAAAAGACTAGATAGACCCTAGTAATCTAAGTTGTCTATATACAAATGTTCAAGGGCATGAATGTAATTTTACCCGGGCTATGTCCCGCAACTATAAATAGGTGAACAGTACCACCGTACTGTTCACGCTGAATTGTAATCACTCTCTCGCGTCTTCACCTTCGAGCAAGCCAAAAGTATCAATGTAATATTAATTTTATTAATATTCATACATGTTTCATGGGATGCAAATATGAATGAATTAATGAGATGCAGTTACTGTCTTCATCGTTTTGCATTCCTATTCACATATTAAGTGATGATTGTATGTCCTTCTTGATCTTCATCTGATGAGCATTATACCCATGTGAAGACAATGCTTCGAAAGACGAAGGTCTGTAATAATTAACAATTATGTTGTCTTTTTCTTGACCTACAACATTTGAGAACAAGTGACCAACAGAGAGGCTGAGGATAGGGGAAGTATAGAGATCAAAGTGGACAAGATCAAAGGCCTTAGCAGCCCGGGACATGAAAGTGGAAAAAGGAAGACGAGTGTAACGGCCGAGCTGACAAGCATGACAGAGGTGCTCAGATGAGCCTCGGGTATAGGCGATATCTGAGCGGCTCGAAAGCTAGGACATCATGTCAGGTCCAGTGTGCCCAAGACAATGATGCCAAACGGCGGAGGTGGTGGTAGTAGCAAGAGTGAGGGGGGGGGGCTATGCTGGTGGGGGAAGTGGATGGCAAGTGAAGGGAGTAGAGGGGGCCAGAGCTGTCACAGCGAGCGAGTACGACATGAGTGGGAAGGTGGCGTATGGTGAGCCCCCAGGGATCAAACTCCATAGAACAATGGTTGTCACTAGTGAAGCAACGAACCGAGAGAAGGGGATGAGTCATACCAGGAGCAACAACGATGTCATTGAGGTAGAAAGGTCCCAAAAGAACTGACGCACCAACTGAGGTGATCAGGAGGGTGGAACTGTTGCCACAATGATGGAGGGAGGATGTGAGAAGTGTGGTGGATGGGAGTGGGATAACGAGCTAGAGGTGGGAGTAGTGTGGAAAGAGGCTCTGGAATCGACCACCCAATCAATAGCGGGAGGGGGTGGCGAAGGCACGGTGTGCGTGGAGAGGGCTAGAGGAGGCGCTCCGATAGAGCCACTAAGAGGAGAGGGAGACAACGAGGTCTCGATTGCTAGGGAGGCAACCACGGCGGGGGGGGGGGGGAAGACAATCGGTCCAGGCACGTGACGACCCGCCTAGGGAAGGATCTCAACGCAGACACGAAGAACAGGGTTCATGGCTCGATCAAAGGATACAAAAATGCCCTAGACAAGCTGGTCGTCGTGAAGGAGGACGGGCTCAGCGATCCTAGCAGAACTTGGTGGAGCCAGAAGGAAGTGGGTGCCGGCAGCCAGAGCGATAGTGGAGCCATAGGGGCTAGGAACAATGGAAGCAGTGGAAGGCACATGAACCGAAAGGGTTGCAGCCATAGGAGCAGAGCCAAGGATGCTGGTGGGCGCGACGGGCGGCAGAAGGCTGAATGGCGCGGCCCCGAAGGAGGCGGTGGTGGAGTCCATGGAGGAGGAGGGAAGCATGCCTGCGCTGGTAGGACACAATGGCTGCAACAACTAGCTGAAGGCCAGCGTGGCGGTGTGGGGGCGTGAGGAAGACCGGGAGCGTGCCGGTGCTGGGGAAGAAGAGCCGTTGATCGGTGTGGGTAGCTGCCCGCGGATGGTCAGGCAAGACCGCGCCGAAGAGGAGGCCCTGCGCCGTGGTGGGGCCCGAGTTGAGGTGGCCAGACTTCAGGGAGGGGTTAGACATGGGCCCGGTGTCGGATCCCGAGTTGAGGTGGCTAAACGGTGAGGAGGCGCGGGCGGCGGAGGTTTCAATGGCGGCGAAGTGGCTTGCGGCGCTGGTGGGCACGATTGGAGCCGCACCAGAGATGGACGTAGAGGCGGGGGTCGCTCCCATGGCGGCGTTGGTGGTGGCCAGGCCAGCGGCGGCAGTCGCTCACACGCCGCTCCCATGGCGGCGTTAATGGTGGCCAGGTCAGCGGTGGCAGCCGCGCATAGGCCGGTGGTGGTGTTTGCGTCGACTTCGAACAGGTCGGTGGCCTCGGCGAAGGAGAGGGGGAGAGGCACCAGGGGGCGGCTGCAAGCCCGCTGGCGGGCCACTGAAGGGCAGGGGCAACTGGCGGCTGGGGCAGGTGCGGCCGACAGCTTGGGTAGGGCGGCGGCCAACGACTGGGAAAGAGGCAGGAAGAGGCCAACGGCGATGACGGTCTGTGGGGTGGGAGGGAGGTGGAGAGAGGAAACTGCCTCTGATACCAAGTTAGAGAGTGAGAATATGGGAAACCCTAACTCTGGATTAGGGTTGGGTGTTGTATTAATAGACTTGAGTTAACTGGGTGAGGCCCATTACAAAGGGATGAGAGGGTAATTACATGGGAAAACCCTAAACCCTAAATGAGTATTCTAACATAAGCTACCAAACTGCTACGTTGTATAAATATTACCTATTGTTCTTTTAGCATTTCCTGGCTGCTGATAACTAAAGTTGCTTGGGATGCTTAATGGTTATAGTTAACACTTAACACTACTAATGCGATAGATAGTGAATTATCTTTAAATGATGCATGCATGGGATCTCTCGTCGGTAATAATATAAGCACTACTTGAATTCAAAATAAGAAATATGCCATTGTTGTAAAAAAATCTGTTTGCAAGCTTAAAAATCAGAATATGACAATATGTGCTTTGATGAAGATGTAATTGGCAACCAGATATTTTCTTTTGAATCATAAATATTGGCAGCCAGATATTTTCAATGCCAGTTCGCTTGAAGAGTTTGTAGGCTGCAACCCCTGTTTCTCATTGCCGACAAAATTTTCTTTCTGCACTAGGTTCTGTGGGAAGTGCCCAAAAACTAGAGTCGATACATCTTCAGCAGCTATTACATGTACATTTCTAGTTTCTGTAACCAGTATGTTCATGATTCCTAAAAAAGTAAATATTTTCTTTAACAAACGCAGTAGAGTTGCGTGTCATTTCATTAAGAAGAAAAAATACAAAAGAGGGGCAGGACAAGACTTGCCATCCTCAAGTACAGACCGCGACGAAGAACAGCACGCCACTGACAAGGTAGAGACAACCACTAGCTTCACCGAATTACGGTGAAGTCCCCAAGGGGAGCTGACACAGGAGGAGGTCTTGGGAGGCTGAAGCTCCAGTCAAGCACCAAGTGTGCCCTTCCTCGACCACTGCTAACACCACATTTTGAACACAAAGCCTAGAACCCTCAAAGACTTAAGAATTACGATGTTTCCAAAGCTGCCAGGCCACTAGGATTATTATTGTGTTCATCAAAACACAGTTACTTTCAAGTCTTCATCAAAATAAGGTTACTTTCAATCTACTTTTTTTCTCACTCTCTTCCTTAATCATCATTTTTTCCATTGTCTGATCTGAATGCTACCCGTGCTGAACGCCAGGTACCTTCTTTTCCATACTTTGCCAAGATTTCTTTTTGATTTTTTAAAATTCAGACCCGAATGATAAGTAAACACTTGAAGTCGGCAATCCTAATATATATCTTTGTTATTTCCTTCCAAAATCTTCTGTTAGCACTTCCCATTTAACTCTCCCCTGGTAACATCCACGTGCTCTGAGTGTTTGGGTAGTATCACTAGCAGCAAAAATCTATTGATCACAAACATCAAACAGTGATCTCGACGCATTTGGTCGGTAATGCTATTTTGATTAATGCACTTTGTTTGTAACTTTGTAATATGTGACAGAAAAATGTCAACGAAAGAGCAATAACTAAGGCATTTGCCATGCAGTTTAATTAATTTTTGAAAGTCACCTAGAGGGGGGTGAATCGGTGGAATCTGAAAATTATAAACTTAAGCACACACTACAAGTCGGGGTTAGCGTTAGAAATGAATTCGAGTCTGAAAGAGAGGGGAAAACAAATCAACCAACGAATAAAGCGGATGAACACGGTGATTTGTTTTACCGAGGTTCGGTTCTAAAGAACCTAGTCCCCGTTGAGGTGGTCACAAAGACCGGGTCTTTTTCAACCCTTTCCCTCTCTCAAACGGTCACTTAGACCGAGTGAGCCTTTTCTTTAATCTCCCGAGTCACTTAGACCCCGCAAGTACCACCACACACTTAGGTGTCTCTTGCTTCGATTACAAATCACTTGAGAAAAGAAATGAAAAAAGGAAGAAGGCAATCCAAGAGGCAAGAGCTCAACAGAACACAAAATCTCTTTCTCACAAGTCACTAAGTGCTTGAGTTGAATTTGGAACTTGGAGAGGCTTTGATCTTTTGAATTGTGTCTAGGAGTGAATGCTAGAGCCCTTGTATTGAATGTGATGCTCAGAAATCTTGGATGCTTGAAGTGGTGGTTGTTGGGGGTATTTATAGCCCTCAACCACCAAACAACCGTTGGGGGTGGCTGCTGTCGATGGGCGCACCGGACACTGTCCGGTGCGCCAGCCACGTCACCCAACCGTTAGGGTTTGGGAGCTGTCGACCGTTGGAGGCTTTGTCTTCTAGTGGCACCGGACAAGAACTGTTCAGTGTCCGGTGCCCCTCTGACTCTGCCGCGCACTTTTGCGCACTGTAGCGCTGTTCTTCAGCTTTTGCAGTCGACCATTGCGCGAAGTAGCCGTTGCTTCGCTAGTGCACTGGACAGTCCGGTGGCACACCGGACAGTCCGGTGAATTATAGCGGAGCGCGCTGGCAAAAACTCAAGAATGGCTAGTTTGAGATTGTACGATCCTGGTGCACCGAACACTGTACGGTGGCACACCGGATAGTCCGACGCGCCAGATCAGGGCACACTCGGTTTCTTTGCTCCTTTGTATTTAAATCCCTAACTTGTATATTTATTGGTTTATGTTGAACCTTTGTGCACCTGTAGAACATATATTCTAGAGCAAACTAGTTAGTCTAATATTTGTGTTGGGCATTCAACCACCAAAATTAATATTGGGAAAAGGTTAAGCTTATTTCCCTTTCAATCTCCCCCTTTTTGGTGATGATGCCAACACAAACCAAAGCAAATATATAAATGCAGAAATGAACTAGTTTGCATAATGTAAGTGCATAGGTTACTTGGAATTAAACCAATTTTGTAATTTCACTAGATATGAATGGATTGCTTTCTTCTATTTAATATTTTGGACCACAATTGCACCACTTGTTTTGTTTTTGCAAATCTTTTGTTTGAAAAATCTTTTCAAAGTCTTTTGCAAATAGTCAAAGGTATATGAATAAGATTGCAAGAAGCATTTTCAAGATTTGAAATTTCTCCGCCTGTTTCAAATGCTTTTCCTTTGACTTAAACGAAGCTCCCCCTGAATGAAATACTCCTCTTAGTTTTTCAAGAGGGTTTTAATAGATACCAATTTTTGAAAATTTATCTCTATATGTACCAATTGAAAAGATTTGTCATAACAATATACCAATTAAAAAACAAACATTTGTGAATACCAATTAAATCTTTCTTTTTGAATTTTTTTGAAATGGTGGTGCAGTCTTTTTGCTTTGGGCTTAATAATTTCTCCCCCTTTGGCATTAATCGCCAAAAGCAGAGACTTTGAGAGTCCCTTGAAATTTCTCCCCCTTGGTAAATAAAATATGAGTGAAGGATTATACCAATTGAGAGTGATGTGGAGTGACGGCGAAGGGTAAATGATACCGTTAGAGTGGAGTGGAAGCCTTGTCTTCACCGAAGACTCCATTTCCCTTTCAATCTACGACTTAGTATAGACATATACTTGAAGACACATTAGTCGTAGCCTTGGTACATAAATAATAAGAAATATGCGTTTGTACCAAAATAAAAGAGATATGATCAAAGGTATATAAATGAGCTATGTGTGCAATGTTTCAATTAAAATTTCGAGAATCAAGAATATTTAGCTCATTCCTAAGTTTGCTAAAGGTTTTCTCATCTAAAGGCTTGGTAAAGATATCTGCTAATTGTTATTTGGTGCTAACATAAGCAATCTCGATATCCCCCCTTTGTTGGTGATCCCTCAAAAAGTGATACCGAATGTCTATGTGCTTAGTGCGGCTGTGTTCAACGGGATTATCCGCCATGCGGATTGCACTCTCATTATCACATAGGAGAGGGACTTTGCTCATTTTGTAGCCATAGTCCCTAAGGGTTTGCCTCATCCAAACTAATTGCGCACAATAATGGCCTGCGGCAATATTCTCGGCTTCGGCGGTGGAAAGAGCTACTGAGTTTTGTTTATTTGAAGCCCAAGACACCAGGGATCTCCCCAGAAACTGACAAGTCCCTGATGTGCTCTTCCTATCAATTTTACATCGTGCCCAATCGGCATCGGAATATCCTATCAAATCAAAAGTGGATCCCTTAGGGTACCAAAGTCCAAACTTAGGAGTGTAAACTAAATATCTCATGATTCTCTTCACGACCCTAAGGTGAACTTCCTTAGGATCAGCTTGGAACCTTGCACACATGCATATAGAAAGCATAATGTCCGGTCGTGATGCACATAAATAGAGTAAAGATCCTATCATCGACCGATATACCTTTTGGTCTACGGACTTACCTCCCATGTCGAGGTTGAGATGCCCATTTGTTCCCATGGGTGTCTTGATGGGCTTGGCATCCTTCATGCCAAACTTGTTAAGTATCTCTTGAATGTACTTTGTTTGACTGATGAAGGTGCCATCTTGGAGTTGCTTGACTTGAAATCCAAGGAAATACTTCAACTCCCCCATCATAGACATCTCGAATTTTTGAATCGTGATCCTACTAAACTCTTCACAAGTTGATTTGTTAGTAGACCCAAATATGATATCATCAACATAAATTTGGCATACAAACAAATCCTTTGCAATAGTTTTAGTAAAGAGTGTAGGATCTATTTTTCCGACTTTGAAACCATTAGTGATAAGGAAATCTCACAGGCATTCATACCATGCTCTTGTGGTTTGCTTGAGCCCATAAAGCGCCTTTGAGAGTTTATACACATGGTTAGGGTACTCACTATCTTCAAAGCCGGGAGGTTGCTCAACATAGACCTCTTCCTTGATAGGTCCATTGAGGAAGGCACTTTTCACGTCCATTTGATAGAGCTTAAAGCCATGGTAAGTAGCATAGGCAAGTAATATACGAATTGACTCAAGCCTAGCTATGGGAGCATAAGTTTCATCGAAATCCAAACCTTCGACTTGTGAATACCCTTTGGCCACAAGTCGGGCATTGTTCCTTGTCACCACACCATGCTCATCTTGCTTGTTGCGGAATACCCATTTGGTACCTACAACATTTTGATTAGGACGTGGAACTAAATGCCATACCTCATTCCTCGTGAAGTTGTTGAGTTCCTCTTGCATTGCTAGCACCCAATCCAAATCTCTTAGTGCATCTCTACCCTGTAAGGCTCAATAGAGGAAACAAAAGAGTATTGTTCACAAAAATGAGCAACTCGAGATCTAGTAGTTACCCCCTTATGAATGTCACCGAGAATGGAGTTCATGGGGTGATCTTGTTGAATTGATTGGTGGACTCTTGGGTGTGGCTAGGGGTGGGCATTTTAAAACCGAAAACCGAACCCGAACCTGAACCGAATCCGAATAGACCAAATTGTCGGTCTATTCGGGTTTTTGGGTTCGGGTTCGGTTCCCATATATATGCTATATTTTGGGGTATGGGTTCGGGTTCGGTTCGTAACCTTTAAAACCCGAACAGACCTAATAACCCGAAATATAAAAAAGATCTTAATATGTGATGGCATTATTATATGATTTATAAACTTATTAGCTAGAAATAATGATATCATCTTAACGATAGTATATATATCTTTGTATGCTAATTTTTATAGTCACTTGTTGTAGTAATATTACTTTCAATTAATTATTCATTGTATATATTTTAACAAAATATACTAGTCTCTCTACAATTCGGTGGACCGAATAGACCGAACCGAAATTGTGAGTCTATTCGGGTTCGGTTCCTAAAATATTTTTGAAAATTTCGGTTCTCATTTTTCAGAACCCGAAAATTCACAAACCCGAATAGACCGAACCGAATTACCCAAATAGACCGAATGCTTAGCCCTAGGTGTGGCGGTCTTTGACCCTGTATCTCTTGATCATCTTCCTTGTCTTTATCATTATCATCTCCCTCTTGATCGTTGTCCTCCTCTTGAGGTGGCTCATCTTCTTGATCTTCATTTTCATCATCTTGAGCCTGATCTTCATCTTGAGTTGGTGGAGATGCTTGCATTGAAGATGATGGTTGATCTTGTGTTTGTGGAGGCTCTTCGGATTCCTTAGGACACACATCTCCAATGGACATGTTCCTTAGCGCGACACACGGAGCCTCTTCATCATCTAGCTCATCAAGATCAACTTGCTCCACTTGGGAGCCATTAGTCTCATCAAACACAATGTCACAAGAAACCTCAACTAATCCAGTGGATTTGTTGAAGACTCTATATGCCCTTGTGTTTGAGTCATAACCAAGTAAAAAGCCTTCTACAGCCTTAGGAGCAAATTTAGATTTTTTACCTCTTTTAATAAGAATAAAACATTTGCTACCAAAGACTCTAAAGTATGAAACATTGGGCTTTTTACCGGTGAGGAGTTCATATGATGTCTTCTTGAGGATTCGGTGAAGGTAGAGCCGGTTGATGGAGTAGCAAGCAGAGTTGATTGCTTCCGCCCAAAACCGGTCTGGTGTCTTGTATTCATCAAGCATTGTTCTTGCCATGTCCAGTAGAGTTCTATTCTTTCTCTCCACTACACCATTTTGTTGAGGTGTGTACGGAGAAGAGAACTCATGCTTGATGCCCTCATCCTCAAGAAATCATTCTATTTGTGAATTCTTGAACTCTGTCCCATTGTCGCTTCTTATCTTTTTGATCCTTAATCCGAACTCGTTTTGAGCCTGTCTTAAGAATCCTTTTAAGGTATCTTAGGTCTGAGATTTTTCCTGCAAAAAGAATACCCAAGTGAAGCGAGAATAATCATCCACAATAACTAGACAATACTTACTCCCGCCGATGCTTATGTAAGCAATCAGGCCGAATAGATCCATGTGGAGTAGCTCAAGCGACCTGTTAGTTGTCATTATGTTCTTGTGTGGATGATGGGTGCCAACTTACTTTCCTGCTTGACATGCGCTACAAACCCTGTCTTTCTCAAATTGAACATTTGTTAGTCCTAAAATGTGCTCTCCCTTTAGAAGCTTGTGAAGATTCTTCATTCCAACATGGGCTAGTCGGCGATGCCAGATCCAACCCATATTAGTCTTAGCAATTAAGCAAGTGTTGAGTTCAGCTGTGTTTTCATTAAAATCAACTAAATATAGCCGACCCTCTAACACTCCTTTAAATGCTATTGAATCATCAATTCTTCTAAAGATAGTAACACCTATATCTGTAAAAAGACAGCTGTATCCTATTTTGCATAATTGAGATACAGAAAGCAAATTGTAATCTAAAGAATCTACAAGAAAAACATTGGAAATAGAATGATCAGGTGATATAGCAATTTTACCAAGTCCTTTGACCAAACCTTGATTTCCATCCTCCAATGTGATAGCTCTTTGGGGATCTTCGTTTTTCTCGTAGGAGGAGAACATTCTTTTCTCCCCTGTCATGTGGTTTGTGCATCCGCTATCAATTATCCAACTTGAGCCCTCGGATGCATAAACCTGTAAAACAATTTAGGCCTTGTTCTTAGGTACCCAAGCAGTCTTGGGTCCTTTCACGTTAGAAACAAGCACCTTGGGTACCCAAACACAAGTCTTGGAGCCCTTGTGTTTGCCCCCAACATATTTGGCAACTACTTTGCCTGATTTGTTAGTTAAAACATATGATGCATCAAAAGTCTTAAATGAAATGTTAGGCTCATTTGATGCAGTAGGAGTTTTCTTTTTAGGCATTTTAACATGAGTAGAATGCCTAGAGCTAGAAGCCTCATTCTTATACATAAAAACATGGTGAGAAACAGAATGAGATTTCTTAGCATGAATTCTCCGAATTTTGTGTTCGAGATAACCAGCAGGATATAAAATATAGCCCTCATTATCCTGAACTACGGGAGCTTTGCCCTTAACAAAGTTAGACAATTTCTTAGGGGCATTAAGCTTGACATTGCTTCCCTGTTGGAAACCAATGCCATCCTTAATGCCAGGGCGTCTTCCACTATAGAGCATGCTCCTAGCAAATTTAAACTTTTCATTTTCAATTTCATGCTCATTGATTTTAGCGGTTAATTTAGCTATATGGTCATTTTGTTGTTTAATTAGAGCAAGGTGATTATTTATAGCATCAACATTAACATCTCTACATCTAGTACAAATAGTAACATGATCAACAGTAGATGTAGAAGGTTTGCAAACATTTAATTCATCTATGTTAGCATGTAATATGGCATTCTCATTTCTAAGACAGGAAATAGAATCATTGCAAACATTTAAATCTTTAGCCTTGAAAATTAAACTAGCATTTTTGGTCCTAAGGCTAGAAATTGATTCATTCAATTTATCAATCTTAGCATTTAAACTAGCATTTTGATTTCTAAGATTGGTAATTGAATCATGGCAAATGCTAAGTTCCTTAGTCAAGTTCTCACATTTTTCTACTTCCTGAGCATAAGCATTTTTTACTTTAACATGCTTTTTGTTTTCTTTAATAAGGAATTCCTCTTGGCTGTCCAAGAGTTCATCCTTCTCATGAATGGCACCTATCAATTCATTTAATTTTTCTTTTTGTTGTGTGTTAAGGTTGGCAAAAAGAGTAAGCAAGTCATCTTCATCTTCACTAGAACTACCCTCATCACTAGATGTAGTATACTTGGGGGTGGTTCTAGTTTGTACCTTCTTTTTTGCCGTGTTTTGCCATGAAACACTTGTGGCCGACGTTGGGGAAGAGGAGTCCCTTGTTGACGGCGATGTTGGCGGCATCCTCGTCGGAGGAGGAGTCGGTGGAGCTCTCATCGGAGTCCCATTCCCAACATACGTGGGCATCGCCACCCTTCCTCTTGTAGTACCTCTTCTTCTCCTTCTTTTTACCCCTCTTGTCGTTGCCCCTATCACTATCACTAGACATTGTACATTTAGCAATAAAATGACTGGGCTTACCACACTTGTAGCACACTCTTTTGGAGCGGGGTTTGTAGTCCTTCCCCTCCTTTGCTTGAGGATTTGACGGAAGCTCTTGATGATGAGCGCCATCTCCTCATTGTCGAGCTTGGAGGCGTCGATGGGGAGCCTACTTGATGTAGACTCTTCTTTCTTCTCTTCCGTCGCTTTGAATGCGATGGGTTGTGAAAGTCGCCTAGAGGGGGGTGAATAGGGCGAATCTGAAATTTACAAACTTAATCACAACTACAAGCCGGGTTAGCGTTAGAAATATAAACGAGTTCGAGAGAGAGGGTGCAAAACAAATCGCAAGAGAATAAAGAGTGTGACACACGGATTTGTTTTACCGAGGTTCGGTTCTCGCAAACCTACTCCCCATTGAGGTGGTCACAAAGACCGGGTCTCTTTCAACCCTTTCCCTCTCTCAAACGGTCCCTCGGACCGAGTGAGCTTCTCTTCTCAATCAATTGGGAACCAAACTTCCCGCAAGGACCACCACACAATTGGTGTCTCTTGCCTTGATTACAAATGAGATGATCGCAAGAAAGAATGAGAAAAAAGAAGCAATCCAAGCGCAAGAGCTCAAATGAACACAACAAATCTCTCTCACTAATCACTAAAGCTTTGTGTGGAGTTGGGAGAGGATTTGATCTCTTTGGTGTGTCTTGTATTGAATGTTAGCTCTTGTAAGTAGTTGGAAGGTGGAAAACTTGGATAGCTTGAATGTGGGGGTGGTTGGGGTATTTATAGCTCCAACCACCAAACTTGACCGTTGGTGGAGGCTGCAGTCGACGGGCGCACCGGACACTGTCCGGTGCGCCAGCCACGTCAGCAGACCATTGGGGTTCGATCGTTGGAGCTCTGTCTTGTGGGCCCGCCTGGCTGTCCGGTGGTGCACCGGACAAGTCCTGTAGACTGTCCGGTGTGCCACCCGCGCGTGCTCTGCTCCTCTGCGCATGCAGGCGCGCATTTAATGCATTGCAGTCGACCGTTGCGCGCGAAGTAGTCGTTGCCCCGCTGTCACACCGGACAGTCCGGTGTGCACCGGACAGTCCGGTGAATTTTAGCGGAGCGGATTCCCGAAGCTGGCGAGTTCAGAGTCGCTCTCCCTTGGGGGCACCGGACAGTCCGGTGAATTATAGCGAAGCGCCTCTGAGAATTCCCGAAGGTGAGGAGTTTAGCTTGGAGTCCCCTGGTGCACCGGACACTGTCCGGTGGCACACCGGACAGTCCGGTGCTCCAGACCAGGGTGCCTTTCGGGTGTCCCTTGCTCTCTTCGTTTGAACCCTTTTCTTGGTCTTTTTATTGGCTTATTGTGAACCTTTGGCACCTGTAGAACTTATAGACTAGAGCAAACTAGTTAGTCCGATTATTTGTGTTGGGCAATTCAACCACCAAAATCAATTAGGAAATAGGTGTAAGCCTAATTCCCTTTCAATCTCCCCCTTTTTGGTGATTGATGCCAACACAAACCAAAGCAAGTATAGAAGTGCATAATTGAACTAGTTTGCATAATTGTAAGTGCAAAGGTTGCTTAGAATTGAGCCAATATAAATACTCATAGGATACGCATGGATTGTTTCTTTATTTTCAACATTTTGGACCACGCTTGCACCACATGTTTTGTTTTGTAAATTCTTTTCAAAGTTCTTTTGCAAATAGTCAAAGGTAAATGAATAAAAGTTTGAGAAGCATTTTCGAGATATGAAATTTTCTCCCCCTGTATCAAATGCTTTTCCTTTGACTTAAACAAAACTCCCCCTCAATAAATTCCTCCTCTTATTGTTCAAGAGGGTTTTAAGATATCAATTTTGAAAATACTACTTTCTCCCTCTTTTTAACACAATAAGAAAAACTAAGATACCGATTGAAAAATTCATCATTTCAAGGAAATTTTGTGTGTGGTGGTGCGGTCCTTTTGCTTTGGGCTAATACTTTCTCCCCCTTTGGCATGAATCGCCAAAAATGGATACTTTGAGTGAAATATAAGCCCTTTGGCTAACTACTTTCTCCCCTTTGGCAAATAAAACATGAGTGAAGATTATACCAAAGACGGAGAGATGCTCGGAGCGACGGCCAAGGATGAGTGATGGAGTGGAAGCCTTTGTCTTCACCGAAGACTCCAATTCCCTTTCAATACACATATGACTTGGTTTGACATTCACTTGAAAACACATTAGTCATAGCATATATAAAAGAGACATGATCAAAGGTATACTTATGAGCTATGTGTGCAAGACATCAAAAGAAATTCCTAGAATCAAGAATATTTAGCTCATGCCTAAGTTTGTTAAAAGTTTGTTCATCTAGTGGCTTGGTAAAGATATCGGCTAATTGATCTTTAGTGTTAATATATGCAATCTCGATATCTCCCTTTTGTTGGTGATCCCTTAGAAAATGATATCGAATGGCTATGTGTTTAGTGCGGCTATGCTCAACGGGATTATCCGCCATGTGGATTGCACTCTCATTATCACATAGAAGAGAAACTTTGGTTAATTTGTAACCATAGTCCCTAAGGGTTTGCCTCATCCAAAGTAGTTGCGCGCAGCAATGACCTGCGGCAATATACTCGACTTCGGCGGTAGAAAGAGCTACGGAATTTTGCTTCTTTGAAGCCCAAGACACCAAGGATCTTCCCAAGAACTGGCAAGTTCCCGATGTGCTCTTTCTATTGATTTTACACCCCGCCCAATCGGCATCTGAATAACCAATTAAATCAAAAGTGGATCCCCTAGGATACCAAAGCCCAAACTTAGGAGTATAAACTAGATATCTCAAGATTCGTTTTACGGCCGTAAGGTGAGCTTCCTTAGGGTCGGCTTGGAATCTTGCACACATGCATATGGAAAGCATGATATCCGATAGAGATGCACATAAGTAGAGTAAAGAACCTATCATCGACCGATATACCTTTTGATCGACGGATTTACCTTCCGTGTCGAGGTCGAGATGCCCATTGGTTCCCATGGGTGTCTTGATGGGCTTGGCATCCTTCATTCCAAACTTGTTGAGAATATCTTGAATATACTTCGTTTGGCTAATGAAGGTGCCCTCTTGGAGTTGCTTCACTTGAAATCCTAAGAAGTACTTCAACTTCCCCATCATTGACATCTCGAATTTTTGTGTCATGATCCTACTAAATTCTTCACATGTAGATTCGTTAGTAGACCCAAATATGATATCATCAACATAAATTTGGCATACAAACAAATCATTGTCAAGAGTTTTAGTAAATAAAGTAGGATCGGCCTTTCCGACTTTGAATCCATTAGTGATAAGGAAATCTCTAAGGCATTCATACCATGCTCTTGGGGCTTGCTTGAGCCCATAAAGCGCCTTAGAGAGTTTATACACATAGTTAGGGTACTCACTATCTTCAAAGTCGGGAGGTTGCTCAACATAGACCTCTTCCTTGATTGGTCCATTGAGGAAGGCACTTTTCACGTCCATTTGGTAAAGCTTAAAGCCATGGTAAGTAGCATAGGCAAGTAATATACGAATTGACTCAAGCCTAGCTACGGGTGCATAGGTTTCACCGAAATCCAAACCTTCGGCTTGGGAGTATCCCTTGGCCACAAGCCGGGCTTTGTTCCTTGTCACCACACCATGCTCATCTTGCTTGTTGCGGAATACCCACTTGGTTCCTACAACATTTTGATTAGGACGTGAAACCAAATGTCATACCTCGTTCCTAGTAAAGTTGTTGAGCTCCTCTTGCATCGCCACCACCCAATCCGAATCTTGTAGTGCTTCCTCTACCCTGTGTGGCTCAATAGAGGAAACAAAAGAGTAATGCTCACAAAAATGTGCAACACGAGATCTAGTGGTTACCCCCTTATGAATGTCGCCGAGGATGGTGTCGACGGGGTGATCTCGTTGGATTGCTTGGTGGACTCTTGGGTGTGGCGGCCTTGGTTCTTCATTCTCCTTGTCTTGATCATTTGCATCTCCCCCTTGACCATTGCCGTCATCTTGAGGTGGCTCATCTCTTTGATCTTCTCCTTCATCAACTTGAGCCTCATCCTCATCTTGAGTTGGTGGAGATGCTTGCGTGGAGGAGGATGGTTGATCTTGTGCTTTTGGAGGCTCCTCGAATTCCTTAGGACACACATCCCCAATGGACATGTTCCTTAGCGCGATGCACGGAGCCTCTTCATCACCTATCTCATCAAGATCAACTTTCTCTACTTGAGAGCCGTTAGTCTCATCAAACACAACGTCACAAGAAACTTCAACTTGTCCAGAGGACTTGTTAAAGACTCTATATGCCCTTGTGTTTGAATCATATCCTAGTAAAAAGCCTTCTACAGTCTTAGGAGCAAATTTAGATTTTCTACCTCTTTTAACAAGAATAAAGCATTTGCTACCAAAGACTCTAAAATATGAAATATTGGGCTTTTTACCGGTTAGGAGTTCATATGATGTCTTCTTGAGGATGCGGTGTAGATATAACCGGTTGATGGCGTAGCAGGCGGTGTTGACCGCCTCGGCCCAAAACCGATCCGAAGTCTTGTACTCATCAAGCATGGTCCTTGCCATGTCCAATAGAGTTCGATTCTTCCTCTCCACTACTCCATTTTGTTGTGGGGTGTAGGGAGAAGAGAACTCATGCTTGATGCCCTCCTCCTCAAGGAAGCCTTCAATTTGAGAGTTCTTGAACTCCGTCCCGTTGTCGCTTCTAATTTTCTTGATCCTTAAGCCGAACTCATTTTGAGCCCGTCTCAAGAATCCCTTTAAGGTTTCTTGGGTATGAGATTTTTCCTGCAAAAAGAACACCCAAGTGAAGCGAGAATAATCATCCACAATAACTAGACAGTACTTACTCCCGCCGATGCTTATGTAAGCTATCAGGCCGAATAGGTCCATGTGTAGGAGCTCGAGTGGCCTGTCAGTCGTCATGATGTTCTTGTGTGGATGATGAGCTCCAACTTGCTTTCCTGCCTGACATGCGCTACAAACCCTGTCTTTCTCAAAATGAACATTTGTTAGTCCCAAAATGTGTTCTCTCTTTAGAAGCTTATGAAGATTCTTCATTCCAACGTGTGCTAGTCGGCGATGCCAGAGCCAGCCCATGTTAGTCTTAGCAATTAAGCAAGTGTCGAGTTCAGCTCTATCAAAATCTACTAAGTATAGCTGACCCTCTAACACTCCCTTAATTGCTATTGAATCATCACTCCTTCTAAAGACAGTAACACCTACATCTGTGAAAAGACAGTTGTAGCCCATTTTGCATAATTGAGAAACTGAAAGCAAGTTGTAATCTAAAGAATCTACAAGAAAAACATTGGAAATAGAATGGTCAGGAGATATAGCAATTTTACCCAATCCTTTGACCAAACCTTGGTTTCCATCCCCGAATGTGATAGCTCGTTGGGGATCTTGGTTTTTCTCGTAGGAGGAGAACATCTTCTTCTCCCCTGTCATGTGGTTTGTGCACCCGCTATCGATGATCCAACTTGAGCCCCCGGATGCATAAACCTACAAAACAAGTTTAGTTCTTGACTTTAGGTACCCAAATAGTTTTGGGTCCTTTGGCATTAGACACAAGAACTTTGGGTACCCAAACACAAGTCTTTGACCCCTTGTGCTTGCCCCCAACATATTTGGCAACTACCTTGTCGGATTTTTTAGTTAAAACATAAGAGGCATCAAAGGTCTTAAATGAAATGTTAGAATCATTTGATGCCTTAGGAGTTTTCTTCTTAGGCAATTTAGCATGGGTTGATTGCCTAGAACTAGTTGTCTCACCCTTATACATAAAAGCATGGTTAGGGCCAGAGTGAGACTTCCTAGAATGAATTCTCCTAATCTTGCTCTCGGGATAACCGGCAGGGTACAAAATGTAACCCTCGTTATCCTGAGGCATGGGAGCCTTGCCCTTTACAAAATTAGACAATCTTTTAGGAGGGGCATTAAGTTTGACATTGTCTCCCTTTTGGAAGCCAATGCCATCCTTGATGCCAGGGCGTCTCCCACTATAGAGCATGCTTCTAGCAAATTTAAATTTTTCGTTTTCTAAGTCATGCTCGGCAATTTTAGCATCTAATTTAGCTATATGATCATTTTGTTGTTTAATTAAAGCCATATGATCATGAATAGCATCAATGTTAATATCTCTACATCTAGTACAAATAGAAGTATGCTCAACGGTAGATGTAGAGGGTTTGCAAGACTTTAATTCTACAACCTTAGCATGTAAGATATCATTTTTACTTCTAAGGTCGGAAATGGAAGCATTGCAAACATCTAATTCTTTAGCCTTAGCAAGCAATTTTTCATTTTCATCTCTAAGGCTAGCAAGAGAAATGTTCAATTCTTCAATCTTAGTAAGCAAATCAACATTATCATTTCTAAGATTGGGAATTGAAACATCACAAGCATTGGAATCAACCTTAGCAATTAAATTTGCATTCTCATTTCTAAGGTTGTCAATAGTCTCATGGCAAGTGCTTAGCTCACTAGATAGTTTTTCACATTTTTCTACTTCTAGAGCATAAGCATTTTTAACCTTAACATGCTTCTTATTTTCTTTAATAAGGAAGTCCTCTTGGGTGTCCAAGAGATCATCCTTCTCATGAATAGCACTAATCAATTCATTTAATTTTTCTTTTTGTTGCATGTTTAGGTTGGCAAAAAGAATGCGCAAGTTATCCTCCTCATTACTAGCATTGTCCTCATCGCTAGAGGTTTCATATTTGGTGGAGGATCTTGATTTTACCTTCTTCCTTTTGCCGTCCTTTGCCATGAGGCACTTGTGGCCGATGTTGGGGAAGAGAAGACCCTTGGTGACGGCGATGTTTGCGGCGTCCTCGTCGGAGGAGGAGTCGGTGGAGCTCTCGTCGGAGTCCCACTCCCGGCAAACGTGGGCATCACCGCCCTTCTTCTTGTAATACTTCTTCTTCTTCTTTCTTCTCCCCTTCTTGTCGTCGCCCCTGTCACTGTCACTAGAAATAGGACATTTTGCAATAAAATGACCAGGCTTACCACACTTGTAGCAAACTTTCTTGGAGCGGGGTTTGCAATCCTTCCCCTCCTTTGCTTGAGGATTTGACGGAAGCTCTTGATGATGAGCGCCATCTCCTCGTTGTCGGGCTTGGAGGCGTCGATGGGTGTTCGACTTGATGTAGATTCCTCCTTCTTTTCTTCCGTCGCTTTGAATGCGACCGGTTGTGCTTCGGACGTGGAGGGGCCATCAAGCTCGTTGATCTTCTTTGAGCCTTTGATCATCAATTCAAAGCTCACAAAATTCCCGATTACTTCCTCGGGAGACATTAGTGTATATCTAGGATTTCCTCGAATTAATTGAACTTGCGTAGGGTTAAGAAAAACGAGGGATCTTAGAATAACCTTGACCATTTCATGGTCATCCCATTTCTTGCTCTCAAGGTTGCGCACTTGGTTCACCAAGGTTTTGAGCCGGTTGTACATGTCTTGTGGCTCCTCCCCTTGGCGAAGTCGGAAGCGACCGAGCTCCCTCTCGATCGTTTCCCGCTTGGTGATTTTGGTCACCTCATCTCCTTTGTGTGCGGTCTTTAGCGTGTCCCAAATCTCCTTGGCACCTTTCAACCCTTGCACCTTATTATACTCCTCTCGACTTAGAGAGGCGAGGAGTATGGTTGAGGCTTGGGAGTTGAAGTGTTGGATTTGGGCCACTCCGTCCTCATCATAATCTTCATCCCCTATGGATGGTACCTGTACACCAAACTCAACAACATCCCATATACTTTTTTGAAGTGAGGTTAGATGAAATCGCATCAAATCACTCCACTAAGCATAATCTTCACCATCAAACGTTGGTGGTTTACCCAATGGGACGAAAAGTAATGGCGTATGTTTAGAAATGCGAGGATAGCGTAGGGGGATCTTACTAAACTTCTTGCGCTCATGGCGCTTAGAAGTTACGGACGGCGTGTCAGAGCCAGAGGTGGATGGCGATGAGGTGTCGGTCTCGTAGTAGACCACCTTCCTCATCTTCTTCTTCTTGTCACTGCTCCGACGCGACTTGTGTGAAGGGGATTCCTTTTCCTTCCCCTTCCCTTTGTTGTAGGACTCTCCCGATGGAGCTTTCCCGTGGCTTGTAGCGGGCCTCTCGCCGGTCACCATCTCCTTCTTGGCGTGATCTCCCGACATTACTTTGAGCGGTTAGGCTCTAATGAAGCACCAGGCTCTGATACCAATTGAAAGTCGCCTAGAGGGGGGGTGAATAGGGCGAATCTGAAATTTACAAACTTAATCACAACTACAAGCCGGGTTAGCGTTAGAAATATAAACGAGTTCGAGAGAGAGGGCGCAAAACAAATCGCAAGAAAATAAAGAGTGTGACACACGGATTTGTTTTACCGAGGTTCGGTTCTCGCAAACCTACTCCCCGTTGAGGTGGTCACAAAGACCGGGTCTCTTTCAACCCTTTCCCTCTCTCAAACGGTCCCTTGGACCGAGTGAGCTTCTCTTCTCAATCAATTGGGAACCAAACTTCCCGCAAGGACCACCACACAATTGGTTTCTCTTGCCTTGATTACAAATGAGATGATCGCAAGAAAGAATGAGAAAAAAGAAGCAATCCAAGCGCAAGAGCTCAAATGAACACAACAAATCTCTCTCACTAATCACTAAAGCTTTGTGTGGAGTTGGGAGAGGATTTGATCTCTTTGGTGTGTCTTGTATTGAATGCTAGCTCTTGTAAGTAGTTGGAAGGTGGAAAACTTGGATAGCTTGAATGTGGGGTGGTTGGGGTATTTATATCTCCAACCACCAAACTTGACCGTTGGTGGAGGCTGCAGTCGACGGGCGCACCGGACAGTCCGGTGCGCCACCGAACACTGTCCGGTGCGCCAGCAACGTTGAAAGGGAATTAGGCTTACACCTATTTCCTAATTAATTTTGGTGGTTGAAATGCCCAACACAAATAATTGAACTAACTAGTTTGCTATAGTCTATAAGTTATACAGGTGCCAAAGGTTCACACTTAGCCAATAAAAAGACCAAGAAATGGGTTCAACAAAAAGAGCAAGGGATAACCAAAGGCTCCCCTGGTCTGACGCAACGGACTGTCCGGTGTGCCACCGGACAGTGTCCGGTGCACCAGGGGACTTCAAGCCAAACTTTGCACCTTCGGGAATTCGCAGAGGCGCTTCACTATAATTCACCGGACATGTCCGGTACACACCGGACAGTGTCCGGTGCTCTAGAGGAGAGCGACTCTAAACTCGCCAGCTTCGGGAATCCGCTCCGCTATAATTCACCGGACATGTCCGGTGCACACCGGACTGTCCGGTGAGCTAGCGGAGCAACGACTACTTCGCGCCAACGGTCGACTACAACGCATTAAATGCGCGCCAGCGCGCGCAGAGGAGCATAGTACGCGCGGGTGGCACACCGGACAGTCTACAGGACTTGTCCAGTGCACCATCGGACAGCCAGGCGGGCCCACACGTCAGAGCTCCAACGGTCGGAACCCAATGACCTGGTGACATGGCTGGTGCACCGGACAGTGTCCGGTGGCGCACCGGACTGTCTGGTGCGCCATGCGACAACAGCCTCCACCAAACGGCTAGTTTGGTGGTTGGGGTTATAAATACCCCCAACCACCCCACATTCAAGTCATCCAAGTTTTCCACCTTCCAACTACTTACAAGAGCTAGGCATTCAATACAAGACACACCCAAGTGATTAAATCCTCTCCCAAAATTCCACAAAGGCTTTAGTGTTAAGTGAGAGTGATTTGTTGTGTTCCTTTGAGCTCTTGCGCTTAGATCACTTTCTTCTTTCTCATTCTTTCTTGAGATCAATACTCACTTGTAACCGAGGCAAGAGACACCAATTGTGTGGTGGTCCTTGCGGGGAAGTTTTGTTCCCGGTTGATTTGAGAAGAGAAAACTCACTCGGTCCGAGGGACCGTTTGAGAGAGGGAAAGGGTTGAAAGAGACCCGGTCTTTGTGGCCTCCTCAACGGGGAGTAGGTTTGCGAGAACCGAACCTCGGTAAAACAAATCCTTGTGTCTTACTTCTTTATTCGCTTGCGATTTGTTTTACACCCTCTCTCGTGGACTTGATTATATTTCTAACGCTAACCCGGCTTGTAGTTGTGATTAACTTTGTAAATTTCAGTTTCGCCCTATTCACCCCCCTCTAGGCGACTTTTAATTGGTATCAGAGCTCGGTGCTTCATTAGAGCCTAACCGCTCGAAGTGATGTCGGGAGAACACGCCAAGAAGGAGATGGAGACCGGCGACAAGCCCACTACAAGCCACGGGAAGGCTTCATCGGAAGAGCCCCGCAAAAAGGGAAAGGGGAAGGAGAAGAAAGCATCTTCCCACAAGTCACATCGGAGTGGCGACAAGATAAATAAGATGAGGAAGGTGGTCTACTACGAGACCGACACTTCATCACCTTCCACCTCCGGCTCCGACGCGCCCTCCGTAACTTCTAAGCGCTATGAGCGTAAGAAGTTTAGTAAGATCCCCCTACGCTACCCTCGCATTCCTAAACATACACCTTTACTTTCCGTCCCATTAGGCAAACCACCAACTTTTGATGGTGAAGATTATGCCAGGTGGAGTGATTTAATGCGATTTCATCTAACCTCAATCCACAAAAGTATATGGGATGTTGTTGAGTTTGGTGTATAGGTACCATCCGTAGGGGATGAAGATTATGATGTGGATGAAGTGGCCCAAATCGAGCACTTCAACTCCCAAGCCACAACCAATTTCCTCGCCTCTCTAAGTAGAGAGGAGTACAACAAGGTACAAGGTTTAAAGAGCGCCAAGGAAGTATGGGACGTGCTCAAGACCGCGCACGAAGGAGATGAGCTAACCAAGATCACCAAGTGGGAGACGATCGAGGGGGAGCTCGGTCGCTTCCGGCTTTGCAAAGGGGAAGAGCCACAAGATATGTACAACCGGCTCAAAACCTTGGTGAACCAAGTGCGCAACCTCGGGAGCAAAAAGTGGGATGACCACGAGATGGTTAAGGTTATTCTTAGATCACTTATTTTCCTTAACCCTACTCAAGTTCAATTAATTCGTGGTAATCCTAGATATACACTAATGACTCCCGAGGAAGTAATCGGGAATTTAGTGAGCTTTGAGTATATGATCAAGGGCTCAAAGAAAATCAACGATCTAGATGATCCCTCCACGTTCGAAGCACAACCAGTCGCATTCAAGGCGACGGAGGAGAAGAAGGAGGAGTCTACACCGAGTAGACAACCAATCGACGCCTCAAAGCTCGACAACGAGGAAATGGCGCTCGTCATCAAAAGCTTCTGCCAAATCCTCAAGCCAAGGAGGGGGAAAGACTACAAGCCCCGCTCCAAGAAGGTTTGCTACAAGTGTGGTAAGCCCGGTCACTTTATTGCACAATGTCCTATTTCTAGTGACAGTGACAGGGGCGACGACAAGAAGGGGAGAAGAAAGGAGAGGAAGAAATACTACAAGAAGAAGGGTGGCGACGCCCATGTATGCCGCGAGTGGGACTCGAACGAGAGCTCCTCCGACTCCTCCGACGAGGACGCCGCCAACATCGCCATCAACAAGGGCCTTTTCTTCCCCAACGTCGGCCACAAGTGCCTCATGGCAAAGGACGGCAAAAAGAAGGTTAAATCCAAGATGATAATGCTAGTGATGAGGAAGATAACCTACATACTCTTTTTGCCAACTTAAACATGCAACAAAAAGAAAAACTAAATGAATTGATTAGTGCTATCCATGAGAAGGATGATCTCTTGGACTCCCAAGAGGACTTCCTTATTAAAGACAACAAGAAGCATGTTAAAATTAAAAATGCTTACGCTCTAGAAGTAGAAAAATATGAAAAACTATCTAGTGAGCTAAGCACTTGCCATGAGACTATTGACAACCTTAGAAATGAAAACGCTAATTTGTTAGCTAAGGTTGACTCAAATGTTTGTAATGTTTCAATTCCCAATCCTAGAAATGATAATGATGATTTGCTTGCTAAGATTGAAGAATTGAACATTTCTCTTGCTAGCCTTAGAGATGAAAATGAAAAATTGCTTGCTAAGGCTAAAGATTTTGATGTTTGCAATATTACAATTTCCGATCTTAGAGATAAAAATGATATATTGCGTGCTAAGATTGTTGAACTTAATTCTTGCAAACCCTCTACATCTACCGTTGAGCACACTTCTATTTGCACTAGATGTAGAGATGTTGATATTGATGATATTCATGATCATATGGTATTAATTAAGCAACAAAATGATCATATAGCAAAATTAGATGCTATAATTGCCGAGCATGAACTTGAAAATGAAAAATTTAAATTTGCTCGTAGTATGCTTTATAGTGGGAGACACCCTGGCATTAAGGATGGCATTGGCTTCCAAAAGGGGGACAATGTCAAACTTAATGCCCCTCCTAAGAAATTGTCCAACTTTGTTAAGGGCAAGGCTCCCATGCCTCAAGATAACGAGGGTTACATTTTGTACCCTGTCGGTTATCCTGAGAGCAAAATTAGGAGAATTCATTCTAGGAAGTCTCACTCTGGCCCTAATCATGCATTTATGTACAAGGGTGAGACATCTAGTTCTAGGCAAACAACCCGTGCTAAGTTGCCTAAGAAGAAAACTCCTAGTGCATCAAATGATCATGACATTTCATTTAAAACTTTTGATGCATCATATGTATTAACTAACAAATCCGGCAAGGTAGTTGCCAAATATATTGGGGGCAAGCACAAGGGGTCAAAGACTTGTGTTTGGGTACCCAAAGTTCTTGTGTCTAATGCCAAAGGACCCAAAACCATTTGGGTACCTAAAGTCAAGAACTAAATTGTTTTGTAGGTTTATGCATCCGAGGGCTCAAGTTGGATCATCCATAGCGGGTGCACAAACCACATGACAGGGGAGAAGAAAATGCTCTCCTCCTATGAGAAAAACCAAGATCCCCAACGAGCTATCACATTCGGGGATGGAAACCAAGGTTTGGTCAAAGGATTGGGTAAAATTGCTATATCTCCTGACCATTCAATTTCCAATGTTTTTCTTGCAGATTCCTTAGATTACAATTTGCTTTCCGTTTCGCAATTATGTCAAATGGGCTACAACTGTCTATTCACTGATGTAGGTGTCACTGTCTTTAGAAGAAGTGATGATTCAGTAGCATTTAAGAGAGTGTTAGAGGGTCAGCTATACTTGGTAGATTTCGATAGAGCTGAACTCAACACTTGCTTAATTGCTAAGACTAACATGGGTTGGCTCTGGCACTGCCGACTAGCCCATGTTGGAATGAAGAATCTTCATAAGCTTCTAAAGGGAGAGCACATTTTAGGATTAACCAATGTTCATTTTGAGAAAGACAGGGTTTGTAGCGCATGCCAAGCAGGGAAGCAAGTTGGTGCTCATCATCCACACAAAAACATCATGACGACCGACAGGCCACTGGAGCTCCTACACATGGATCTATTCGGCCCGATTGCCTACATAAGCATCGGCGGGAGTAAGTACTGTCTAGTTATTGTGGATGATTATTCTCGCTTCACTTGGGTGTTCTTTTTGCAGGAAAAATCTCATACCCAAGAAACCTTAAAGGGATTCTTGAGACAGGCTCAAAACGAGTTCGGCTTAAGGATCAAGAAGATTAGAAGCGACAACGGGACGGAGTTCAAGAACTCTCAAATCGAAGGCTTCCTTGAGGAGGAGGGCATCAAGCATGAGTTCTCCTCTCCCTACACGCCACAACAAAATGGTGTAGTGGAGAGAAAGAATCGAACTCTGTTGGATATGGCTAGAACCATGCTTGATGAGTACAAGACATCGGATCGGTTTTGGGCCGAGGCGGTCAACACCGCCTGCTACGCCATCAACCGGTTATATCTACACCGAATCCTCAAGAAGACATCATACGAACTCCTAACCGGTAAAAAGCCCAATATTTCATATTTTAGAGTCTTTGGTAGCAAATGCTTTATACTTGTTAAAAGAGGTAGAAAATCTAAATTTGCTCCTAAGACTGTAGAAGGCTTTTTACTAGGATATGATTCAAACACAAGGGCATATAGAGTCTTTAACAAGTCCTCTGGAGAAGTTGAAGTTTCTTGTGACGTTGTGTTTGATGAGACTAACGGCTCTCAAGTAGAGCAAGTTGATCTTGATGAGATAGGTGATGAAGAGGCTCCGTGCATCGCGCTAAGGAACATGTCCATTGGGGATGTGTGTCCTAAGGAATTCGAGGAGCCTCCAAAAGCACAAGATCAACCATCCTCCTCCACGCAAGCATCTCCACCAACTCAAGATGAGGATGAGGCTCAAGTTGATGAAGGAGAAGATCAAAGAGATGAGCCACCTCAAGATGACGGCAATGGTCAAGGGGGAGATGCAAATGATCAAGACAAGGAGGATGAAGAACCAAGGCCGCCACACCCAAGAGTCCATCAAGCAAACCAACGAGATCACCCCGTCGACACCATCCTCGGCGACATTCATAAGGGGGTAACTACTAGATCTCGTGTTGCACATTTTTGTGAGCATTACTCTTTTGTTTCCTCTATTGAGCCACACAGGGTAGAGGAAGCACTTCAAGATTCGGATTGGGTGGTGGCGATGCAAGAGGAGCTCAACAACTTCACGAGGAATGAGGTATGGCATTTAGTTCCACGTCCTAATCAAAATGTTGTAGGAACCAAATGGGTGTTCCACAACAAGCAAGATGAACATGGTGTGGTGACAAGGAACAAAGCACGACTTGTGGCCAAGGGATACTCCCAAGTCGAAGGTTTGGATTTTGGTGAAACCTATGCACCCGTAGCTAGGCTTGAGCCAATTCGTATATTATTGGCCTATGCTACTTACCATGGCTTCAAGCTTTACCAAATGGACGTGAAGAGTGCCTTCCTCAATGGACCAATCAAGGAAGAGGTCTATGTTGAGCAACCTCCCGGCTTTGAAGATAGTGAGTACCCTAACCATGTTTATAAACTCTCTAAGGCGCTTTATGGGCTCAAGCAAGCCCCAAGAGCATGGTATGAATGCCTTAGAGATTTCCTTATCACTAATGAATTCAAAGTCGGAAAGGCCGATCCTACACTCTTTACCAAAACACTTGAAAATGATTTGTTTGTATGCCAAATTTATGTTGATGATATCATATTTGGGTCTACTAACGAATCTACATGTGAAGAATTTAGTAGGATCATGACACAAAAATTCGAGATGTCGATGATGGGGGAGTTGAAGTATTTCTTAGGATTTCAAGTGAAGCAACTCCAAGAGGGCACCTTCATTAGCCAAACAAAGTATACTCAAGACATTCTAAACAAGTTTGGAATGAAGGATGCCAAACCCATCAAGACACCCATGGGAACCAATGGGCATCTCGACCTCGACACGGAAGGTAAATCCGTGGATCAAAAGGTATACCGGTCGATGATAGGCTCTCTACTCTATTTATGTGCATCTCGACCGGATATTATGCTTTCCGTATGCATGTGTGCAAGATTCCAAGCCGACCCTAAGGAAGCTCAACTTACGGCCGTAAAACGAATCTTGAGATATTTAGTTTATACTCCTAAGTTTGGGCTTTGGTATTCTAGGGGATCCACTTTTGATTTAATTGGTTATTCGGATGCCGATTGGGCGAGGTGTAAAATCAATAGAAAGAGCACATCGGGGACTTGCCAGTTCTTGGGAAGATCCTTGGTGTCTTGGGCTTCAAAGAAGCAAAATTCCGTAGCTCTTTCTACCGCTGAAGCCGAGTATATTACCGCAGGCCATTGTTGCGCGCAACTACTTTGGATGAGGCAAACCCTTAGGGACTATGGTTACAAATTAACCAAAGTTCCACTTCTATGTGATAATGAGAGTGCAATCCGCATGGCGGATAATCCTGTTGAACATAGCCGCACTAAACACATAGCCATTCAGTATCACTTTCTAAGGGATCACCAACAAAAGGGAGATATCGAGATTTCATATATTAACACTAAAGATCAATTAGCTGATATCTTTACCAAGCCTCTTGATGAACAAACTTTTAACAAACTTAGGCATGAGCTAAATATTCTTGATTCTAGGAACTTCTTTTGTTGATTTGCACACATAGCTCATTCATATACCTTTGATCACGTCTCTTTCATGTGCTATGACTAATATGTTTTCAAGTAAATTTCAAACCAAGTCATAGGTATATTGAAAGGGAATTTGAGTCTTCGGCGAAGACAAAAGGCTTCCACTCCGCAACTCATTCTTCGTCGTCGCTCCGAGCATCTCCCCGGCTTTGGTATAATATTCACTCATGTTTTTATTTGCCAAAGGGGAGAAAGTAGTTAGGAAAAGGGCTCTAATGATTCCGTTTTTGGCGATTTATGCCAAAGGGGGAGAGAGCATGAGCCCAAAGCAAAAGGACCGCACCACCACCAACTTAAAATTTTGGTTTTTCAATTGGTACTAATTTTAGAAAGAGTTTTTCAATTGGTATGATTTTCAAGTTGGTATCTCATTGATTTCAAAAGAGGGAGAGAGTAGTATTTTCAAAATCAATATCTTAAAACCCTCTTGAACACTAAGAGGAGGAATTTATCAAGGGGGAGTTTTGTTTAAGTCAAAGGAAAAAGCATTTGAAGCAGGGGGAGAGAATTTCAAATCTTGAAAATGCTTCTCAAAATCTTATTCATTTACCTTTGACTATTTTCAAAAGAACTTTGAAAAGGATTTACAAAAGAATTTGCAAAAACAAAACATGTGGTGCAAGCGTGGTCCAAAATGTTAAAAATAAAAGAAACAATCCATGCGCATTCTACAAGTATTTATATTGGCTCAATTCCAAGCAACCTTTGCATTTACATTATGCAAGCTAGTTCAATTATGCACTTCTATACTTGCTTTGGTTTGTGTTGGCATCAATCACCAAAAAGGGGGAGATTGAAAGGGAATTAGGCTTACACCTATTTCCTAATTAATTTTGGTGGTTGAAATGCCCAACACAAATAATTGAACTAACTAGTTTGCTCTAGTCTATAAGTTATACAGGTGCCAAAGGTTCACACTTAGCCAATAAAAAGACCAAGAAATGGGTTCAACAAAAAGAGCAAGGGATAACCGAAGGCTGCCCTGGTCTGACGCACCGGACTGTCCGGTGTGCCACCGGACAGTGTCCGGTGCACCAGGGGACTTCAAGCCAAACTTCGCACCTTCGGGAATTCGCAGAGGCGCTTCGCTATAATTCACCGGACAGTGTCCGGTGCTCCAGAGGAGAGCGACTCTGAACTCGCCAGCTTCGGGAATCCGCTCCGCTATAATTCACCGGACTGTCCGGTGAGCCAGCGGAGCAACGACTACTTCGCGCCAACGGTCGACTGCAACGCATGAAATGCGCGCCAGCGCGTGCAGAGGAGCAGAGTACGCGCGGGTGGCACACCGGACAGTCTACAGGACTTGTCCGGTGCACCACCGGACAGCCAGGCGGGCCCACACGTCAGGGCTCCAACGGTCGGAACCCAACGACCTGGTGACGTGGCTGGCGCACCGGACAGTGTCTGGTGGCACACCGGACTGTCCGGTGCGCCATGCGACAGCAGCCTCCACCAAACAGCTAGTTTGGTGGTTGGGGTTATAAATACCCCCAACCACCCCACATTCAAGTCATCCAAGTTTTCCACCTTCCAACTACTTACAAGAGCTAGGCATTCAATACAAGACACACCCAAGTGATTAAATCCTCTCCCAAAATTCCACAAAGGCTTTAGTGTTAAGTGAGAGTGATTTGTTGTGTTCCTTTGAGCTCTTGCGCTTGGATCACTTTCTTCTTTCTCATTCTTTCTTGAGATCAATACTCACTTGTAACCGAGGCAAGAGACACCAATTGTGTGGTGGTCCTTGCGGGGATGTTTTGTTCCCGGTTGATTTGAGAAGAGAAAACTCACTCGGTCCGAGGGACCTTTTGAGAGAGGGAAAGGGTTGAAAGAGACCCGGTCTTTGTGGCCTCCTCAACGGGGAGTAGGTTTTCGAGAACCGAACCTCGGTAAAACAAATCCTTGTGTCTTACTTCTTTATTCGCTTGCGATTTGTTTTGCACCCTCTCTCGCGGACTTGATTATATTTCTAACGCTAACCCGGCTTGTAGTTGTGATTAACTTTGTAAATTTCAGTTTCGCCCTATTCACCCCCCCTCTAGGCGACTTTCACACGTCAGCAGACCGTTGGGGTTTGACCGTTGGAGCTCTATCTTGTGGGCCCGCCTGGCTGTCCGGTGGTGCACCGGACAAGTCTTGTAGACTGTCCGGTGTGCCGCCCGCGCGTGCTCTGCTCCTCTGCACGCGCAGGCGCGCATTTAATGCTTTGCAGTCGACCGTTGCGCGCGAAGTAGCCGTTGCTCCGCTGTCACACCGGACAGTCCGGTGTGCACCGGACACTGTCCGGTGACTCACCGGACAGTCCGGTGAATTTTAGCGGAGCGGATTCCCGAAGCTGGTGAGTTCAGAATCGCTCTCCCTTGGGGCACCGGACACTGTCCGGTGGTGCACCGGACAGTCCGGTGAATTATAGCGAAGCGCCTCTGAGAATTCCCGAAGGTGAGGAGTTCAGCTTGGAGTCCCCTGGTGCACCGGACACTGTCCGGTGGCACACCGGACAATCCGGTGCGCCAGACCAGGGTGCCTTTCGGGTGTCCCTTGCCCTCTTCGTTTGAACCCTTTTCTTGGTCTTTTTATTGGCTTATTGTGAACCTTTGGCACCTGTAAAACTTAAATACTAGAGCAAACTAGTTAGTACAATTATTTGTGTTGGGCAATTTAACCACCAAAATCAATTAGGAAATCGGTGTAAGCCTAATTCCCTTTCAGGTTGCACCTTGGGTGTTGAGGTGGTGCCTTGCTCCAAATTGACAATGTGTTTGGAGTCTTTGATCATAAGTTCAAAGCTCACAAACTTGCCAATTACTTTCTCGGTAGACATTAGCTTATATATAGGATCACCACGTATTAATTGAGCTTGAGTGGGATTACATAATACGAGGGATCTAAGAATAACCTTGACCATTTCATGGTCATCCCATTTGTGCTCCCGAGGTTGCGCACTTGATTGACCAAGGTCTTGAGCCGGTTGTACATTGTTTGTGGTTCCTCTCCTTGGTTGAGGACGAATCGACCGAGCTCCCCCTCGTTCGTCTCCCGCTTGGTGATCTTGGTCACTTCGTCCCCTTCGTGTGCGGTCTTGAGAACATCCCAAATCTCATTGGCGCTCTTTAACCCTTGCACCTTATTATACTCCTCTTGACATAAAGAGGCGAGGAGTATAGTAGTTGTTTGGGAGTTAAAGTGTCGTATTTTGGCGACCTCGTCCGAGTCGTAGCCCTCGTCCCCCACCGTAGGTACCTGCGCTCCAAATTCAACAATGTCCCAAATGCTTGCGTGGAGTGAGGTTAGGTGATGCCTCATTTTATCCATCCACATACAATAATCCTCACCATCAAAATATGGTGGTTTGCCTAATGGAATGGAAAGTAAAGGAGCGTGTTTAGAAATACGGGGATAACGAAGTGGCATCTTACTATACTTCTTGCGCTCATGGCGCTTAGAAGTGACGGACACGACGTCGGAGTCGGATGTGGAGGGCGATGAAGAGTCAGTCTCGTAGTAGACCACTTTCTTCATCTTTTTCTTCTTGTCGCCACTCCGATGTGACTTGATGCGAGGAGGGGATTCCTCCTTCCCTTTGGTGCCGGACTCCCTTGATGGAGCCTTCCCGTGGCTTGTGGCTTTCTCGCTGGTTTCCATCTCCCTCTTAGCGGATCCTCCCGACATCACTTTGAGTTGTTAGACTCTAATGAAGCACCAGGCTCCGATACCAATTGAAAGTCGCCTAGAGGGGGGTGAATAGGCGGAATCTGAAAATTATAAACTTAAGCACACACTACAAGCCGGGGTTAGCATTAGAAATGAATTCGAGTCCGAAAGAGAGGGGAAAACAAATCAACCAACAAATAAAGCGAATGAACACGGTGATTTGTTTTACTGAGGTTTGGTTCTAAAGAACCTAGTCCCCGTTGAGGTGATCACAAAGACCGGGTCTTTTTCAATCCTTTCCCTCTCTCAAACGGTCACTTAGACTGAGTGAGCCTTTTTCTTAATCTCTCGTGTCACTTAGACCCCGCAAGGACCACACCACACTTAGGTGTCTCTTACTTCGATTACAAATCACTTGAGAAAAGAAATGAAAAAAGGAAGAAGGCAATCCAAGAGGCAAGAGCTCAAAAGAACACAAAATCTCTTTCTCACAAGTCACTAAGTGCTTGAGTTGAATTTGGAACTTGGAGAGGCTTTGATCTTTTGAATTGTGTCTAGGAGTGAATGCTAGAGCCCTTGTATTGAATGTGATGCTCAGAAATCTTGGATGCTTGAAGTGGTGGTTGTTGGGGGTATTTATAGCCCTCAACCACCAAACAACCGTTGGGGGTGGCTGCTGTCGATGGGCGCACCGGACACTGTCCGGTGCGCCAGCCACGTCACCCAACCGTTAGGGTTTGGGAGCTGTCGACCGTTGGAGGCTTTGTCTTCTAGTGGCACCGGACAAGAACTGTTCAGTGTCCGGTGCCCCTCTGACTCTGCGCTCTGACTCTGCCGCGCACTTTTGCGCACTGTAGCGCTGTTCTTCAGCTTTTGCAGTCGACCGTTGCGCGAAGTAGCCGTTGCTCTGCTGGTGCACCGTACAGTCCGGTGGCACACCGGACAGTTCGGTGAATTATAGCGGAGCGTGCTGGCAAAAACCCGAGAGTGGCTAATTTGAGATTGTACGGTCCTGGTGCACCAGACAGTCCGGTGCGCCAGACTAGGGCACACTCGATTTCTTTGCTACTTTGTATTTGAATCCCTAACTTGTATATTTATTGGTTTCTGTTGAACCTTTGTGCACCTGTAGAACATATATTCTAGAGCGAACTAGTTAGTCCAACATTTGTGTTGGGCATTCAACCACCAAAATTAATATTGGGAAAAGGTTAACCCTATTTCCCTTTCACTTTTATGATCAATAATTTTATATAGACATCTGTCTCTATCAAGTTAAAGGATTTTTCACATACATTTTTTCTTCTACAAAAGAAAATGGGGAAAACTCAATTCAACTGTGTAGGCACAATTTTGAAGCCAAGTTTACTAACGCTTGTTATTGGCGTTAGGTTTCATGATTGCGTGAGTACCAGGGTGTAGATTCACGTTTTGATGTGATTGCAAGGCAATACCTTGAAGTAGTAAGGGTAATCTTGTCCGGTGTTACTGCCATTAGTTTGCTTGCTAACCATGGTCGAGCTTCAGAAACTGCAGAGCATGCAGTGGACAATTCACCAGGTGGAGATGGACCTAAAACCTCACCATGACCACACTGTCCTGAACTGTTGTATAGTTTCTTAGAAATAAATATTATTCAATTTCACATAAATCTGAAATAACCGCACATTCAAGTAACTATTTTCACAGAATTCTAAAATAATTGCATATTTAAGTGACTATTTTCACAGAAATCCGAAATAACTGCAGTTCTCAACTTGTAGACCAATCTGTTGTAGCTCCATTTTCAAGATATTGTGATCCAAAAAAAATAAACCCTTGATCTTTTCAAATTTTGATTTGACATGCAATATTGTTGATTCGTCTGCCATTTTTGCAGAGGTTGCAATTTTGTCATTCCAAAAGGCAAATCAAAGTGGGATTGATAATAACCTCGATCGTGCAAAATTGGGAAAAATTGGGAGACCTGAGAAATTCGTGGAACATGCTCTCTAAGCAATACAAGGAAGAATATGAGAAATGCATAGAAGAATGTATGTGCATCATGGTCTCTATGTTTCTATTGGTTTGTGATTTGGAATTAGTAGATAAGTCATGCTTGAATGGTTTAATGATAGTTTGTGTTTTTTGTTTTGTTACATCAAAGTCACTAGATTATGATAAATTGTATAAAAGTCTGGAGGTGCTAGCTAATTTTGACAAGCATGCAAATTCTAGGGTTATCATACCTCTCGCTGGTGTAACAAACCTATTTGGTGGATCTACACATGTTTGTACTCGGATACAATCATTACCGGAATCGCAGGCTTTGCCGAGTGCCGGCGGTTTTGCCGAGTACTTTTTATCGGGCACTCGGCAAAGAAGGCTTTGCCGAGTGCCGCGCTCCGTAAACGTAGGCTCTCGGCAAAGATCCCCTTTACCGAGTGCTTAACACTCGGCACAGGATGCACTCGGCAACGACACGTTTGCCGAGGGTCAAACACTCGGCAAAGGTGGCTCTCGGCAAAGCGCCGTTAGCGGCCGTCTGTAGGATCTAGGACACCGGCTAGAGGGGGGGTGAATAGACGGTTTTGACTAAAAACAACAATACTAAGTAAATTTAATCAATACAACAAGAGGAATAAATTTACTAGTGTCAATAAGTAAACAATGTATGAAAGACAACTATGGAGATTGAATACTTGAAGAACAATAAGCAAAACACTAATCAATTGCAAGGCAATAAGTAATGCTAGAAGGAATAGACACCGAAATTTATCCCGTGGTATCGGTGATTTGCCGATCACCCCTAATCCACGTTGAGGTGGACTTCAAGCTCTCACTTGCTCCTCTATCAAGACACGACTTGATCTTTGAGCCAAGTGGACAAGAAATCACTCAATACCTCGATTCCACTAATGTCACCTTTGCCGCTCCGGCGAGGTAGGCGCGAACCCCTCACAATCAACACCGCGGCTTCTCCACAATCTTCTTGGAGAGCTCGACGGAGACAATCACCCGAGCCGTCTAGGAGGCGGCAACCTCCAAGAGTAACAAGCCAACGACGCTTGCTCGGTGTACCACCTAGTGCCTCAAGAATCACCAAATGATGCAAATGCACTAGGAACCCTCAATCTCTCACTAGAATGCAATCTCAAGCAAAGAGTGTGAGAGAGTGAGTTGGAGGATCACAAATGAGCTCAATGTGTGCAAGGAATGGCCAAGAGAGGTCTCACACACGAGCAACCCTTCTATTTATAGTCCCCCATCTAAAACCAACCGTTATGTGCAAAAGGGGGCAGTTCTACGCACACGCGGACCGTCCGCGCCCTAGGGCCGGACGGTCCGCCGTACACCATAACGGCTATAATGACCGTTGAAACATGTCAGAGCAGACTCAAAAAGGTGGGTCCGGACAGTCCGCCCTTCAAGGCCGGACCGTCCGCGACCTGGCAATTTCAAACACCCGAGCCTCGGATCAAACGGAGTTAACACACGCGGACCGTCCGGCTATAAATCCTGGACCGTCCGCGACCTGAGACAGTACTGTCCGGACTGGTCCCCCGGACCGTCCGTAGTACAAATCAATAAAAACACACAGTCCCTGTCCAAAAGAGTTATACACATGCGGACCGTCCGCGCCTCACAGGCGGACCGTCCGGCTATAATTCAGGGACTGACCCGAAGCCACCTTCCTCTGGTCAGGACTGCGGACGGTCCGGCCCTAAGGCCCGGACGGTCCGCAGTGCAAAAAGAACACAGAGACAACACAAATGGTCAAACCTCGGACCCTCTGGAGGATCGCGGACGGTCCGCCCCCAAGGGCCGGACAGTCCGCGTGACCAAGACTTCTCAAATCTCAAACATCCTTTTGAATGAACTTTTAACTCACTAAATGAGAAGCGTTGTTAGTCCTTATGCAAATGCAACTACTTGATGCTTTATGAGGCACTAAGTTTTACACAGATCTAAGTCATTGACCCCTCTTAATAGTACGGCTATCTAGCCTACTAATCCGGTCAGGTATCTTCTCTAAACTCCTCAAGACCGGCAAAAGTAAAACCTATATTATACCTTTGCCTTCATCTAATCCACAACCAATGCGTATGACTCTTCAACATTTCAGTTCTATGTGGTCCAACCCTGCATTCTTATTTCTCCAAGAATCGTTAGTCCACAAGTAGTTGTCATTAATTACCAAAACATTATCAAAGGGGCCTAGATGATTCACAATCTCCCCCTTTTTGGTAATTGATGACAACACCACATAGTATATTAAAGAGAAGTTTAGTTTCTCCAAATCTCTCTCATACCAAAGGTATATGATAGATTTTGGAGATGAGTTTCATAGGACTTATCTTGATTTGAAGTTCTGTCCAAAAGATAGATAAATCCCAATAAAAACTCAGTATGCAAGAAAAGGCTCCCCCTAAGTGTGTGCAGGATTATTTGAAGTTGAAGATATGACACACATAATATATTTGAGCTTGATGGAGACTTTCCTACAATCATGGTTATCGAGGCATACAAGAGATGATTCGTAGAATGAGCGCAGTAATTATAATCACATCTCGATTAACCACACACAGAGTAATTTGAACTAAAACATAGTTCATCCCACAGAATATTACAGATAATAGTCCACAGACATACGACATAGAGTTAATAGATCAAACCAAGTTCCAAATGCATAAGACATAAACTAAAGCGGCATGAAAAAGTAAAATGCATATGCATGATCTTAATGTCCACATAGAACCACCAACTCCCCCTGAAGGAGACGAACCACCAACTCCCCCTGAAGGAGACGCCTGACAACTTCTCATCACTTCTTCTCTCCCCCTTTGGCATCAATTGCCACAAAGGAGAGGCCTTACTGATCACTCGGCGGAGGATGCATGTTGTAATAATGAGTGCTGAAGGTGTCAAACAGGGAGGAGAACTGGCCAAAGTCCTGCTGGAGCTGCTGCTGCCTCTGACTGATATCATGCAGGTTGTCAGTTGTAGAAAGATTGTCAAACTGACTGGAGAGAGCACCCATGTTATCTTGAAAACTTTGTTGCATATTATTCAGCCTTGACATGATGGGATCAGTGACATTAGTGTGAATTTGATCACGAAAGTCAGAAAATTCAGAGTTGAGCGCATCCCAGTTGCTGTCAAAGCGAGACTGCATGTCATCAAGGCGGTGATCCACATGTGACATCAGGCCATCAAAGCGAGCATCAATATGAGTCTCCAGCCCTTGCTGCATATTGTGAAAATAAGGATCAAAATATCCTGGAGCAGGCTCCCAATAGTGTTGAGGCTGAGGAGGAGGTGGAGGAGGAGGCATCTGCTGTTCCTCAACATTAGGAGCTGCTCCACCCGCATAGCCAGGGTCTTCCTCATCATCTGGGAATAGAGTGAGTGGCCTGGTGAGGAACCCTATCTCATTCTTAAAAGGCCTGAATGGAGTGTGAACAATCTCACATGGGCCCTCAAATCTTGTCTTGGATTTTATGAGAGCCATAATGTAGGGAGCATAAGCCAAGTTTTGATTCTTGTCCATCTTTAAATCATTAAGCTGCCTCATCATGAAAAGAACAATGTTCATGACCTCACCATTCATGATGTGCTGGATTATGTTCCAGAACTTATCTCGAATTTTGCTCTTATCACCACTCTTGGGAAGAATGGTGACTCTGGCAATCTTGTTGATGACAGCAGGATGATGTCTGAGTCCTGCTGTTTCTCCAAACCTCCTGGGTATACCGAGCCTGGCTGGCTCATAAAACTGCACAAAATCCTCAAAATTATCTTCAGTATAAAGATCCACCCCAGCAGAAATGGTGCCATAGTTCAGACTGTTGGCAGCGGCAAAGTCAGCAAAAGAAGCAGAATACCGCTTGAAGCCAGTCATCCATGTGATAGATTCTTCTGCAATATCAATCTCTGAGGTAGCCAAGAATTGCTTAACTGCCATTTCATTGAAATCAGTGCGCTGCCCCATAAACTGATATAACCCACATGTTTCAAATTTGGGAATGAGACCCTCCATGACTGATTGACTGAGCAAGAAGGACCAATCAATCACCTGATGCTTATGAAAATTGGTATCCACCAGGGTGCCCCAAAAGACATCAAACTGCAGCTGAGTGTGGAAAAACTGAATATTTGTATCTGATGGCAGAGCATACTGGTTCACAGTCCGTCTAGAGCAGTACTCAGCCATAGAAAATCTCCGCTTGGGGTAAGTCCATCCTTGGATATCAATGGGATAATCAGGGTGAACATGAAGAAAATCTTCAGCATCCATGGATTCAGTGCCCCCAGCTGAGGATTGGGCCTCTGAATCAGTGGTTGGTGTATAGTCATCATCATTGCCACGAGGGCGCTTGGATTTAAAGCGACCTGCAAGTTTCTTGCGGAGACCACCAAAACCACTGCAACAAGGTGACAGACATCCATAGATAAATAATTGCTACCAATCACCACTTATAAAAAGGAATGGAATGGTAATGCTCTGCCAGGGTCCGGACGGTCCGCGCTAGGGGGCCGGACTGTCCGCGCCAGAGGCCCGGACGGTCCGCGTCCACCGGGCGGACGGTCCGCGACCGACCAGGGGCGACTCCAAGAACCCTAGCCGCCACAAGAGTTCAATTTGATGTTTTTGCAGATAATACCCAGCAAAACAAGTTCAAAATATTGCATAGCATTGATATTTGGGAGAACTATCAATCCCACCAATCAGATTTTGAAATCCACTGCTCAATTTCAGATCAGAGAAGAAACCCAAATAATCTCAAAGTTGATAAAATTTGATTAAATCCACAAGATTTGAAGATACCGTGATGAAGACATGTTGAGGGAATGTTGCTGCAAGCTGTCGGACTGTCCGCAAGCAACTGCACTTCACGGTCCGCGCACACTCGACACAAGAGAGTATATGGCGAGTGGAGAGCAAGAGAGATAGAGCGAGTGAGCACAACTGGCAAGTCTGCGGGCTCTGTCCCTTTTTCTGCCCTGTCGCGGACGGTCCGCGCTGGGGCGGCGGACGGTCCGCGCCCGGAGGATCTCAGACGGTCTGCGAGGCTGCTCGGACTGTCCATTTCCTGATTCCGCGGACTGTCCGCGGTCCATGGGCGGACGGTCCGCGGCCTGACACTCATTTTTCCAACTTCTGTCCACTTTCTGATTTTGAATTCCGAATCCGAATTGGTGCTCATATATGGACATTTTGACCAATCCAAGAGTTGGTATGCATGCATAGACATATGATGTAATTGAGTAATGCAAAATTTTTGAATTAAACTATCTAGAGCAATTAGAAATGAAAAATGCACAAATAATACCAAATAAATAGCATAAAGAACATACTTAGACCCGAGATGCAAGATGACACATGTGTGATCAACTTCAAGCCACATTTGAGATATCGATCACATTCATTTCACTTCTTAGAGAACAAAATCTTGTTTCATCCAAAGGTTTTGTAAAAATGTCTGCTAATTGATCATCGGTGCCAATGGAATAAATAGAGATGTCTCCCTTGCCAACATGATCCCTTAAAAAGTGATGCCGTATATCAATATGCTTGGTTCTTGAGTGTTGGACCGGATTGGTAGCTAATTTTACCGCACTCTCATTATCACACATAAGAGGCACATTCTTGAAAATAATTCCATAGTCCAATAAGGTTTGTTTCATCCATAATAGTTGAGCGCAACAATTTCCGGCCGATATATATTCCGCCTCGGCGGTAGATAGAGCAACCGAATTTTGTTTCTTAGAAGACCATGAAACAATAGATCTACCAAGAAATTGACAACAACCGGAGGTGCTTTTTCTATCAACTTTGCATCCCGCATAGTCCGAATCCGAATATCCAATTAATTCAAATTGAGCACCTTTGGGATACCATAGACCAATATTGGGAGTATACTTCAAATATCTTAGAATTCTTTTAGCGGCCTTCAAGTGAATCTCTCTAGGAGAAGCTTGAAATCGAGCACACATGCATACACTAAACATAACATCGGGCCTAGATGCGGTAATATAAAGCAAACTACCAATTATTGAACGATAAAGTTTTTGATCAACCATAGTACCTCCTTCATCTAAGTCTAGATGACCATTTGTTGCCATTGGAGTCTTGATAGGCTTAGCATTTTCTAAACCAAACTTCTTGAGCATGTCCTTCAAATATTTTGATTGACTTATAAAAATTCCATCTTTCAATTGTTTGATTTGAAGGCCAAGAAAGAAGCTCAATTCTCCTATCATAGACATTTCAAATTCTTTTGACATCATTTTTCCGAACTCCTCACAAAATAATTCATTAGTAGATCCAAAAATAATATCATCAACATAGATTTGACAAACCAATAAATCTTTGCCAATTCTTTTAGTGAATAGAGTAGTGTCAACCTTCCCAATTTTGAAGTCTTTGGAAAGCAAGAAATCCCTAAGCCTTTCATACCAAGCGCGAGGAGCTTGCTTAAGCCCATAGAGAGCTTTAGAAAGCTTGAACACATGGTTAGGTCTTTTGGGGTCCTCAAAACCGGGAGGTTGTTCAACATACACTAGTTCACTAATCTTACCATTTAGGAAGGCGCTCTTTACATCCATTTGGTAGAGCTTGATATTGTGTGCACAAGCATAAGCAAGTAGAATCCGGATTGCTTCTAATCTTGCTACGGGAGCAAATGTCTCCCCAAAATCCAATCCTTCAATTTGAGTATATCCTTGTGCAACTAATCTTGCCTTGTTTCTTACTACCACACCATCTTCATTGTGCTTGTTGCGAAATACCCATTTTGTACCAATAACATTGTGGTTCTTTGGTCTCTCAACAAGCTCCCAAACTTCATTTCGAGCGAAGTTATTTAATTCTTCATGCATTGCATTCACCCAATCAACATCAAGTAGAGCCTCATCTACACGGTTAGGTTCCACACAAGATACAAAAGAGAAATGTTCACAAAACGAAGCTATGCGAGAGCGAGTTTGAACACCCTTACTAATATCACCCACAATTTGATCAACCGGGTGATCCTTCACAATGGAATGATGAATTCTTGATACCGTTTGATAATTGCTTGTTGAAGCATTAGGAGGAATTGGAGGTCTTGAAGTACCTTGATCATGAGTATCAATGGTTTCATTGAGTTGTTGGCTTTGGTGATCTTCCTCATTTATAGTTGAAGATGAGGGAATGACAACCACACTATTTTCATCATCATCTTCTTTTGGTTTTATTTCACCAATGGCCATTGTTTTCATTGCATTTATCAATTGAGTTCCCCCAACATCATCGAGATTTTCACTCTCATCTTGAGACCCATTTGTTTCATCGAATTCAACATCATATGCTTCCTCAATAATACCATGAGTTTTGTTGAAGACTCTATAAGCCTTACTATTTGATGAATATCCAAGAAGAAAACCCTCATCACATTTCTTCTCAAATTTAGAAAGTCGGCTTCCCTTTCTTAAAATATAACATTTGCAACCGAATACCCTAAAATATGAGATATTTGGCTTTCTACCAATGAGCAATTCATATGGAGTTTTCTTCAAGAGCTTGTGACAATATAGTCTATTTGATGAATGACAAGCGGTATTTATTGCCTCGGCCCAATAAGAATCCGATATATTATATTCCGCTAACATAGACCTTGCCATATCAATAAGAGTTCTATTCTTTCTTTCAACAATACCGTTTTGTTCCGGGGTATATTTGGAAGAGAATTCATGTTTGATACCCTTGTCATCACAATATTGATCAATTCTTGCATTTTTGAATTCCGACCCATTATCACTTCTAACCTTTTTGATGTCGAAATCAAATTGATTTTGAGCCAATATAGCAAATGACTTGAATGTTTCAAACACATTGGATTTGTCTCGTAGAAAATAAACCCAAGTAAATCTTGAATAGTCATCCACAATCACAAGACAATAAGAATTACCACCAATACTTACAAAAGATGTGGGCCCAAATAAATCCATGTGAAGTAATTCCAAAGGTCGATGAGTGGACATTTGACTTTTATTTGGATGAGTATTTGCCACTTGCTTACCGGCTTGACAAGAGCTACACAATTTGTTCTTTTCAAACTTCACATCTTTTAAGCCTCGAACTAAGTCATGCTTGGTTAACCGATTGAGTTGCTTCATCCCAACATGACCAAGTCTTCTATGCCATAACCAACCTAGTGAAGCTTTTGAAAATAAGCAAGTTGTGAGCTTTGCCTCATTAGATGAGAAATCAACAAGATAAAGATTTTCATGTCTAAAACCTTTAAATTTAAGATTGCTACCATCAACACTAGAGATAATAACATCTTCAACCGTGAAATTGCAACAAAATCCTAAATCACATAATTGAGCTACGGAAAGTAAATTAAAATTCAAAGACTCAACCAATAGCACATTTGATATAGAATGATCATTTGAAATAGCAATTTTACCCAAACCTTTAACCTTTCCTTTACGATTATCTCCAAATGTGATACTATCATAATTTGAGCAATCTTCATCACTCATTTGGGTAAACATCTTCATATCCCCGGTCATGTGTTGAGTACATCCACTATCCAACACCCAATGATTCCCTCCCGCCTTGTAGTTTACCTACAAAAGGAAATCAATCTCTTTTAGGTACCCAAACTTGCTTGGGTCCTTGGATGTTAGTGACCAAGGTCTTTGGCACCCAAATAGCTTTCTTTTTGTTTCCAACAATTGAAGTACCAACAAATTTAGCATGAACACCTTTTGCATTATGAGAAAGAACATAACAATGCTCAAAACAAGTGGAGGATATATGTTTGAACTTGGGACAATTTTTCTTAACATGTCCCTTTTTGTGACACTTGTGACACACTTTGTCACATTCTTTCACAAACAATGTATTTTGCTTTACAAAAGCATTCTTTCCTTTCTTGGGAACATATCCAAGACCTTCACGGTTAAGAGAGCATCGTTGACTTCCCAATATGAAATCCAAATTCTTCTTACCACCATATGCCTTTTCTAGGTCATGAGTTAGAGTACTTATTCTATCCACTAACACTTCATTCTCAACAATAATTTTTGATTCATCAAGAGCAATATTATCATTGAGAGAAATTTTGCATTTATCACAAATAGAGTTAGTAGGTAGTGGTTCACTTGTAAGACTATCAAGTAAGTCACAAGTGACTCCAACATCCTTAGTGACCACCTCAACTTCATGCACAATAGATGATTTTTGAGCATCCGCAAGCTTCTCACAATTTTCTTTGAGGTCATTGTGAGAGGTCTTGAGCTCCTCAAAAGACACTTGGAGGTTTTTATACAATTCCTTCAAGGCCTTAAATTTTTCTTTTTCTTTGTGCATGTAGTCATCGGCCTCACCTAACATTCTAACAAGATCATCATATGAATAGCCATCATCATCAACATCATCGATATCATCATCATCATTTATATCATTTAAATCGGTGATGATTTTTACCTTAGCATCTCCCTTTGCCATGAGACAATGGGGGGATGAGAAGAGTGAGGGAGCTTCCTTGATGGCAATTCCGGCATTAAGCTTGGATGAGGTGTCATCATCATCATCATCCGAGCTATCATCCGAGTCCCATTCAACTAAGTAGGCTTTGCCATCTTTCTTCTTGTTATAGTATTTCTTTTTCTTCTTGTCACTTTCATCTTTGCCCTTCTTCTTCTTGCTTGGACAATTCATGGCAATGTGACCGGGTTCCCCACACTCAAAACATTTTCTATCATTGAAAGCATTTCTTCTAGATGTTTGACCTCTTCTAGGTTGACCTCTTTTCATCTTCATGAATTTATTGAATTTCCTTACAAATAAAGCCATGTCACCATCACTCTCACTTTCATTTTCTTCATCATTGCTATCTTCCTTTTCAATTGCCTTTGAGGCCTTGGCTTTGAGAGCAATAGATTCATTTTTCACCTTCTTTGCCAAACTTAAAGCATCGGCTTGTGACTTCTTAAATATATCTTGAGTGAGAATTTCTCCCAATACTTCGGTTGGAGAGGTTGTAGATAGATCACTCCTTACTAGCATTGTCACAATAGTCTCATATTTCTCCGGAAGTGATCTAAGGAACTTGTGTGTGAAATCCACATCCGGTACATTAAAACCAAGTCCTTTGAGTTCATTTACAATCTCATTCAATCGATTGAACATATCGGATACACTCTCATCTTCTTTCATAATAAATTGCTCAAACTTCCCTTTGCACACATATAGTTTGGCACTCTTCACAATTGTAGTTCCTTCATGAATTTCCATTAGTTTTACCCAAATCTCATGAGCGGTTGTGAGATTCTTGATACGATTGAACTCATTTATATCAAGAGCATCATAAAAGACATTCATGGCTTGATCATTTGTGAGGATATTCTCATTATCACTAACGGATGGTTCATCTTCCTTCAATACAACGAATCCATCTCTAACAATTGGCCAAATTTTTCCACCCATTGCTCTAAGATGCATTGACATTCTTATTTTCCAATAATCATAATTGTTTCCATCAAAGTGCGGTGGCTTCCCAATGTGCACATTGTTGTTACTAGCCATTTTGTCCCACTCCGGGATGATTAGATCCACAAACAATGGAGTCCTCGGCTCTGATACCACTTGTAGGATCTAGGACACCGGCTAGAGGGGGGGTGAATAGACGGTTTTGACTAAAAACAACAATACTAAGTAAATTTAATCAATACAACAAGAGGAATAAATTTACTAGTGTCAATAAGTAAACAATGTATGAAAGACAACTACGGAGATTGAATACTTGAAGAACAATAAGCAAAACACTAATCAATTGCAAGGCAGTAAGTAATGCTAGAAGGAATAGACACCGAAATTTATCCCGTGGTATCGGTGATTTGCCGATCACCCCTAATCCACGTTGAGGTGGACTTCAAGCTCTCACTTGCTCCTCTATCAAGACACGACTTGATCTTTGAGCCAAGTGGACAAGAAATCACTCAATACCTCGATTCCACTAATGTCACCTTTGCCGCTCCGGCGAGGTAGGCGCGAACCCCTCACAATCAACACCGCGGCTTCTCCACAATCTTCTTGGAGAGCTCGACGGAGACAATCACCCGAGCCGTCTAGGAGGCGACAACCTCCAAGAGTAACAAGCCAACGACGCTTGCTCGGTGTACCACCTAGTGCCTCAAGAATCACCAAATGATGCAAATGCACTAGGAACCCTCAATCTCTCACTAGAATGCAATCTCAAGCAAAGAGTGTGAGAGAGTGAGTTGGAGGATCACAAATGAGCTCAATGTGTGCAAGGAATGGCCAAGAGAGGTCTCACACACGAGCAACCCTTCTATTTATAGTCCCCCATCTAAAACCAACCGTTATGTGCAAAAGGGGGCAGTTCTGCGCACACGCGGACCGTCCGCGCCCTAGGGCCGGACGGTCCGCCGTACACCATAACGGCTATAATGACCGTTGAAACATGTCAGAGCAGACTCAAAAAGGTGGGTCCGGATAGTCCGCCCTTCAAGGCCGGACCGTCCGCGACCTGGCAATTTCAAACACCCGAGCCTCGGATCAAACGGAGTTAACACACGCGGACCGTCCGGCTATAAATCCCGGACCGTCCGCGACCTGAGACAGTACTGTCCGGACTGGTCCCCCGGACCGTCCGTAGTACAAATCAATAAAAACACACAGTCCCTGTCCAAAAGAGTTATACACATGCGGACCGTCCGCGCCTCACAGGCGGACCGTCCGGCTATAATTCAGGGACTGACCCGAAGCCACCTTCCTCTGGTCAGGACTGCGGACGGTCCGGCCCTAAGGCCCGGACGGTCCGCAGTGCAAAAAGAACACAGAGACAACACAAATGGTCAAACCTCGGACCCTCTGGAGGATCGCGGACGGTCCGCCCCCAAGGGTCGGACAGTCCGCGTGACCAAGACTTCTCAAATCTCAAACATCCTTTTGAATGAACTTTTAACTCACTAAATGAGAAGCGCTGTTAGTCCTTATGCAAATGCAACTACTTGATGCTTTATGAGGCACTAAGTTTTACACAGATCTAAGTCATTGACCCCTCTTAATAGTACGGCTATCTAGCCTACTAATCCGGTCAGGTATCTTCTCTAAACTCCTCAAGACCGGCAAAAGTAAAACCTATATTATACCTTTGCCTTCATCTGATCCACAACCAATGCGTATGACTCTTCAACATTTCAGTTCTATGTGGTCCAACCCTGCATTCTTATTTCTCCAAGAATCGTTAGTCCACAAGTAGTTGTCATTAATTACCAAAACATTATCAAAGGGGCCTAGATGATTCACACCGTCCCACAGCTGACGGCCGTCAGTCTTTGCCGAGAGCCAACTGCTGGCACTCGGCAAAGAGGATTCTTTGCCGAGTGCCACACAGTAGGCAATTGGCAAAGCGTACTTTGCCGAGTGTCAGCTCTAGACACTCGGCAAAGTATATTTTTATTTTTTTTATTTTGTCTCTCAAAATTTTTGTGGTATGTTCCTACACTATGTAGACCTACTTGTACCATTTGTGGACAATTTTAACAGAGTTTTCAATCGTTAGTAGATTTAGTTCGTTTATTTGAATTTCTTCGGAAAATTTAGATTTGAACTGCAGGTCACTCGAAACTTGGAAAACCGTGCATGCAAAAAATGATATTCATGTTACTTAGCATAAGTTACGACCGATTCCAGGAGCGGACCGGAAACTTCGAGCAACATGCTCACTAAACATGGCCGTGAACTTGCCATCCACATGTTTAAAAATTGTATAAAACACAAACAAAGTCAAAAAATCCTGAAACTTGTCCACGTGTCATGATATCATATGTACAGGCTGCGATAAAAAATTTAGAATGTTTGGAGAAAGTTGCGGGACACTATGTGTAGAAACCTAAGAGAACTACATTGAAACTCTATGATTTCATGTGTAGTTGGGGACTTGTTCTCAAATGCTATGAATTAAGAACAAGGCAACATAAAATGTTAAATGTTAACGTCCTTCGTCCATGAAACAATATCCCCTAGAGGATAATGAACCATGGACGAAGGTTGATGAGAACATAATTACGAAGGTCAAGTCTTCGTAATTAAATTCTAATAGATGATATAAGATAACATAAAATAAAGGGTATGAAAAGATAAATGAATCATAGACGAATTAAATTATATTTTCTTAATATATTGAATTATTGAATACAATTATACCTCTGCCTTGGCAAAGACAGGTTCCCGAAAGATGTGATTACAATTACCAGAATCCGTGAACAGTAAAGGAATACTGTTCACTATTTATATACACAGGACACAGCCTGTGAGGAATTACAATTATGCCCCTCATAAAAGTTTACAACATTGACTCAGACCTTTATGGACTAAAAGGTCATTCTATCTTTAAGTCGGTTTGTAATACCGAAGCTTCATGAAGAGGAACCTTCGGCCATCTCATACAAACAGCTTCAGCCGAAAGCCGCTTCTTCCTAGAAGACCTTCGGCGACGAAGCATAGACCCAACAGTGTCCCACAAGTTTCTCCAAACATTTTAAAATTTTTATCGCAGCCTGTACATATGATATCATGACACGTGGACAAGTTTCAGGATTTTCTGACTTTGTTTGTGTTTTATACAATTTTTAAACAAGTGGATGGCAAGTTCACGGCCATGTTTAGTGAGCATGTTGCTCGAAGTTTCCGGTCCGCTCCTGGAATCGGTCGTAACTTATGCTAAGTAACATGAATATCATTTTTGCATGCACGGTTTTTCAAGTTTCGAGTGACCTGCAGTTCAAATCTAAATTTTCCGAAGAAATTCAAATAAACGAACTAAATCTACTAGTTATAAAAAAACACTTTTATAATTGTACCAAAATCGTACTTGTAGGTCTACATAGTGTAGGAACACACCACAAAAAGTTTGGTTGCCAAAAATAAAAAAAATAAAATATACTTTGCCGAGTGCTGTGCTGTTAGCACTCGGCAAAGACAGTTTTGCCGAGTGCCTGTCGGTTGGCACTCGGCAAAGTCTGTAGAACACATCTTTGCCGAGTGCTCTACAGCTAGCACTCGGCAAAGGTGTCTTTGCCGAGTGCCCGCGATCCGGCACTCGGCAAAGTTTATTTTTAAATTTTAAAAAAATCTTTGCCGAGTGCCGGATCGCGGGCACTCGGCAAAGAATGTAATTTAACCGCCCGACGGGCTCTCTTCTCTCTTTCTCTCCTTTTAGCTCCTCTCTTCAACCCGCCCGGCGCCGCCGCTCCCACCGCCGCCCGACACCGCCGCCCGCCCCTCGCCGCAGCTCCCACCGCCGCCAGCGAACGCCGCCCGCCCCACGCCCGCCCGCCCCTCGCCGCCGCCCCTCGCTCGCCCCTCGCCGCCCGCGAACGCCGCCCGCTCCCACCGCCCGCCCCACACTCTCGGCTCGACGCCGGCGCCGCCCGTCAAGCCGCCCGGCCTCCCCACGCGTCGTTACGGTCGTCGCGCCGCCGTGCCCCGCCACCGTCGTCGCGCCGCCGCCATCGCCGACCCATACATTAGTGAGTATAATAAGTTTAATTAGTTTAGTATGTATTTATTGAGTTTATACTATATGTGTTTAGTGGATTTAGTGATTTTCGTGAGTTTAATTAGTTTAGTATGTGTGTTTAGAGAGTTTATACTATTTGTGTTAATTTGGCATAATGTGATGATGGATATGGATGCCGTTGAAATATGTGTGATGGTGGATATGGATGCCACTTAGATGTGACTTGCATTCATCGTGTCGTTTGTATATGTGCGTGTCAGCAATCGTGTTGTTAGATCTATTTGCAGGTTTTGGAAATCTCCCCGTACAGGGGAAGTGCTGCCGATTTTTTTTGACATGCTTGTTTATTTTTTACAGAGAAGATACTTGTCTTCCTAGCCACTGCGGGTCTGCCTGCACCGCGTCGCGTCGCCACTGCACCAACCCGCCACAGCACCGTCACCTTAGGTATAACCTCAATTTTCGCATCATGGTCGTAGATCACGTAACTCAGTTAGGCGTCTCCCGTTCGAAAGAGATACAGTGTAGATATGCAGATCTTTGCATATCTACAAATGTATCAGTTTCGAATTGTCCACGTTTTTTGGACAGCCCGCGGTTGCCTAGATGGTGTTAGTTTCCATGCTCTACTCCGGTCCGAGATAGAGTTTCGGCGTCACCTCCCTGTTGTTCTCCGGACAGTACACTCTCCCTGTCAGGACGTGTATCCGGAGAATAGCGGGGAGGTGTTGCCGAAACTCTATCTCGGATCAGAGTAGAGCATGGAAACTAACACCATCTACACAACCGCGGGTGGGATTAGGACCTATCCTCACCTATTAGAAGGTAGGAACGTAGTGTACATGCATTACATGTCTATATTAAACTATACTCGGTTATATATGTTAGAGGATGGAGGACCGTGAGTGGATGTACACGGGCCGCGTAAGACGTAATGATGTCACCCCAAAATGGATTAGGAAGACCGATGCTTTCGTGGAACGGGCATATGGCGAAGCTGCTAAAGGAGCTAGTCTAGTCCCTTGTCCGTGCAGCAAATGTGACAACCGGAAAAGAAAACCAAAGAAGGCCATATGGTAGAACATATTTGGAAGAATGGATTTACGCCGGACTATACTCGGTGGATCTTCCATGGTGAAGCGCATCGCACGAGAGAGGAGGTGGTGAGACAACGCGTCGAGGATTACGATGCTGATGTCGGGGTAGCGGACATGTTGAACGACTATCACGAGGCTCAGTTCGCCGAAGGACGTATGGAGGACGAGCCAGAGGCGACCGCAAAGGCATTCTATGACATGTTTGATGCGGCACAGAAACCCCTTCACGGCAAGACAAAGGTTTCTCAACTGGATGCCATTGGGCGTATAATGGCGTTCAAGTCGCAGTATAGCATGAGTCGAGACGCCTTCGATGGTTTGTTGACAGTTATTGGCAGCATGCTGCCGGAGGATCACGTTCTGCCAAAGAGCATGTACGAGGCACAGAAACTCCTTCGTGCACTCAAGATGACGTATGAGCAGATACATGCTTGTCCGAAGGGCTGCGTCCTATTTAGGAAAGAACACATTGAGGCAAAGTACTGTCCGAAGTGTAAATCGTCTAGGTTCATGGAGGTAGACTCTGGTGATGGACAGAAGAGGCAGCTCAACATCCTCGTGACAATCCTACGCCACCTTCCGTTCATACCGAGGATCCAGCGTCTATACATGACAGAGGAATCCGCGAAACAGATGACATGGCACAAAAAAGGCAAACGATACAATCCTGACAAGATGGTTCACGCATCCGATGGTGAAGCATGGACCCACTTTGATGCCATTCACCATGAGAAAGCCAAAGAGGCTCGACATGTTCGTGTTGCGCTGGCCACAGATGGGTTCAATCCCTATGGAATGATCGCTGCCCCATACACATGTTGGCCCGTGTTCGTTATCCCCATCAATCTCCCCCCCGGCGTATGCTTTCAAAGACAGAACATATTCGTGTCGTTGATAATTCCTGGACACCCGGGGAATAAAATGGGCGTGTACATGGAGCCTTTGATTGATGAATTGGTCCGTGCTTGGGAGGAAGGGGTATGGACGTACGACCGAGCTACGAAGACAAACTTCAAAATGCATGTTTGGTACCAGTACTCCATGCATGACTTTCCGGCGTATGGGCTATTTTGCGCCTGGTGTGTTCACGGTAAGTTCCCATGCCCAGTTTGCAAGGAAGCTCTTAGGTTCATTTGGTTGAAGAAGGGTGGCAAATATTCGTCATTCGATAAACATCGACAATTTCTCCCTCCTGACCATGCATTCCGACTAGACATCAAGAACTTTACGAAAGGTGTCGTGGTGACAGACCGCCCACCTGCAATGATGACTGGTGCCGAAGTTCGCGAACAGATAGATGGTCTCGTGGCCAACCCAGAAGGTGGTTTTGTGGGATATGGTGAGCAACATATGTGGACACATAAGTCGGGCTTGACTCGGCTCCCCTATTATGATGACCTGCTCCTTCCACACAACATTGACGTGATGCACACTGAAAAGAATGTCGCCGAGGCACTTTGGGCAACAATTATGGAGATTCCTGATAAGTCAAAGGATAACGTAAAGGCAAGAGTGGATCTGGCAGAGTTATGTGATAGACCAAACCAAGAGATGAAGCCGCCTAGTGGTGGTAAGACATGGAGAAGGCCTAAGGCCGATTTCGTCCTGAGCAGGGCCCAGAGGAAGGAAGTACTACAGTGGATCAAGATGTTAATGTTCCCTGATGGGTATGCAGCTAACCTTAGTAGGGGGGTGAACTTATCTACTCTGCGAGTCTTAGGGATGAAGAGTCATGACTTCCACATATGGATTGAACGAATTCTTCCGGCGATGGTTCGAGGCTATGTCCCTGAGCATGTCTGGCTAGCGCTTGCAGAGTTGAGCTATTTCTTCCGCCAGCTTTGTGCAAAAGAGTTAGCTCGGACCATGATTGCAGACTTGGAAAGGATGGCACCCGTGTTACTGTGTAAGCTAGAGAAGATCTTTCCACCCGGCTTCTTCAATCCGATGCAGCATTTGATTATTCATCTCCCGTATGATCACGAATGGGGGGGCCCGTGCAGGGACGTTGGTGCTATCCAATTGAGAGATGTCTAAAGACTATCCGAAAGAAATGTAGAAATAAATGCAAAATCAAGGCTTCCATTGCAGAGGCATACATACTGGAGGAGGTGTCAAACTTCACAACAACTTACTATGGTGACAAACTGTCGAGCGTGCATAATCCACCCCCTCGTTACAATGATGGCGACAATGAATCGAACCTCAGCATTTTTCGAGGGCAACTCAGAAGCGCAAGTGGTTCGACCACCAAGACCCTGAGACATGAAGAGTGGCGCCATATCATGCTATATGTATTGACCAACCTTGAAGAGGTGACACCATACATGGAGCAATTTCTTGATGAATTCTGGTGTCGATCAAGGGACCCAACTCCACAGGAATATGATACCCTTCTTCGAAAGGGTGCGGGAAATAGATTGCCCGATTTCATTTTCTGGTTTAAACGTAAGGTACGTGCTTAGTTTGTCATTTGAAGTTGCTCTTATGTGCGAATAATATAACAATCTAGCGTGTTTGAACTTGCAGGGCCAAAGAGAGCCGTCTATGAGTGCCGAGTTGAGACAAGTAGCGAATGGCTTTGCCTATAGGGTCAGGAAATTTTCTGGGTATGACATCAATGGATACCGTTTTCGCACAACAAGCTACGACCAAAGTCGGCCCAATTGAAAAACCACGTGTTCTGGAGTCTATACGCCCGGGCTTGACGAGGTCGAGTATTATGGAAGAATTGAAGAAATATATGAACTCAATTTTTATGGTTCCAAACCTCTTACTCCAGTGATATTCAAATGTCATTGGTTTGACCCTGAAGTTACGAGACGGACACATTCTAATCTTGGGCTAGTCGAAATTCGACAGGATTCCACCTTACCAGGAGACGATGTCTATATTGTGGCCCAACAGGCCACACAAGTGTATTATCTTCCATATGCGTTCCAAACGAAACAACATCTTAAGGGTTGGGATGTTGTGTATAAGGTATCACCGCACACTAAATTACCTGTTCCAAACGATGAAGATTATAACTTAGACCCGGACACATATGACGGAGAGTTCTTCCAAGAAGATGGGCTCGAAGGGCAATTTGAGATAGACTTAACCGAAGCGATCAGAATGGAAGTAGATATTGAAATGGTTGTTGATGACGAGGATGATGAGGTGCAAAATGAGAATGACTTAGAAATACTTGAAGGCAATGCCAATGACGAAATTGCGCCTTCAGATGATGTTGACTATGAAATGGTTGATAGTGATGATGACACTTATGATCCGGCTAACCCGGACACATATGAAGATTATTTTTAATCGATGTAATGCTATATTTCATTTATTTTGCATATGTTTCTAAATACATATTTTTTTATCTGTGCTTAATTGTTTACTCTTAATTGCAGGTTGTTGGACAAAGATGGTGGGTGGTGGGACGAGGACGAGGAGGGGGAGGGGGAGGGGGAGGAGGAACACCCGTAGGACGGAGGAGGAGGCGCAGCAGGACGACGCCGTACAACAGCAGGTGGAGCAGCAAGCCGCTGTCGATGCGGCACAGCAGGACGACGACGATGCGGCGCAGCAGGACGACGACGACGACGTCGCCGCTCAGTAGGACGTCTCAGGTTCTGGCTCCTCAGGTTCGAGGAGTATCTACCTGCGAGGTCCCGCGAGCCTCCCTAAGCGACCCATACTTCGTGACAGACGTCCGCTGATACGATCCGATGGAGAGAGGTAGGTAACTTTAGATGTTGTTGCTGCTTTTTCATATTATATGTTCAAATTAATAATAGAAACTAATACTTCATCTTAATCACTTGGACAGGTCTTGGATGGTTTTGGAGACTACAGAGGGTCACGGCCGCAACCCCAATGGCATCCTCGGCCTTCTATGCCGGGAACACTTCTCTGGACTTGTCGAGTACGCCAGAGTGACGAGCCCAGCATACACCTTCGACCACTACGTCGTCGCCCCCGATGTAGTAGATCGGGACGGCAGACAATTCAACAACAAGGCGGAGCGGGTGAAGCAAGAGCTGTGGGTAAGTCTTCCTCGCACTATATTGTTTAATAAGTCGCATTTGTTGCATATTCTTGAAATAATGTATGGATACATCGTCTTTGTATGTAGGATTTCTTCAGGTGCGATGCTGGATACGAGGCCAGGGCGGATGTGGTGTCTACGACGTGCTGTAAGAAGCTCGTCGTGGACATGCACTACGAGGCGCGCATCCAGGCCATCGTCACTTACCACGGCTCCGTCCTTGGGGAGAAGGTGAACAAGAAGGACGCCTGAACCATGTCGTTGACTCCGGACCAGTACTTGCAGGTAAATACAAAACTTTATTATTGGTACTAAATATGCTTAATTTTTTCTTCTGGTATGCGGTGTACTTATATTTTTTTAGATGATTCCTCATTGGTGCGCCGCGCATCCTGAGTGCTGGGAGCAGATGGTGCAGAGGTGGTGCTCGGCTGAGTGGGATGAGGCGCACAACGCTAGCCGGGAACGGCGTTTGCTGATGCAAGGTCCCTCCCACCATCAAGGCAGCCGCAGCCTGGGCAAATACGCGGAAGCATGGGTACGCGCTCTTTTTTATTTAGGTATATAACTTTCGATTAGACATGATTTCTAACCATCTCGTTGGTTTTCTCGCAGTCGGCGGCACATGGTGGCGCGCCTTGCTCCACGTTCTCGGCATATGCCATGGCCCACAAGGGGAAGGCGACGTCCGACGTCACCTACAACCCGGATGACGGGCCCGAGGCGTACACCAACCCCGCCATCCACAGCCGACTCAGTGAGTACACCGCCATGGCCAAGGAGGTCCATGGGTCAGATTACGATCCGAGGACCGAGGACATCGACGGAGATGTCCTCATGAGGGTCGGAGGAGGCAAGAGGCATGAGCGGTACTGGATTGCCGACGGGGCAATCGACTCGTCCTCCACTCCCACTCTCTCTCAGGTGCGAGCAAGGAGCACGAGCGCGAGCCCAGCCATACGACCTCGGCAGGACACCTCACAACATCGTATCCAGCAACTCCAGGTTATTCCTTATCTATTCATCGTTCATTGATTTTTATATATCTTCTCTTTGCATTATCGTAACATTAGGGCGAAATATTATAGACTCAGCTAGATGATGAGAGGAGGCAACGTGAGGAGCTGGAGAAGAGGATGGCGGAGATGTTCGCGTACATGCAGAGCCTTGGCGCCGCACAGGGTCATGCTCCACCACCTCCGTTGTTCCCTGCAGCTGACCCTACAGAGTTCACTACTCCTGTGAGTATCAAAATTTTAGTACTGCATGATATATATTCATATGTTCTCACACATACAATCTCTTCTCTGTGCAGGGTCAATCGGCGGCGTCGAACAACCCTCATGCTTCGTCCAGCCCTTCGCCGAACCAGTCCAGATGCCCACCTCGTTGATGATCTGTTTTGTGATGATCCAGACTTACCTTTATGAGTGTTGGTGATGTTAGTTAGACTTTATCTTGTGAGATACTTGGTGATGTTAGTGATGATGCAGACTTATATCTGTTTTGTGATGATCCTGACTTATATTTGTGAGACTTTAGTGAGACTTTGTAATATATATGGTGTTGATGATAAATGTGTTCATTCTGTGATGTGATTGATATATAATGTGATGTGAATGATATATATCTTTTGTTTGTTTGGATGGAACAACAAAAGCAAATAAAAAAGGGACATCCTGGTCACTTTGCCGAGTGTAACACTCGGCAAAGGGTCGCTTTGCCGAGTGCTATGACCATGGCACTCGGCAAAGAAGGAAACCTGGGAACCGGTAAAGCCATTTTTGCCGAGTGCTGATAATGGCACTCGGCAAAGAAGGAAACCTGGGAACCGGCAAAGATATCTTTGCCGAGTGCTGTTGCCAAGGCACTCGGCAAAGATACTGGCAAAGGGGCCCACTGGAGGGTTCTTTGCCGAGTGCCAGTCCACCAGACACTCGGCAAAGAAGCCTCCTTTGCCGAATGCCTACTAGAGCTCTCGGCACAGGGACTGGCGGTGGGGTCCACTGGACCAGTCTTTGCCAAGGGCCTCTCGAGCAAATACTCGGCAAAATTGGCCTCTTTGCCGAGTGCCACAGAAGGCACTCGGCAAAGGATCCGTCACCGTCACTTGGCGCCGTGACAGTGACTTTTCTTTGCCGAGTGCCCGACAAAAAGTACTCGGCAAAGAGGCTGTTGCCGATGTACAGTTCGCCGAGCGTTCTTTGCCGAGTGTTACACTCGGCAAAGCCTTTTCCGAGTGTAAAATAGCCTTTGTCGTGTGTCTCAGACACACGGCAAAGGAGCTGATTCCGGTAGTGAATGCACGATATCTTGTATTATAACTTTCTACTTGTTATTTTTCTACCTTAGCACAAGTCGGCTGCTGATCATTGCCCTGTTTTGATTGCTTCAAGTTACCAGAGCAGATTACTTGACTGACCGATGAACATTGTATTTTATGGATATGATGGATTTGTTTGATGTATAAGACTTTTAGTGTATGCAAAAAACTCTTAACTTTTAAAAGATGTTAACAAGAACATAAAATAATAATTAGTATTTTTGAATTTTAATATATTTTATCATAATATGTTTACTCCGTAGCAACGCATGTACGTACACTTATTCTAATATACGGAATCAGTTTGTGCACAATTTGGAATACTCATGTGGCGCGGCAGATAAAAATCCGTGAACAACTTGGGAAAGCGTGACTGCAACATGGTTTAGCAGTAGAATGCACAAACATCCAATCAGCAACAGCGGCATGCTTGTGTACTTCCGGGCAAACCTTTTCACTGTTACCAGCAATCATGTGGTGCTGTAAACTGTAATGCCGTTCCATCACCTGAGCACCCACTGAGATATGACTGCAAGCAAGCATAAGGCTGAGCTGACCGATGCGTGAGCGTACAAAGCAACATCTAGACGCTATAAATATGGTGTCGTGCATAGTACAACGTTTAAAATAAACGGTGAAACAGACATTCACGAGTGAATATATAACTTTCCATGTGACATGCCTTTTTTACTGCGGTAAGGTTTGAAGTTCAGGCCATGTTTAGAAACAAAGTTTTTGAAAATCACAGTTTTTAAAATACTTTGAAATAATACAGTATAATTTAGTTATGACAATGTCACTATAGTTTTGAAAACTGAAATCCAAACTTAAATTTAGAATACTTTAAAACAACTACAATATTTATTATACTTTAGTTTTGAAAATAAAGATTTTGGTCACTTTAATTTATTAAATGTTTTGATTGGTACAATGAATATGGTAAGACACATGTTTTAGATATATCTACTGTATTATGTTGTATTTTAATTATGTCTTATACTTAAATTACCGTGCAACAGTGTTTAGGTTGTACATGGCCTTTGTATATGATACTAACTTCGCCCAAACACCCACTTATATAGTAGGAAAATGAGCACAAGACATATTTTTTTATTGTTGCAATTTTGTAAGTATAAAAGTATCAATAACGAGATATGAGTCATTTGATCGGAATTTTAAGGTTAAATAAATAACAAGAAATCTTAGTTCCACTCGACCAACAGCATGCAAGCGCCAAATTAAATGAACTGGCGATGATCCGGCTTCACTACCGGCACGGGATTCAGACTCCGGCAGTTCTATATAAACACGCCAGGGAGATTACAAATATATATGGGTAGATCGCAGGGTGGCATGCAGCGATGCTTGTATCTGGAAACAGCCATCTTATCTTTATATACCTGCATCCCTGCTGCTGACTTAATTGTTCAGGCCTCCATTATTCCTGCGGAGGCCTTCTTGAGATCCTCGTACATCTCCTCTATCATCGGCTTCCACAGCCGAACGCGGGCGTTGATGAACCAGTTGGAGACCTGCCAATGCACATGGAACAAACGCAGCGATGAACCAGTTAGAGTTGCCGAGATCTGGTCTGAGGCAGGCTGAAAAGCATGAAGAAACTGTACCTGGCTCCTGCTCAGTCCGCTCCTGGCTGCTAACATCTCCTTCTCCTTGTCTCTCGGGTACCTGAATATGTGGATTAGTTTAGTTTAGTTCTGCATGGTACCAAGTCATCTGCATGCCATTTGCATGTGGAAAGAGATGCCGGAAGCCTGAAGATTTCTCTGGATGTGTGAGCTAGTGAGACTCTTACGGGCGGAGGAAGTTCTCGAACATCCAGGCTTTGAGCACGGCCACGGACTTCTCCGGCAGGCCGCGCTGCGGGCGCCACGATTGCTGGTCGCCGCGCCTGAGCTGCCGCAGCGCCCAGTGCTTCTGGATGAAGGCCGACTCCCAGCTGCGCTCCCTGTCGGCCAGCGACAGCGACGACGACGACGACGGCTGATTACCTCCCCGCGTGGCCGCCGCGATCTCGCCGGTGATCCGCGCCCTGAGCCTCCGGTGCGTCGCTGACACCGCGCGCTGCGCAAACAGCGTCGAGAGGGCGCCGCCGCCGCCGCCCGGGCGCACAAGGCTGCCGTACTTCGACGCCGCATTCTGGATCTCGTCCAGGCATTGCTTGCACCGTTGGTCCATCTGCACCGATCAAGTAAGAGTATTAGCATCGAATCAGGTAGAGTATGAAAAACAAGAGTTGCATTGGGACTGCTCACTCACTATCTGTAGCAGTTTCTGGAAGTCGTTCTTGAGCTCATTGTGGTGCTCTTCCGAGCTAACAAACACCGACGGGTTCGGGTTGGATGACGTCGTCTTGGAGCAATAACTTGACGATGGCAGCGGGCAGCTCGCCTCACCGCCGCCGGCGAACCCGGCCACGTCTTGCAGCAGGCGGATGACGAACTCGTCCAACACCTGCTGCGTGACGTCCGCGTACCCGGACCACCGCGACAGGACCTGCGAGAAGTGCATGGGGCCCGGACGTGCCGCCACCGCCACCTGTCCGGCGCCGCCGCAAGGAAGCTGGAACATGCCGGGGCCGCCGCCGCTACTCCAATGCGTCAAGCCGGAGCAGCTCACCTCCGAGGACTGATCCGGCAGGCTCACGCTCGCCGCACCTGCCGTCGGGGAGGACCCAGCGCGCAGCCTGAGCGACAACTCGCTCGCCGCCGCCCCGGCGAACGGGTCCCGGAAGCCGTCGCCAGAGAACCACGTCGCCGGGCAGTAGTACGAAGACTCGTGGATCCAGCCGCCTTCCGGCTCTCCAGCGACAGGCTGCTTGGTCATCCTGCTGGGCGCGTGAGCAACGGTGACATCCCAGGGCGACGGGCCGTACGACGACGACCCGCCCGTGACGCCGTAGTAGGCACCGTGCCTCTCCTCCGGCGACACGCTCTGCAGTGCGGTGGCACGGAGCAGCTGGCCGGCGAGCAGCACCGAACCATCCGCCAAGAAGCTCGAGGCGGCGACGTCCGCTGCGGGTTCGCCAAACCCAAAGCCGCCGCCGCCGTGCAGTGTGTACTCCGGGACGTGGAAGAAGGGCGCGTCGGCGCTGCTGATAACACTGCCGTCGCCGCTGGCGAAGCAGCTGCGCATCGTGGCGTCGACTCCCAGTCCCAGATGCTGATAAGACGCGTTGCCGGTCATCTTGAGGTCCGGGAGGAGGTGTCAAACGTTGTAGATAACTAGATACCGATTTTTTTTTAAAAAAAGAAGGGCCTGAAACTGAACGCAGCGGCGCGATTAGAATAAAATGGATGGATGAATGAATGAATAAATAGTGGCGACATGAACACCGGTCCGGACAAGGTCAGAAGATTGCTCGTCCTACCCGCACCTCCCCACCAAAGAAAAATACTCCTATACGCAAAGGTAACCTGGCATGGCAGCAGCAATCAGGCACGGACATTGCAACAGAGATGCACATGAGAGAGACTAGGGCCGTAGGCGGCGTTGTTCTACAGGTTTCTCCCAGTCCCAGTCCCAGAGAATAAACTAGCTAGACCAAAAAAGTTACTATATCCTAGTATTAGGTAGGCTGTGTATCTTCAAGTACTCTCTACTCGTTTAAAGCACACAGTAAAACAGGATGTTGGTCAACACTAAGAAATGCGAGCCTCGATTTGATCAATTAATAGAATAGGCTTAGCCGACATGCATTGCATGGCACAGGGCTACAGCTAAGCATAGATGGCTTCTTGGAAGCAAAGCAAGCATTAGAGGCTCAAGAAGAGTGAGGACCCAAACCTTATCAAATCATACTGAAACGCCAACCACCACTCTGGTACGTCACTTGGAAGCAGCAACCAATAGTAACCAGAACGAAGGAACAAAGCAGGCCAGCACAGTGAAATACAAAGAGAGATGCACACTGAGCAAGAGAAGCTGGGGGGAGAAGTTTGCAGCTGGACACTAAGCTAAAACGGAAAGGGGAGAGTTTCCTAATAAAACGGCAGCAGGGAGAACGAATGGTTTGCCTATGTTGGTGCGTGCGTGCGTGCGTGTGGTGGGGGGTGAGGTGTGGGTGTGGATGCGGTGGCTCTTTGCTTTGCGATCCCCAGGCCGGCCGATCGAGAAAGAAAATAAGAAGTAGCGGCTGCTGCGCTGGTAGCAGGGAAACAAGGCGGTCAGGGACGGAGGGGCCGGCGCCCGGCGCGGCGCCATGATCAAAGCAAAGCACGGGAGAAAGAGAGGACGAAATCATGCACGTCTCAACAAGCCAATGGTTGCCCCACTTGGAAAGAAAAGCCGGCCGGTGGCGGCCCCCGCCCTCCGATCCTGCCCCAGATCATGATCAGACCCAGATTTTGGGCTCCCGTCTCGGCTATCACTCGCCATAAACCTCCAACCAAGAGCTACCAAGCGAACATGCATGCATGGGTCCTAGCTACGGCTCCTACTCCTGTCATCAAGGGGCAAAGGGAAAGGACGCAATGCGATGCAATTACTCGTGCCATGGTAGCAGCATTCTGTATACATGCCGCCTCGCGAAACTGGGAGTGGGCGATGCCAAAGCAAATTAAGGATACAGGCTTCAAGTTCGGGCATGGGGGCGAGGAATGCATGCATATGAGTGCATCATGCGGTCATGCCCTTGGCCTGGCTGCGTGTGTGTATCTGACTCTCAGAGAGAAGGTACAGGATGGGGGAACAGTCTGCTTTAATTTATGGGACTTATCACCTCATGATTGCCCCGGCCGCCACCATCCCCCTCTCGTAGGATCGAGGAGATAGACGACGGAGTAGTAAACAATTTATATATAGATGCATGACCTCATCACGCATGTGTGTGCGCTTAGGAGTGTAGAGTAGTAGCTAGTAGTAGGTCTTCTTGCTAACCAATCATGCTTGGGTTTGTATTGTATCCCCCCAACCAACCCATGATCCCAACCCCGGCCGGCAGGCGCTGTGGACATTATGCGTGTGAGAGTGTGGATGCGGACCGACATGTAGATCTACAATTGTGGGAAAGAAACAAGGGCTCTTTCAGGACAAAGGCGGGGGGCCACTCACCCTTGCGAGCCAGGCTACTGCGCTAGATGCAAGCGTGCATGCAACCACTTGGCCTCAGCAAATGCAAGCGAGAGAGCATGCACGCCAGCGCAGGGGCAGGCCAAGGCAAGCGCGTCCAAACCAACTTTTAGGGCTCTCTGGCTTTCTTTCACCAGGGGCTTGCCGCTTGCACATGCACGCATGTCATACCAATCAGCAGCGTCTGGCAATGGCATGCATGGGCGGTTCTGAGTTACTCCCTCCGTACCACAATATATAAGTTATAATAATTTTTTATTCTTGTCATATGATATAAGACATGCTATCTCTATACAAGTGTACAGTGATATAGAGATAATTAATCGCATGTGGTAAATGTATTTCTTAATCTTTAAAATAGATGTAGTTATGACTTATATATTGGGATGGCCGAGTAAAATCTAGCATAGATTGGAAAAAAAAAGGAGGGGTAACTACTGTACGCAAGAAAACAACGTGAAAAGCTCTTTTTTTTCTGTGAATAAAAGGAAGGCGAGGAGAGGACATAAACGGAGAGAGGAGAGGGAGTGTGTGCGCAGGCTTTTCGAGGACACCCTTCCCCGGCCGTGCCTCTTTATGTCAGCGGTGTGCACGCACTTATCTGCTTGGTTTTGCACACATCCCGCATCCTCCTCCTGCCGCGCTCTGTGGAAGCTGATCAGGGCGGCCAAAAGATCTGGAATCTGTTTGCAGTCTGCCCACTGCTGCGGTTGCCGGTGCCAGGCTGCGTACCTCTCTCTCAGCAGGAAGCTGGACAGCCACCTTCGAACAAACGAGTAGTGCTGCTAATCCTCTCCTCGACTACTGCGCACTGCACAGCACCTAAAACGAGCAAGTAACAGCCCGTGAAATAGGTAGTGTTTGGAAACCAATTAGAATGGAGCCGTTCTATCTTTGATTCTAGGAACGGAGCCGCTCTGTTCTGTGTTTGGTAATCTGGAACAGAGCAACTCTATTTTTTGTTTAGTTGCAGAGTGAACGAAACGGAGCGTGACTGTGAGAGCGGGATTGGAATGGAGCGGCTCCATCCGGTTGATTTTTTGGAGCGGAATGGTTCCGGATCTAAGGAGAATATTCTCTAATTGGAGTCAATCCGTTCTAGTTACTTTGTAACCAAATAACAACAAAACTGGGACAGAACGGTTCCGTTCTACTTGGCTCTTCAACCAAACACAGGATTGGATACTAAGGGAATCGAATTTGCACTTGACATGTAACGTAACGTTATAACGAGTATTAATTTATTTTATCGATGAATTTATAGTTGATAAATAATTATGTCACAAGTAAATTATAAGCATGGTCCATAGTTAACCTTATAAGTATAATCATGATATATACTTTTATTATTAGACGAGTACCCAAAGTAAGCCATAACATATAATAGTCTATCCAGACCGATCAAGTCTTGACGAGCAATCTTACGAGGCGGACCAATCGACCAGTCATGTCGAGAAAATCCAACGAGACGGATCGGCCAACCAAGTCCATCGAGCAATTCTACGAGGCGGATAAGCATAAGACCCACGATGGGAGCCCGTACTCATGTGGGCCCCAACACCATGCCCTCCTGTCACGCGCGCGATAGGATCACGCCTAGGTAGCTGACGTGGAGACAAGGCACACACTATTGTCCCACGACAGTCACGATACGACACATCATCACACACCGTCTCGGATGACGCCACAACACGCCAGTGGGATGATGGAGTCTCCGATGACGAGATGGGGCGTCGCCACGTACGACCTTTAGTGTCCTCTAACTCTGACCCCATTAGTCCCATCAGACGTCGCTACAAGGAAACTCAGCATCAGAGTCGCTACATTGGCTCGCATACCAGGTAGATGGAAAATCCGCCATACCGAACGTATGACCGCACACGAACTAGAAGATAACTTCAGGAGGGCTACATCAGCAAGACCACCGTAGACAAAAGGTCGCACCCTCCTTTGGACAAGTCCCTATCTAAGAACCCCCTTGAACTATAAAAGGGAGAGGGTCAAACGACCAAGGAGATGGGCATTCATCCTGAGTCCTCCACTCCCTCATTCTTACACAAGCATCTACTGTAACATGTTCCTTAATGAATACTATGATCAACACTATACTGGACTAGGCTAAGAGCCTGAACCAGTATAAACCCTATACTTGAATGAATCCGCGCTAGCCTCCCCCACCAAACACAAATTCTACTTTGTCCCTTATTTCTGAAACCACGACAGTTGGCGCACCAGGTAAGGGGAACTCATCCTTTGGACATGTCTTGTTGAGATCTGTGAAGTCAATGCACATTCTATATTTTCTATTTGCTTTCTTCAACATTACAGTGTTGGTAAGCCATTCTGGGTAAGTGACTTTCCTAATTACTCCAGCACTAAGGAGTCTTTTGACTTCATTTCTTGTACCTTCGGCTTTATCTTCTAACATTTTTGAAGCTTCTTCTTGCTCTAATGGTGGGATCTACGTTGAGAGAGTATTCAATGATACTTCTGTTGACTCCACATAGATCATTGGCTGACCAAGCAAAGACATCTCTGTTGTTGAATAAAAACATCTTTAGATTCTTTCCCTTGCTCTTCGGTCAACTGTGATCCAAAAAGCGCTTTTTGATCAGTTATGCCTTCACAGAGAAATATAGCTTTTGGCTGATCGACTGAAGCTGCTTTATCCCTTATGTGCTTCTGTTGTCCATGAACTTCGGCTTCATCTATGTTGTGAATGGCTTTGGAGTCTGTCCAACTTCCTTCAGCTCTTCTTGCTGCTTCCTTGATGTGTGCTTGCATTAGAATATTGTGATTAGAATAGTATAATATGTAATTGTGATTAGAATAGCATTACCGAATAATCAGCCTCATTAAAATAGTATAATATGTAATTGTGATTATACTATTGTCGGCGTTTCGAACCCGAGGGGTCCCTGGACCGACGAGTAAATTGTCGCCGCGTGCCCCAGCCCAGATGGGTCGGCGCGAGACGGAGCGCGAAGGGGGGAAGAGGAGCCGGAGGGAGACAGGCGTGAGAGGTGAAACCTGCGGCCTTCGTGTTTGTCCCGCGCCCAGGTCGGGTGCGCTTGCGGTAGGGGGTTACAAGCGTCCACGCGGGAGGGAGCGAGCGGCCTCACGCGAGCGTCGTCCCGTCCTTCCCCGCGCGGCCAACCCTCGTAAGAGGGCCCTGGACCTTCCTTTTATAGGCGTAAGGAAAGGATCCAGGTGTATAATGGGGGGTGTAGCAGTGTGCTAACGTGTCTAGCGGAGGAGAGCTAGTGCCCTAAGTACAAGCCATCGTGGCAGCCGGAGAGGTTTTGGCACCTGGTTCGTGTGGTGTCGTGGCCGTCGGAGGAGCGCTGGAGCCTGGCGGAAGAACAGCTGTCGGGGCTGTCGAGTCCTTGCTGACGTCTTCTTGCTTCTGTAAGGGGGCTGAGAGCCGCCGTTGTCATAGAGCGTGCGGGGCGCCATCATTACTTGTTTAGCGGAGTGAGCCAGATGGGACGCCGGTCTTGTTCCCCGTAGCCTGAGTCAGCTTGGGGTAGGGTAATGATGGCGACTCCCATGACGTGGTCGGCCCGAGCCCTGGGTTGGGCGAGGTGGAGGCTCCTCCGAGGTCGAGGTCGAGTCTGTCTTCCAAGGCCGAGGTCGAGTCCGAGCCCCTGGGTCGGGCGAGGCGGAGACCGTCGGCTGAGGCCAGGGCTGAGTCCGAGCCCTGGGGTGGGGCGAAGCGGAGTTCGTCGTCTTCCGGGGCTGAGCCCGAGTCCGAGCCCTGGGGTCGGGCGAAGCGGAGTTCGTCGTCTTCAGGGGCTGAGCCCGAGTCCGAGCCCTGGGGTCGGGCGAAGCGGAGTTCGTCGTCTTCCGGGGCTGAGCCCGAGTCCGAGCCCTGGGGTCGGGCGAAGCGGAGTTCATCGTCTTCCGGGGCTGAGCCCGAGTCCGAGCCCTGAGGTCGGGCGAAGCGGAGTTTCCTATGGCGCCTGAGGCCGGACTTGGCTGCTGTCAGCCTCACTCTATCGAGTGGCACAGCAGTCAGAGCAGCGCAGGCGGCGCTGTCCTCTTGTCAGGCCGGTCAGTGGAGCGGCGAAGTGACTACGGTCACTTCGGCTCTGTCAACTGGAGGGCACGCGTCAGGATAAAGGTGTCAGGCCACCTTTGCATTAAATTCCCCTGCGATTTGGTCCGTTGGTGTGGCGATTTGGCCAAGGTTGCTTCTTGGTGAAGACTGGGCCTCGGGCGAGCCGAAGGTGTGTCCGTTGCTGGAGGGGGTCCTCGGGCGAGACGTAGATCCTCCGGGGTCGGCTGCCCTTGCCCGAGGCTGGGCTCGGGCGAGGCATGATCGCGTCCCTCGAATGGACCGATCCTTGACTTAATCGTACCCATCAGGCCTTTGCAGCTTTGTGCTGATGGGGGTTACCAGCTGAGATTTAGGAGTCTTGAGGGTACCCCTAATTATGGTCCCCGACAGTAGCCCCCGAGCCTCGAAGGGAGTGTTAATACTCGCTTGGAGGCTTTTGTCGCACTTTTTTGCAAGGGGACCAGCCTTTCTCGGTTGCGTTTTGTTTCGGTGGGTGCGCGCGAGCGCACCCGCCGGGTGTAGCCCCCGAGGCCTCGGAGGAGTGGTTTGACTCCTTCGAGGTCTTAATGCGTTTCGCAATGCTTCGGTCGGTCTGGTTGTTCCCTCATGCGAGCTGGCCGTAGCCCGGGTGCACGGTCGGGTCCCAAGTTCTCGGGCTGGTATGTTGACGCTGTCAAATGTTTGGCCGGAGCCGAGTTTGCGAGAGCAGCCCCCGAGCCTCCGCACAGGGCGAGAGGACGGTTAGGGATAGACTCGACTTTTTTACATACGCCCCTGCGTCGCCTTTCCACAAGGAGGAGGGGGGAAAAGCGCCATGTTGCCCTTGGAGGGCGCCAAACATGGTGTCTCCAGTGAGCTGCTGACGGGTAATCCGAGTGGACGCCCGTGCCCCATTTGTTAGGGGTCGGCTAGAGGCCCGGAGGCGCGCTCCAAAAGTACCTGCGGGTGATCTGCCGGACCCGGTCCCCTTTTGACGGGGTCCGAGGGCTCGATGCCTCCCTCTGATGGGATTCCGTTACAAGATCATTCCTGCTGGTCTCGGAAATGTCCTAGGGTACCTCGGGAGCGTAGCCCGAGCCTTGGTTATGTATCGAACGTACCCAGGGTCATCCCTCGCTCTGCGTCTGAGGCGGCTGTGAACCCTTCGAGGGCCAGCCTATGAACCCCTGATCAGTAGTGGGTGCGGAGCCCGAGTGGCCTGAGGCGGCCGTTGAACCCTTCCGAGGGGCCAGCCTTCGAACCTCTGACCAGTAGTGGGCGCGGAGCCCCAACGCTCTGAGGTGGCTATTGAACCCCTCCGAGGGGCCAGCCTTTGAACCTCTGATCAGTAGGGAGGCTCGGGGCCTGTTTCCTTCGCGGAGAAGGATCCCTTTCGGGGTATCCCCCTTTCCCGGTCCCTGTTGTAAGAGAGAGAAAGAGGAAAAAGGAAAGAATACGAAATCGAGATGACGTGGCGCACCTTTTTGACGCGGTCATTATGGCGAAGGTGAAGCGTCGCTCGCTTCTCCTACCAAAGGTGTCGCCTGTCCCGCCGCGGAGTTAATGCGACGGGGCGAGTGGTTCGCAGGGCAGCCGTTGCGCGTGCGCGAGCCGTTCGAGGAACGGAACACGGGCGCGCCGTCTTCACGTCGTGGGAGAGGGTTCCCTTGCTGTCCCTGGATGGGACGTAAGCTTGGCTGACAACGTGACCGCTGCTTCCGCCCGCCTGCCACCGCCATTACTGTCGGCCCATTTTTGGCCGTATTGACCGTCGCGCCTGGCTGGCACTATTGGGTCATGCGCAGGGTTGCCTCGAGTTGCGGTACTGGCACCGCAGTCGAGGGGGCGCGGTAGTGGCGTGAGTGGCGGTGTAGTTGCTCGCACATAGCAACCGGCGCGTCGGTTGCATGACGTGTGGGCCTGGGCCTCCATGCTGGGCGCGTTGGAGTCGGAGGGGTGCGCCCACTTGGCGCGGTTGCATGTCGACTTCATGGCTATCCGCCCTTTCACCCGCTGGTCTGGGCGAAAGTGGAGGAATGCTTGTAACCGCTGGGCAGTTGCATGCATCGCGCGCGGTGGTTTGGCTTCTTCTGCCCTGGGCCATCTTGCATGACGCGTGGGACCCAGCCCCCGCGCCGTAGGGGGAGGACCTTGGAGCGTGTTGGAGAAGACTCAGCTCGCGATAGCTGGGGACGCAGGTGGGGAGAGTTGCCTTTAAAAGGAGGGTGATCCCCTTGAAAGGCGACCATGTCTTTGCGCCCTCTTATGCATCGCGTCTTTCCACCTTCCGAGCCCCCGGATGGGGAACTCCCGTAATCCTTCCTCCTTGTCGTTGGAGGTACGCAACTTCGCGGAAGTTGGTACCTTTCAGCCATCGTTCGGCTTCAAGGATTTTCATCATGCAGCCCGGCCGCATTCCCTCGCCGGCGGTCACCCAAGACGGTGACCTCCAGTTCGATGGCGAGGAAAAGCGAGCCGGGCTGCGATCTTGGTCCCGCCCTCAGCTTCAAGGATGTTCATCATCCTGGCTGGGGCGAGGGCCGGGCTGAGCCGGAGCTCTACCTCCCGCGCGGGTTCGTGGGTCAACCTCTCCCTCAGCATTCAAGGGAGAGGGCGCTCAGCGGCCCAGCGGGAGGGTCGGACTCCGATAACGCGGGGCTGGTCGACGGTGGGCGTCGTCAGCTTCAGCGCGTTGGGCTCGCTGGATCGGCACGCGGTGCCCCCTCTCGTCGCAAGGGCGGTTGTCGCGCCGTGCGCACCGGAGGACCGCCCAAGACATCGCGCGCTGCAAGGGCGGCGTTCGTGTTCTGGGGCTGTCCTACCTTTGCCCCGGTACGGCACCTCTGCACGGAGATCGGTGCTCCGCTCATCCGGGAGGATCCGAGTGGGGATCTGCTGGTGGGCAGACGACTCCTGTCGTCGGTGCAGAGGTGGCGGCTGGAGAAGTCCTCGTCGCCGGCGAGATAACCGCCACCATCCACGCTCGGGGCCTCCGGCTCTTTGTACTTGTCCTCGCCCCTTGAGCGTCGGCGTGGGCGAGGGCAAGGTTGCATCGACGTCTGCCCTGAGGCCATCGCTGCTGCGGTTCAGCCACCCGGAGCGGGGGTCGTTGTCGCTGCTGCTGGAGCGGCCGACGGCGAGCCATCCGTCGGCCTTCTGTTGCTCCGCAGGCCCCCAATCGTGTGGGGTTGTTCGTACCTGCGGAGGTGGAACTGGAGTTCCGTTTGTAATGGCACCTTGAATGCCAGTGTTTTGTTCATTGCGGCTGTCGGGGCCTGAACATGTATGTATTTTTGGCGCGGAGCCGTGTTTTTTCCTCATTTCGAGCACTAAGACTCGCCTGTTGGCTATCTGAACCGCTTCACCAAGCGTGAGTTGCCTCGTGCAAAGGTGAAGAGTGAGGTATCCGTATCCCGGAGGCGTAGGAGTCCCTCGGCTCGGTCGGCCTTGCTGTCCGAGGCTTCTCTTGCTTAGTTAAAGGAAACCCTCGGCCGCTCTTCGATGAGCCGAAGCCAGAGGTAGCGGTGTGAGCACGGACAGAGGCTGAGTTGGCTCGAAAAAGAAGACTTGGTCGGCCAGAGCCTGGTCGGGTCATTCACTGGCGGGACCGACGCCGGAGTTGAGTTGCTGGGGCCGCAAGCCTGGCCGATGTCCTCGGGGAACGGCTGGCCGAGGCCTCGGGGTGGCCGGCCGAGCCGTCTGCTCGAGCCGGATTCCTAGAGAAGACCCTGGCGGCGATGGCCCGGGCGTGGTGCTGATGTCGTCCTCCGGAGTGGGGGTCCTCCAACCGCGTCACCGTCCGAGGCTAGGTCAGACCCCGCCGAAGGTGTAGATGACGCCGAGGGTGCTGCTGCTCCCTTTAACTGTCAAGGTCCGAGCCTTAAGGGTAGAAGCGACGTAGCTGTTGGATATTCCAAGCGTTGCTATAGACCTCGCCTTGACTGTTGGCCAGCTTGTACGTTCCGGGCTTTAGAACCTTGGCGACGACGAACGACCCTTCCCAGGGAGGCGTGAGCTTGTGCCGCCCTTGGGCGTCTTGTCGCAGCCGAAGCACCAGGTCGCCCACCTGGAGGTCTCGGGACCGAACCCCTCGGGCGTGGTAGCGTCGCAGGGACTGCTGGTACTGCGCCGAGTGTAGTAAGGCCATGTCCCGAGCCTCTTCCAGCTGGTCCAGTGAGTCTTCTCGATTAGCTTGATTGCTTTGGTCGGCGTAGGCCCTCGTCCTCGGGGAACCGTATTCTAAGTCTGTGGGCAAGACGGCCTCGGCACCATAGACTAGAAAGAACGGTGTGAAGCCCGTGGCCCGGCTCGGCGTCGTCCTCAGACTCCAGACCACCGAGGGGAGTTCCTTCATCCACCGCTTGCCGAACTTGTTGAGGTCGTTGTAGATCCGAGGCTTGAGTCCTTGTAGAATCATGCCGTTGGCACGCTCTACTTGCCCATTCGTCATGGGGTGAGCCACGGCGGCCCAGTCCACCCGGATGTGGTGATCCTCGCAGAAGTCCAGGAACTTTCTGCCGGTGAACTGGGTGCCGTTGTCGGTGATGATGGAGTTCGGGACCCCAAAGCGATGGATGATGTTGGTGAAGAACGCCACCGCCTGTTCGGACCTGATGCTGTTTAGGGGTCGGACCTTGATCCACTTGGAGAATTTGTCGATGGCGACCAACAGGTGCGTGTAGCCCCCGAGTGCCTTCTGCAAGGGGCCGACTAGGTCCAGACCCCACACAGCAAACGACCAGGTGATGGGTATGGTCTGCATGGCCTGAGCGGGCAGGTGGGTCTGCCTTGCGTAGAACTGACACCCTTCGCAGGTGCGGACAATTCTAGTGGTGTCGGCCACCGCCGTTGGCCAGTAGAAACCTTGTTGGAAGGCGTTTCCAACAAGGGCTCGAGGTGCTGCGTGATGGCCGCAAGCCCCCGAGTGTATCTCTTGTAGAAGCTCCTGGCCTTCGGCGATGGAAATGCATCGCTGGAGGATGCCTGAGGGGCTACGGTGGTAGAGCTCCTTCCCGTCTCCCAGCAAGACAAACGACTTGGTGCGCGCGCCAACCGCCGAGCTTCGGCTCAGTCGAGGGGCAGCTCTCCTCGGTGGAGATATTGCAGGTACGGGGTCTGCCAGTTTCGATTAGGCGTGACCCCACTCTGCTCCTCCTCGATGCGCAGTGCCTCACCCTCGGGGGCCGAGGGTACCTCAGGCCGAGCCGGGGGTGCCTCGGGCCGAGCCGAGGGTGCCTCAGACTGGGCCGAGGGTGCCTCAGACTGAGCCGAGGGTGCCTCGGGCTGGGCCGAGGCCTTCTCGGGCTCAGGCGTGTCGTCGGTCTTGACGGAGGGTTGATGCAGGTCTCGGGAGAAGACGTCCGGGGGAACCGTTGTTTGCCCCGAGGCTATTTTAGCCAGCTCGTCCGCAGTCTCGTTGTGGCGTCGGGCGATGTGGTTGAGCTCGAGCCCGTAGAACTTGTCTTCCAGGCGCCGAACCTCATCGCAGTAGGCTTCCATCTTCGGGTCGCAGCAGTGGGAGTTCTTCATGACTTGGTCGATGACGAACTGCGAGTCACTGCGAGCGTCGAGGCGTCGGACCCCTAGCTCGATGGCAATGCGCAACCCGTTGACCAGAGCCTCGTACTCGGCCACATTGTTGGATGCCGGGAAATGGAGGCGTAGCACGTAGCGTAGGTGCTTCCCGAGGGGCGAGATGAAGAGCAGGCCTGCGCCTGCTCCTGTCTTCATCAGTGACCCGTCGAAGAACATGGTCCAGAGTTCCGGTTGGATCGGAGCTGTTGGGAGCTGGGTGTCGACCCATTCAGCCACAAAGTCTGCCAAGACCTGGGACTTGATGGCCTTCCGAGGGGCGAACGAGATCGTCTCGCCCATGATTTCCACCGCCCACTTTGCAATTCTACCCGAGGCCTCTCGACACTAGATGATCTCCCCCAGGGGGAAGGATGACACCACAGTTACCGGATGAGACTCGAAGTAGTGTCGCAACTTCCGCCGTGTCAGGATCACCGCATACAACAGCTTCTGAATTTGTGGGTTGTGGATCTTGGTCTCGGACAGTACCTCGCTGATGAAGTAGACTGGCCTCTGGACGGGCAATGCATGCCCCTCTTCTCGTCTCTCAACTACGATCGCGGCGCTAACCACCTGAGTGGTCGCGGCGACGTAGATCAAGAGGGCTTCTCCGGCAGTGGGGGGCACCAAGATGGGCGCGTTCGTGAGGAGCGCCTTCAGGTTCCCGAGGGCTTCCTCGACCTCAGGGGTCCAAGTGAAGCACTCAGCCTTCCTTAAGAGGCGGTACAGAGGCAGGCCTCTTTCATCGAGGCGCGAGATGAAACGGCTCAGAGCCGCAAGGCATCCCGTGACTCTCTGTATGCCTTTCAAGTCCTTGATGGGCCCCATGCTAGTGATGGCCGCGATCTTCTCTGGGTTGGCCTCGATGCCCCGCTCGGAGACGATGAACCCCAAGAGCATGCCTCGGGGAACCCCGAAGACACACTTCTCGGGATTGAGCTTCACGCCTTTCACCTTGAGACATCGGAATGTCGCTTCAAGGTCGGAAAGGAGGTCGGAGGCTTTCCTCGTCTTGACTACGATGTCATCGACGTAGGCCTCGACCGTTCGGCCAATGTGTTCGCCGAACACGTGGTTCATGCACCGTTGGTACGTTGCACCCGCATTCCTCAAACCAAACGGCATGGTAACATAGCAGTACATGCCGAAGGGTGTGATGAAAGAAGTCGCGAGCTAGTCGGACTCTTTCATCCTGATCTGATGATACCCTGAGGAGGCATCGAGGAAAGACAGGGTTTCGCACCCAGCAGTGGAATCCACGATTTGATCGATGCGAGGCAGAGGGTAGGTAACTTTCAGACATGCTTTGTTTAGACCAGTGTAGTCTACACACATCCGCCATTTCCCTCCTTTCTTTCTCACAAGCACAGGGTTGGCAAGCCATTCGGGATGGAATACCTCTTTGATGAACCCTGCCGCCATTAGCTTGTGGATCTCCTCGCCTATGGCTCTGCGCTTTCCTTCGTTGAATCAGCACAGAGGCTGCTTCATAGGTCGGGCTCCAGCTCGGATATCCAGCGAGTGCTCGGCGACATCCCTCAGTATGTCGGGCATGTCCGAGGGACTCCACGCGAAAACGTCGGCGTTCGCGCGGAGAAAGTCGACGAGCACTGCTTCCTATTTGGGATCGAGCTCGGAGCCGATCCGGATTTGCTTGGAGGCGTCATTGCTGGGGTCGAGAGTGACGGATTTAACCGTCTCCGTTGGCTCGAAGTTGCCGGCGTGGTGCTTCACGTCTGGCACCTCCTTAGAGAGGCTCTCCAGGTCGGCGATGAGGGCCTCGGATTCGGCGAGGGCCTCGGCGTACTCCACGCACTCCACGTCGCATTCATACGCGTGTCGGTACATGGGGCCAGCGGTGATGACCCCATTGGGGCCCGACATCTTGAGCTTGAGGTAGGTGTAGTTGGGGACAGCCATGAACTTGGCGTAGCAGGGCCTCCCCAGTACTGCGTGGTAGGTTCCTCGGAACCCGACCACCTCGAACGTGAGGGTCTCCCTTCAGAAGTTGGAGGGCGTCCCAAAGCAGACGGGTAGATCGAGTTGTCCGAGGGGCTGGACGCGTTTCACGGGGATGATCCCATGAAAAGGCGCAGCGCCTGCCCGGACCGAGGACAGATCGACACACAGGAGCCTGAGGGTCTCGGCGTAGATGATGTTGAGGCCGCTGCCTCAGTCCATGAGGACCTTGGTGAGCCTGACGTTGCCGATGATGGGGTCGACAATGAGCGGGTATTTCCCCGGTCTCGGCACGTGGTCGGGATGGTCGCCCTGGTCGAAGGTGATGGGCTTGTCGGACCAGTCTAGGTAGACTGGCGCCGCCACCTTTATCGAGCAGACCTCCCGACGCTCTTGCTTGCGGTGCCGAGCCGAGGCATTCGCCACTCACCCACCATAGATCATGTAGCAGTCGTGGACCTCGGGGAACTCTCCTGCCTTGTGATCTTCCTTCTTATCGTCGTCGCGAGCCCTGCCACCCTCCGCGGGTGGCCCGGCCTTGTGAAAGTGGCGCCGAAGCATGGCGCACTCCTCAAGGGTGTGCTTGACGGGCCCCTGATGATAGGGGCACGGCTCCTTGAGCATCTTGTCGAAGAGGTTGGCACCTCCGGGAGGTTTCCGAGGGTTCTTGTACTCGGCGGCGGCGACAAGGTCCGCGTCGGCGGCGTCGCGTTTCGCTTGCAACTTCTTCTTGCCTTTCTTCTTGGCGCCGCGCTGAGTTGACGCCTCGGGGACATCTTCCGGTGGGCGGCCTTGGGGCTGCTTGTCCTTCCGGAAGATGGCCTCAACCGCCTCCTGGCCAGAGGCGAACTTGGTGGCGATGTCCATCAGCTCGCTCGCCCTGGTGGGGGTCTTGCGACCCAGCTTGCTCACCAGGTCGCGGCAGGTGGTGCCGGCGAGGAACGCGCCGATGACATCTGAATCGGTGATGTTGGGCAGCTCGGTGCGCTGCTTCGAGAATCATCGGATGTAGTCCCGGAGAGACTCTCCTGGCTGCTGTCGGCAGCTTCGGAGATCCCAGGAGTTTCCAGGGCACACGTACGTGCCCTGGAAATTGCCGGCGAAGGCCTGGACCAGGTCGTCCCAGTTGGAGATCTGCCCCAGAGGCAGGTGCTCCAGCCAGGCCCGGGCGGTATCGGAGAGGAACAGGGGGAGGTTGCGGATGATGAGGTTATCATCGTCCGTTCCACCCAGGTGGCAGGCCAGCCGATAGTCCGCGAGCCACAGTTCCGGTCTCGTCTCCCCCGAGTACTTTGTGATAGTAGTCGGGGTTCGGAACCGAGTCGGGAACGGCGCCCGTCGTATGGCGCGGCTGAAAGCCTGCGGACCGGGTGCTTCGGGCGAGGGACTCCGATCCTCCCCGCTGTCGTAGCGTCCCCCACGCCTGGGGTGGTAGCCTCGGCGCACCCTCTCATCGAGGTGGGCCCGACGTTTGCGGTGATGGTGCTCGTTGCCGAGGCGACCCGGGGCCGCAGGCGCTGTGTTGTGCGTGCGCCCGGTGTGGACCGAGGCTTCTCGCATGAATCGGGAAGTCGCGACGCGATGTTCCGAGGGGTACCCCTGCCTTCGGGAGGCGGAGCTTTCGGCCCATCGGACCGTGGCGTCCTCCAGGAGATTCTTGAGCTCTCCCTGGATACGCCGCCCCTCGGTGTTTGATGGCTCCGGCATTGCGCGGAGAAGTATTGCCGCTGCAGCCAGGTTCTGGCCGACTCCACTAGAAGTGGGTGGCGGCCTTACCCTGACATCGTCGGCGATGCGGTGCTGGAAGCCCTGGGGGAGGTGACGCACTTCTCCGGCCGGAGGTTGGCCCGCCCATTCCTGCCCGATGTCCCGGCGGATCGGCTCAAGTGTTCATGCTCCCTCGTCGAGCCTGGCCTGCATCTCGCGGATTTGCTCGAGCTGTGGGTCAAGACCCCCCGCCGGGATGGGGACCATGGCTAGCTCCCGAAGGATGTCAACGCGAGGCACAGGCCTAGGGAGATCACCGTTCTCCGGCATACCAAGATGGTTGCCTTTGTCGGGACCCCCTAGATCGACGTGGAAACATTCACGACTTGGGCCGCAGTCCTCGTCGCCGAGACTGCGGCTACCGTCGGAACAGTCAGAAAGGCAATAGTCGCATGCGGTCATGAAGTCCCACATGGCATTGGGGTTACCAAGCCCGGAGAAATCCCAACAGAAGTCGGGCTCGTCATCTTCCTCGGACCCCGAGGGCCCGTAGGTCGAGACGGCCGTCAGCCGGTCCCAGGGTGACCGCATACGATACTCCAGAGGGTTTGGACTCGCCTCTATGAGAGCGTCCACCGAAGCGAAGTCGCTTGGTGGGTCGAGGCTGAATCCAAAAGGCGTGAGATGGGAATCGGTCGGTACCTCTTGGTCGACGGGCGGTGACGAAGTCACGTCAGGGACTGACTGCACCATCGTCTCAGGTACGAGGGTGACGCCCAACAAGTCCTTCGCGAGCGTGCTGGTGTCGTCCGTTTGCTTAGGGTTGGCGTGTTGCGGGGAGACGGCGCTCGTCTTCGTCTCAAACGCGAGGTCGATGCCCGACGTACCCCTCGTTCGGGCGCCGGCGCCGTCGACTCGCTCGACAGCCGACGAGGTGCTGCCTCCTACCTGGCCTTGGTTGCCCCGCCTCCTCCTCCGTCGGCGGGGGAGGAGACGGGACAAGCCCGAAGGTTGTTCTTCCACCACGTGGGGAAGACGTCGTCGATTCCGCCGCCGGCGGGCGGGTTGTCGACCGCCATTGTCGCTGTCGCGCGGCGGGGGAAGGAGTATCATGTCGTAGCTGCCGTCGAGGGACATGAACTCAAGACTCCCGAAACGGAGCACCGTCCCGGGCTGGAAAGGTTGCTGGAGACTGCCCATCTGGAGCTTGACGGGGAAGCTGTTCGTCAACACGCAGCAGGCCCCTACATGGCGCGCCAACTGTCGGCGTTTCGAACCCGGGGGGTCCCTGGACCGACGAGTAAATTGTCGCCGCGTGCCCCAGCCTAGATGGGTCGGCGTGAGACGGAGCGCGAAGGGGGGAAGAGGAGCCGGAGGGAGACAGGCGTGAGAGGTGAAACCCGCGGCCTTCTTGTTTGTCCCGCGCCCAGGTCGGGTGCGCTTGCGGTAGGGGGTTACAAGCGTCCACGCGGGAGGGAGCGAGCGGCCTCACGCGAGCGCCGTCCTGTCCTTCCCCGCGCGGCCAACCCTCGTAAGAGGGCCCTGGACCTTCCTTTTATAGGCGTAAGGAAAGGTTCCAGGTGTACAATGGGGGTGTAGCAGGGTGCTAACGTGTCTAGCGGAGGAGAGCTAGTGCCCTAAGTACATGCCATCGTGGCAGCCGGAGAGGTTTTGGCACCCGGTTCGTGTGGTGTCGTGGCCGTCGGAGGAGCGCTGGAGCCTGGCGGAAGGACAGCTGTCGGGGCTGTCGAGACCTTGCTGACGTCTTCTTGCTTCCGTAAGGGGGCTGAGAGCCGCCGTCTTCATAGAGCGTGCAGGGCGCCATCATTACTTGTTTAGCGGAGCGAGCCAGATGGGACGCCGGTCTTGTTCCCCGTAGCCTGAGTCAGCTTGGGGTAGGGTAATGATGGCGACTCCCATGACGTGGTCGGCCCGAGCCCTGGGTTGGGCGAGGTGGAGGCTCCTCCGAGGTCGAGGTCGAGTCTGTCTTCCAAGGCCGAGGTCGAGTCCGAGCCCCTGGGTCGGGCGAGGTGGAGACCGTCGGCTGAGGCCAGGGCTGAGTCCGAGCCCTGGGGTCGAGCGAAGCGGAGTTCGTCGTCTTCCGGGGCTGAGCCCGAGTCCGAGCCCTGGGGTCGGGCGAAGCAGAGTTCGTCGTCTTCCGGGGCTGAGCCCGAGTCCGAGCCCTGGGGTCGGGCGAAGCGGAGTTCGTCGTCTTCCGGGGCTGAGCCTGAGTCCGAGCCCTGGGGTCAGGCGAAGCGGAGTTCGTCGTCTTCCGGGGCTGAGCCCGAGTCCGAGCCCTGAGGTCGGGCGAAGCGGAGTTTCCTATGGCGCCTGAGGCCGGACTTGGCTGCTGTCAGCCTCACTCTGTCGAGTGGCACAGCAGTCAGAGCAGCGCAGGCGGCGCTGTCCTCTTGTCAGGCCGGTCAGTGGAGCGGCGAAGTGACTACGGTCACTTCGGCTCTGTCAACTGGAGGGCGCGCGTCAGGATAAAGGTGTCAGGCCACCTTTGCATTAAATGCCCCTATGATTTGGTCGGTTGGCGTGGCGATTTGGCCAAGGTTGCTTCTTGGTGAAGACTGGGCCTCGGGCGAGCCGAAGGTGTGTCCGTTGCTGGAGGGGGTCCTCGGGCGAGACGTAGATCCTCCGGGGTCGGCTACCCTTGCCCGAGGCTGGGCTCGGGCGAGGCGTGATCGCGTCCCTCGAATGGACCGATCCTTGACTTAATCGTACCCATCAGGCCTTTGCAGCTTTGTGCTGATGGGGGTTACCAGCTGAGATTTAGGAGTCTTGAGGGTACCACTAATTATGGTCCCCGACAACTATCCCCTCATGTGTGTTCTCCTCGGTGTGTGCTTGCATTATAATATTGTGAAAATTTGTAGAACCCGATTAGATGATTATTCTACTTTAAAGTAAGTATTTCTATATGACGTTTAGAAGATGTAGCGATATATGCACCTTTAACTAGTTGTAATATTTGGTAGAACTAATGAAATACCAAAAGTGAATATGGTGAATGCATGCAATCGTGATGTCGTGTTTGCGTTGGTTAAGTATAGGAAGTGTTCGCTGTCTTGCCAATAGGTTGATTTTGTGTGTCCAATGACGTATAGATAGCTAAGTGCTTACAAGTAGTCGTTTACAATGTCTTACTATTTAATGTTAGTTCGCTACCATGTGCTTTGGAGTATCTTGTGCTATTTTCTGTCATGTTAATGTATATGCATCCTACATCTCATTTAGGACCGAGAGATGATGATCGTACGAAATGAATGACGTAAAGTGGAGCTGACCACAAGATAAAGTCGGTGGACGACTCGAAGAAGGATGGACTGGACAAGTGGATGCTCGCCAAGCGAGTACCCTCTAGCAAACACTACCTAGTGTTCGATTCTAGGCAAGCCTCGGTTTTATGCATAACCGTTATATATGCTATTTTACTGCAATTATTGTTTGTAGGATTGTACTGTGCACTTAAGTGTAGGAGTTTTTTGAAACCCTAGTTGCATGAACTAAGGTTCCTTTTTGAGATGGATACTAGTATGCTAGGCCAGGTAGCTGCTTTACTAATTGAGGATCTCGGTAGAAGTAGAGTGATTTTTCTAGTACTCGCGTGAGGTCAGGAATTGGTTGTATCCATTTTTTATAACGGAATTATGATTGTTTGTGGACACGGATCCATAGGGATGCCTTGTCTACGAGACAGAATTGAAATAATGATTAACATGTAGATACTTGTGTCAAACGTTTGAACGTACTAAACACATGTTGAGAAATATTGTAAATCGGTAAGCTTGGTACCTGAGTGAACTTGCCCACAGAGTTTTCTCCTCACTGGACCTGAGATGGAGTCTCCCATTCCAGATATGGTGGGTACAGGTGCGGTCACTGCATGACGGCGGCCGGGGGTCAGTGGAAACATTGTATACCAAGGCCATGAGCCCTATTCTGTTGACAGAGAATCGATGAGGACGGTTGATGTGTGTGGAGACGGAGTGCCCTGACATGTCTTGTGTTAAGGTTTACCATGCAAGGTTGAAACTCGATTTGAATCGTCTGCTTCTCGTAGCTAATGAGACTGCTTGATCCATTGTACTGCATTGAGTAATAAGTGGAAATGAGCTTACTTGCAAAAAGATGTTGATTGGCATAATGTTTGATACCTTGGATGGATAGTTAGGTGCTCATCCAGTCTAAAAGTATTATTCTAGAACTAGAAAAAGCTAAATTTTGTTTTAGACTCAGCTAGTGCTTTTGGTAAACCAAACCCCTCAGCCAAACGACTTTATGGGTAGAGGAGTAGACTCCTCACACCGGGTAATTCTAGCTAAGTATTAGTATACTCAGTTTTGCTTGTGGCATAATTTTATAGGTACTTCCTTCGCTGAATTTGTTGATGGTGTGACTTGGCCTCCCTCCCTGCCATCGAGATAGACGGTCGAGTGGGATGCTGCCTCTACAGGACAGGACAAGGAGGAGTAGAGTGGCCAAGCTTTACCATATTACTCGGTTATCTTCGTTAGTTATTGCGCTGCATTAAAAACTATGGTTAATGGGTTTTAAACTTCGATAACGTAATCACTATTGATTTGTCGGGGACCATAATTAGGGGTACCCACAAGACTCCTAAACTCGGTTGGTAAACACCATCAGCGCAAAGCTGCAAAGGCCTGATGGGCGCAATACAGGACAAAACTCTGTCTGCTCAAGGGACACGATCTCACCTCGCCCGAGCCCAGCCTCGGGCAGGAACAGTAGACCCAGGCAGATTCACGCCTCGCCCGAGGGCTTCCTCAAGCAACGGGCGCACCTTCGACTCGCCCGAGGCCCTGCTCGGGCAGGCTTCGCGGAGAAGCAACCTTGGCCAAGATCGTCTCGCCAGCCGACCAGATCGCAGGAGCATTCAATGCAAGGATCGCCTGACACCTTATCCTGACGCGCGCTCTTCAGTCGACAGGGCTGAAGTGACCGCCGTTACTTCGCCCCTCCACTGACCGACCTGACAGGAAAACAGCGCCGCCTGCGCTGCTCCGACTGCTGTGCCACCCACCAGGGTGAGGCTGACAGCCGCCAAGTCCGGCCTCAGGCGCCATAGGAAGCTCCCCCTCGCCCGACCCCAGGGCTCGGACTCAACCTCGACCTCGAACGACGGACTCCGCCTCGCCCGACCCCAGGGCTCGGACTCAACCTCGACCTCGGACGACGGACTCCGCCTCGCCCGACCCCAGGGCTCGGACTCAACCTCGACCCTGGAAGACGGTCTCCGCCTCGCCCGACCCCAGGGCTCGGACTCCGCCTCGCCCGACCCTAGGGCTCGGACTCAACCTCGACCTCGGAAGATGGTCTCCGCCTCACCCGACCCCAGGGCTCGGACTCAACCTCGACCCCGGAAGACGGTCTCCGCCTCGCCCGACACCAGGGCTCGGACTCATCCTCGACCTCGGAGGAGCCTCCGCCTCGCCCGACCTTGGGCTCGGACTGACCACATCGCAGGGGGTACATCATTACCCTACCCCTAGCTAGCTCAGGCTACGGGGAACAAGACCGGCGTCCCATCTGGCTCTCCCCGGTAAAACAAGTAATGATGACACCCCGCGTGCTCCATGACGATAGTGGTTCTCAGCCCCCTACGGAAGCAAGGAGACGTCAGCAAGGTCCCGATAGCCCCGACAGCTGTGCTTCTATAGGGTTTAAGCGCTCCTCCGACGGCCACGACATCACATGAATAGGGCACCAACACCCCTCCGACAGCCACGTCGGCATGTACATAGGACTCTGGCTCCTCTCTGCCGGACACGTTAGCACACTGCTACACCCCCCATTGTACACCTGGGCCCTCTCCTTACGTCTATAAAAGGAAGGTCCAGGGCCCTCGTACAAAAGAGGCGGCCGCGCGGGAGGACGGGCAGACGAGCAAGCTCTATCTCTCCCTCGCGAACGCTTGTAACCCCCTACTGCAAGCGCATCCGCCCTGGGCGCAGGACAACATGAGCCGCGGTTCCCCTTGTTGTTTCCCCCTTGTGTTCCATCTCGCGCCGACCCATCTGGGCTGGGACACGCAGCGACAATTTACTCGTCGGTCCAGGGACCCCCCGGGGTCGAAACGCCGACAGTTGGCGCGTCAGGTAGGGGCCTGCTGCGTGTTGACGAACAGCTTCCCGTCAAGCTCCAGATGGGTAGTCTCCATCAACCTCTCCAACCCGGGACGCTGCTCCATTTCGGGAGTCTCGAGTTCATGTCCCTCGATGGCACCTACGACATGGTACTCCTTCCTCTGCCGCGCGACAATGATAATGGCGGCCGTCCGCCAGCCCGCCGGCGGCGGAATCGACAACGTCTTCCCCGCGTGGCAGAAGAGCAGCATCCGGGTCTGTCCTGTCACCTTCCCCGCCGACGGAGGAGGAGGCGGGGCAACCATGGCCAAGCAGGAGGCGGCACCTCGTCGGCTGTCGATCGAGTCGACGATGCCGGCGCCCCAGCGGGGGACACGTCGGGCGTCGACCTCGCGTTTGAGACGAAGACGGGCGTCGTTTCCCCCAACACGCCAACCCCAAGCGGACGAATGACGCCAGCACGCTCGCGAAGGACCTGCTGGGCGTTAGCCTCGTACCTGAGATAACAGTGCAGTCCGTCCCCGATGTGACTCCGTCACCATCCGTTGATCAAGAGGTACCGTCCGTTTTCCACCCTGTGCCTTTTAGATTCGGCTTCAACCCACCAAGCGACCCCGCTTTGGTGGACGCTTCCATAAAGGCATATCCAAACCTTCCGGGGTATCATATGTGGTTAACCTAGGACTGACTGACGGCCGTCTCGACCTACGGGCCCTGGGTTCCGAGGAAGATGTTGAGCCCAACTATGGTTGGGATTTCTCCGAGCTCGGTAACCCTAGAGCCATGCGGGACTTCATGACCGCATGTGACTACTGCCTCTTCGATTGCTCCGATGGTAGCCACAGCCTCGGCGACGAGGACTGTGGCCCAAGTCGCGAATGTTTCCACATCGATCTAGGGGGTCTCGACGAAGGCAACCACTTTGGTATGCCGGAGGACGTCGATCCCCCTAGGCCTGCACCTCGCGTTGACATCCTTCGGGAGCTAGCTGTGTTCCCAGTCCCTGCGGGGGGTCAGGACGCATAGCTCGAGCAAATCCACGAGATGCAGGCCAGGCTCGACGAGGAAGCAGGACAACTTGTGCAGCTCCGACAGAACATCGGGCAGGAGTGGGCAGGCCGAGCACCAGCCAGAGAAGCGTGTCATCTGCCCCAGGACGTCCAGCACCGCATCGCTGACGATGCCAGGGCAAGGCTGCCCCCGGCTTCCAATGGGGTCGGCCAGAACCTGGCTGCAGCAGCAATACTACTCCGAGCGATGCCGGAACCATCCACCATCGAGGGGCGACGTATCCAGGGAGAGCTCAAGAATCTCCTGGAGGATGCCGCGGTCCGATGGGCCGAAAGCTCTGCCTCCCGAAGGCAGGGGTACCCCCCAGAGCATCACGCCGCGACTTCCCGATTCATGCGGGAAGCCTCGGTCCACACCGGGCGCACGCGGAACACAGCGCCTACGGCCCCGGGTCGCCTCGACAATGAGCACCACCGCCGCAACCGTCGAGCCCACCTCGACGAGAAGGTACGCCGAGGCTACCACCCCAGGCGTGGGGGACGCTACGACTGCAGGGAGGATCGGAGCCCTTCGCCCGAACCACCCGGTCCGCAGGCTTTCAGCCGAGCCATACGACGGGCGCCGTTCCCGACCCGGTTCCGAACCCCGACTACCATCACCAAGTACTCGGGGGAGACAAGGCCGGAACTGTGGCTCGCGGACTACCGGCTGGCCTGCCAGCTGGGTGGAACAGACGATGACAACCTCATCATCCGCAACCTCCCCCTGTTCCTCTCCGACACCGCCCGAGCCTGGCTGGAGCATCTGCCTCCTGTGCAGATCTCCAACTGGGACGACCTAGTCAAAGCATTCGCCGGAAACTTCTAGGGCACATACGTGCGCCCTAGGAACTCCTGGGATCTCTGAAGCTGCCACCAGCAGCCGGGAGAATCCCTGCGGGACTACATCCGGCGATTTTTGAAGCAGCACACCGAGCTGCCCAACATCACCGACTCAGATGTCATCGGCGCGTTCCTCGCCGGTACCACTTGCCGCGACCTGGTGAGCAAGCTAGGTCGCAAGACTCCCACCAGGGCGAGCGAGCTGATGGACATCGCCATCAAGTTCGCCTCTGGCCAGGAGGCGGTCGAGGCCATCTTTCGGAAGGACAAGCAGCCTCAGGGACGCCAGCAGGAAGACGTCCCCGAGGCGTCCGCTCAGCGCAGCATGAAGAAGAAGGGCAAGAAGAAGTCGCAAGCGAAACGCGACGCCGCCGACGCAGACCTTGTCGCCGCCGCCGAGCACAGGAACCCCCGGAAGCCTCCCGGAGGGGCCAACCTGTTCGACAAGATGCTTAAGGAGTCGTGCCCCTATCATCAGGGTCCCGTCAAGCACACCCTTGAGGAGTGCGTCATGCTTCAGCGCTACTTCCACAAGGCCGGGCCACCGGCGGAAGGTGGCAAAGCCCACGACAACGACAAGAAGGAAGGCCACAAGGCAGAGGAGTTCCCCGAGGTCCATGACTGCTTCATGATCTACGGTGGGCAGGTGGCGAACGCCTCGGCTCGGCACCGCAAGCAAGAGCACCGGAAGGTCTGCTCGGTGAAGGTGGCGGCGCCAGTCTACCTAGACTGGTCCGACAAGCCCATCACCTTCGACCAAGGCGACCACCCCGACCGCGTGCCGAGCCCGGGGAAGTACCTGCTCGTTGTCGATCCTGTCATCGGCAACATCAGGCTTACCAAGGTCCTCATGGACGGAGGCAGCAGCCTCAACATCATCTACGCCGAGACCATCGGGCTCTTGCAGATCGATTTGTCCATGATCCGGGCCGGTGCGGCACCCTTTCACGGGATCATCCCCGGGAAGCGCGTCCAGCCCCTTGGACAACTCGATCTGCCCGTTTGCTTCGGGACTCCCTCCAACTTCCGAAAGGAAACCCTCACATTCGAGGTGGTTGGGTTCCGAGGAACCTACCACGCAGTGCTGGGGAGACCATGCTACGCCAAGTTCATGGCTGTCCCCAACTACACCTACCTCAAGCTCAAGATGCCGGGCCCCAACGGGGTCATCACCGTCGGATCCACATACCGACACGCGTATGAATGCGACGTGGAGTGCGTGGAGTACGCTGAGGCCCTCGCTGAATCCGAGGCCCTCATCGCCGACCTGGAGAGCCTCTCCAAGGAAGTGCCATACGCGAAGCGCCACGCCGGCAACTTCGAGTCAGCAGAGGCAGTTAAGTCCGTCCCTCTCGACCCCAGCAACGACGCCTCTAAGCAAGTCTGGGTCGGCTCCGAGCTCGACCCCAAATAGGAAGCAGTGCTCATCGACTTTCTCCGCGCAAACGCCGAGGTTTTTGCGTGGAGTCCTTCGGACATGCCTGGCATACCGAGGGATGTCGCCGAGCACTCACTGGATATCCGAGCTGGAGCCCGAACCGTGAAGCAGCCTCTGCGCCGATTCGACGAAGAAAAGCGCAGAGCCATAGGCGAGGAGATCCACAAGCTGATGGTTGCAGGGTTCATCAAAGAGGTATTCCATCCCGAATGGCTAGCCAACCCTGTGCTTGTGAAAAAGAAAGGTGGGAAATGGCGGATGTGTGTAGACTACACTGGTCTAAACAAAGCATGTCCGAAGGTTCCCTACCCTCTGCCTCACATCGATCAAATCATGGATTCCACTGCTGGGTGCGAAACCCTGTCATTCCTTGATGCCTACTCAGGGTATCACCAAATCAGGATGAAAGAGTCCAACTAGCTCGCAACTTCTTTCATCACACCCTTTGGCATGTAGTGCTATATTACTATGCCATTCGGTTTAAGGAATGCAGGCGCGACATACCAAAGGTGCATGAACCACGTGTTCGGACAACACATTGGCCGAACGGTCGAGGCTTACATCGATGACATCGTAGTCAAGATGAGGAAAGCCTCCGACCTCCTCTCTGACCTTGAAACGACATTCAAGTGTCTCAAAGCGAAAGGCGTAAAACTCAATCCCGAGAAGTGTGTCTTCGGAGTCCCCCGAGGCATGCTCCTGGGGTTCATCGTCTCCGAGCGGGGCATCGAGGCCAACCCGGAGAAAATCGCGGCCATCACCAACATGGGGCCTATCAAGGACTTGAAAGGAGTACAAAGGGTCATGGGATGCCTTGCGGCTCTGAGCCGCTTCATCTCGCGCCTCGGCGAAAGAGGCCTACCCTTGTACCGCCTCTTAAGGAAGACCGAGCGCTTCACTTGGACCCCCGAGGCCGAGGAAGCCCTCGGGAACTTAAAGGCGCTCCTTACAAGTGCGCCCATCCTGGTGCCCCCCGCTGCGGGAGAAGCCGTCTTGATCCACGTAGCCGCAACCACTCAGGTGGTCAGCGCCGCGATCATAGTCGAGAGACGAGAAGAAGGGCATGCATTGCTCGTCCAGAGGCCGGTCTACTTTATCAGTGAGGTACTATCCGAGACCAAAATCCACTACCCGCAAATTCAAAAGCTACTGTACGCAGTAATTCTGACGCGGCGAAAGTTGCGACACTACTTCGAGTCTCATCTGGTGACTGTGGTGTCATCCTTCCCTCTGGGGGAGATCATCTAGTGCCGAGAGGCCTCGGGTAGGATTGCAAAGTGGGCGGTGGAGATCATGGGCGAGACAATCTCGGTCGCCCCTCGGAAGGCCATCAAGTCCCAAGTCTTGGCGGATTTCATGGCTGAATGGGTCGACACCCAGCTTCCAGCAGCTCCAATCCAACCGGAACTCTGGACCATGTTTTTCGATGGGTCGCTGATGAAAACAGGAGCGGGCGCGGGCCTGCTCTTCATCTCACCCCTCGGGAAGCACCTCCGCTACGTACTGCGCCTCCATTTCCCGGCGTCCAACAACGTGGCCGAGTACGAGGCTCTGGTTAACGGGTTGCGCATCGCCATCGAGCTAGGGGTTCGGCGCCTCGACGCTCGTGGCGACTCGCAGCTTGTCATCGACCAAGTCATGAAGAACTCCCACTGCCACGACCCGAAGATGGAAGCCTACCGCGACGAGGTTCCGCGCCTGGAAGACAAGTTCTACGGGCTCGAGCTCAACCACGTCGCCCGACGGTACAACGAGACTGCGGACGAGCTGGCTAAAATAGCCTCGGGGTGGACAACGGTCCCCCAGACGTCTTCTCCCGAGACCTACATCAACCCTCCATCAAGACCGACGACACGCCCGAGCCCGAGAAGGCCTTGGCCCTGCCCGAGGCACCCTCGGCCGCCGAGGGTGAGGCACTGCGCATCGAGGAAGATCGGAATGGGGTCCCGCCTAATCAAAACTGGCAGACCCCGTACTTGCAGTATCTCCACCGAGGAGAGCTACCCCTCGACAGAACCGAGGCTCGGCGATTGGCGCGGCGCGCCAAGTCGTTCGTCTTGCTGGGTAACGGAAAGGAGCTCTACCACCGCAGCCCCTCAGGCATCCTCCAGCGATGCATATCCATCGCCGAAGGTCAGGAGTTATTGCAAGAAATACACTCGGGGGCTTGCGGTCACCACGCAGCGCCTCGAGCCCTTGTTGGAAACGCCTTCCGGCAAGGTTTCTACTGGCCAACCGCGGTGGCCGACGCCACTAGGATTGTACGCACCTGCTAAGGGTGTCAATTCTACGCAAGGCAGACCCACCTGCCCGCTTAGGCTCTGCAAACAATACCCATCACCTGGTCGTTTGGTGTGTGGGGTCTGGACCTCGTCGGTTCCTTGCAGAAGGCGCCCGGGGGCTTCACACACCTGCTGGTCGCTATCGACAAATTCTCCAAGTGGATTGAGGTCCGACCCCTAAACAGCATCAGGTCCGAACAGGCGGTGGCGTTCTTCACCAACATCATCCATCGCTTTGGAGTCCCAAACTCCATCATCACCGACAACGGCACCCAGTTCACCGGTAGGAAGTTCCTGGACTTCTGCGAGGACCACCACATCCGAGTGGACTGGGCCGCCATAGCTCACCCCATGACGAATGGGCAGGTAGAGCGTGCCAACGGCATGATTCTACAGGGACTCAAGCCGAGGATCTACAACGACCTCAACAAGTTCGGCAGGCGATGGATGAAGGAACTCCCCTCGGTGGTCTGGAGTCTGAGGACGACGCCAAGCCGAGCCACGGGCTTCACACCGTTTTTTCTAGTCTATGGGGTCAAGGCTATCTTACCCACAGACTTAGAATACGGTTCCCCGAGGACGAGGGCATACAACGACCGAGGCAACCAGACCAGCCGAAAAGACTCACTGGACCAGCTGGAAGAGGCTCGGGACATGGCCTTGCTACACTCGGCGCGGTATCAGCAGTCCCTGCGACGCTACCACGCCCGAGGGGTTCGGTCCCGAGACCTCCAGGTGGGCGACTTGGTGCTTCGGCTATGACAAGACGCTCGAGGGCGCCACAAGCTCACACCTCCCTGGGAAGGGTCGTTCATCATCGCCAAGATTTTGAAGCCCAGAACATACAAGTTGGCCAACAGTCAAGGCGAGGTCTACAACAACGCTTGGAACATCTGACAGCTACGTTGCTTCTACCCTTAAGATGTTTTCAAGTCGTTCATATACCTCGTTTACATACACAAGTAAAGTCTAACCATCAAGGAAGGGTCAGCCTTGCCCCGGCAAAGCCCGACCCTCCCTAGGGGCTAGAAGGGGGGAACCCCCTTTGCGTCAAAATTTTCCTCGGAAAAAGTCTTCCACCAAAACGACTTTCGTGTTTCCTGGCTATATCAGTAATAGAACCCCGAGAAACGAATAAGAGTGCATGTAAGCGGCAAGGCCGACCGAGCCGAGGGACTCCTACGCCTCCGGGACACGGATACCTCACTCGTCACCTACCGCGAAAAATAACTCTTACTTGGGTAAGCAATCCTGCTACTGATGAACAAGTCCGGATACGCGAAATAGGAGGAAAAGAGACACAGCTTTATATCACGACGACAAAGTGTTCAGGCCTTGGCAGCTGCGAAAGACACATACATATTCAAAATAAACTGCTCCGGCAGAATCATGCATCGCCCGGGGGAGGAGCTGCACTCTCGGCTTCGTTTCCGCCCTCGGCGAGATCCGCCCCGGCCTCGGACGACGGCGCAAGCAGGAGGATTTCCACCTCGAAGGAGGACGCCGGCACTGCGCTTGGGCCCGCGGCGGCCACGTCAAGCCTCTGAACTTCGGCCAGGGCAGCTTCATCTTCGTCGGGAAGGCAGTACCCCTTGCTGACCCGCTCTAGATCCACATCATAGTGGGAAGCGAGTACGGCGAAGGCCCGCCTAACGCCGTGATGCAGCGCCTCGCGGAGTCTGCCGCACGCGTGGTCACCCAAGGCCTGCAGGTGACTCTGGGGGAGCTTCCCAAGGGGACATCGTCAAGACCAAAGACCCGGTAGAAGGCCGAGATAGCCTCGGACATGGCCACGCGGTCGGCCTCCTTCTGCTCAGCCGCCTGGGCAAGTGCCTTGGCGGACTCGTTGAGGGCAGACTCGAACTCTACAAACAGCCAAAACAGAATTCTTCAAACACGAGTCGAAGAGTGAAGCTGAATCAAAATCTCAAAACTGCCAAGACATACCTTCAGCCCGGGCACGCTGCTCCGAGGCTGCGGCTTGGGCGGACTGAGCAGACCCGACGGCCACGGCCAGGTCCGCCGCAAGGGCTCCGGCCGAAGCAGACGCCTCGGCTAGCTGGCCTCCAAGGGCCTCAGTCCGGGTTTCAGCCTCGGCGGCCCGGCTCCGAGATTGGTCCCGCTCACCGATGACCTGGCCAAGCTCCAACTGCCGCCGCTGCGCCTCTGCGCGTGCCACCGCTGCCTCTGCCCCCAGCTCGTCACAGAGCAACCGAAGGTCCGCCGCCTCGACGCTCCGTTGGGAGAGGCGCTCGGTAGCCTCGGCAAGCGCGGTCCTCAGGAACCACAGCGGACCCCAGACGTCGGCCTCGTGGCGGATGAATGACGACTTGGCGGTGCTCATATCCGTCAGATCCTGAGGAAGGGAAGCGGGGTGTCACAAAGAATGCCTTGATCACGTGAAAGGTATGCCTGAAATCCTTACCTGTAGGATCCTGGGAACGTTCCTGGCAAGGACCTCCATGGTCGACCGAAGCGACCCCATCGCTGCCTCGGCACACTCGCGGAGCTCGTCCCGAGACTGCTCCTCCCGCTCATTGTCAAGAACGAAGAGGGGCTTCGAGGCACCACGGGTCCAGAACCGGAGCGCCTCCCCACGCCGCTCATTGGGACCACACCGCGCGAGGATAAGGTCGCCGCTCCCCAGGATGGGCCGCGGTTCTGCGCCCCCCTCCTCCAAGGCGTCGGCACCCCCTACGGTCGGCGCATCGGGTACCTCCTTGACTAAGGGGGCAGGCTTCCGATCACCGGACTTGGGTAGCAGCGCCTCGGCCATCTCAGCATCGACGGCGACGGATGGCTCCACGGGCAGAACGGCAACAGCCTCGGCAGAGGCTGGTGCCGGCGTCGGCAACACGTCAGATGGCGTTAAGGCCGCGGCCGCGCCAGTAGTCTCCCCCGGCACGACGGCCGCCTCAGCAGAGGGGTCAACCTGAGGGGCTCGCCCCACGGCAACCTGTGCCGCCTGAGCCCCCCGCTTTGGGGCATCTTGCGAGAAGGCCAGCCGACCGGTGTGGCCCAGTGTGGCACTGGCTGTAGAGGCCGACGCCGTCTTGAGGACCTTCCGGGGAGCCAGACCGGTCGAGCCATGCCTCCGTTTGCTGGGAGGAAAAGGAAAGGCAGGATCAGGACACACGAAGAAGGAGCCGAAACAGAGGTATCCTCAGATACTTACCCACTCCGGACCACGACCAATCGTGCCTGCGGGGAGGCCCCTCGGCCCCCGCCTCAGGCACCCAGGGCACCGAAGGGACGGTCCGCCCAGGCGCATTCACGACGACCTAAGGATCAACCTCCTATGCGGCCGGCACGGGCAACGGCTCTTGGGGCACAGGCGGGTCAGCCTGACTCCCCGAGGTTACCTCAACTACCTCGGCCAAGGGGTCAAGTACCCCCTTAGCCTGCCCCTGTTCTTCAGACAGGGACCCTGATGTCCCGGCCCCGGATACCGACGGCGCCAGACCACTCGGGAGCTGGCTCGACGACCCCTGGCCTAGCCGCAGATCTGGGCTGAGGCCAAGGCGGGCCGCCATGTCATCGTCTTCGTCATCATCGTCGTCGTCATCGTCAGGCGTCTCCGGCGACGGCTCCCTCGGGAGCCCGTCCCTCTCCTGCTTCCGACGACGCCTCTCCAAGGCGTCCCGAGCCCGCATCCGCTCGCAGGCCCGAGCCTTTTTCGCGTCCTTCTTCTCCTTCTTCGTCTCCGCAGTGACCCTCCGCGTGGCTCGGTCCACTGCGTCCTACGGGACCGGTGGCAGAGAAGGCTTGTGAAACCCCAACTCCTGGAGATGGAAGGAAATCTCGGCTGCGAGAACCAAGGGCAATCTGACACAAGAAGGAAGGAGCGGACACTCACCAGGGATATGCACCCGCGCTCGGGATGCATCGAGGGTTGGGTAAGGGCACCGACATCCAGCCTCCCTACCGTGCCGGCTACCCGCCTGTGGAGGTCATCGGCGGGGAGGGGGACCGAGGACATTTGCGAACCCTCCAAGTCGACCCCCGGCGCCATCTCCGAAAGCAGCAGCTGCCGCTCCGTCAAGGGGAGCACCCTCCGGCGATGGATGGCGGCAACCACCCCCGCGGTGGTGAGCCCTCCGTCTCGCAGCTCCTGCAAGGCCTCCAGAAGGGGCTAGAGATTCTTCTGTCTCTCGCGCGGGGCCCCGTGGCGCTAGTTGCTGCCGGCGGCGGTCACCACTCGTTGAGAAAACGACGGGAGCCTCCCATCGTCGTTCCGGAGGTAGAACCACCGGCGCTGCCACCCCTTGTTCGAAGACACAAGGATGGCGGGGATGTACTGTTGCGCACGCGCCTGCCTCAACTGGAAGATGCAGCCACCGGCCCGCACCGCAATGCGAACTCTCTTTTCCCCCGTCGTCAAGGCAAAAGGCTCCACGGAGAAGAGATGGGTCCACAGATCCCAGTGGGGGTCAATCCCCAAAAATCCTTCGCAAACCACCGCGAAGATGGCTGCTTGCGCGATAGAGTTGGGGTTGAGATTGTGCAGCTCCACCCCATAGAAATGCAGAATCGCCCGCATGAAACGGCTTGCCGGCACTCCAAACCCCCGCTCTTGGAAAGAGACAAAACTCAGCACATACCCCGACGGCGGGGACGGGGCGGCTCCACTCGGAGGGACCATCCACTCCGGCTGTGGGTCACCGGAGAGGGGACGAAGCAAGCCATCGACAACAAGGGCCTCCAGGTCATCCGCCGTGACGGTGGAGAAGGGCCACGGGTCATGAGGCGGAACGACGGTTACCCGGTCGGCCATCACCAAGCGAAGGGGGTGGCGGCGGAGCAGACAAGGTGCGCGGTTTTCTTTCTCTGGCTATTTCCCTCAGGTTGCGGAAACCAAAGCAGGAGGCGAGCAGCAGAGTAAAAAACCACCACCGGTCCCTCTTCCGAACATATAAAGGCCCGGGCAAGACCCGTTCAAACACTTCGCCCGAACCCGTCGCAAAATTCAAAACTCGAAGGCGAAATGCCCGTTCCTCGAACGGCTCGCGCATGCACAACGGCTGCCCCGCGAACCACTCGTCCCGTCGCATTAACTCTGCGGCAGGGCATGCGACACCTTTGGAAGGCGAAGCAGGCGACGCTTCACCTCCGCCATAATGACCACGTCAAAAAAGTGCGCCACATTGTTCAATTTCGTATCCTTTTCCTCTTCCCCTTTCTCTCTCTTGCTACAGGGACCGGGAAAGGGGATACTCTGAAAGGGATCCTTCTCTGCGAAGGAAACGGGCCCTGAGCCCTCCTACTGATCAGAGGTTCGAAGGCTGGCCCTCGGAAGGGTTCGACAGCCGCCTCAGAGCACTCAGGCTCCGCGCCCACTACTGGTCAGAGGTTCAAAGGCTGGCCCCTCGAAGGGTTCGACAGCCGCCTCAGGCCACTCGGGCTCCACGCCCACTACTGATCAGGGGTTCGTAGGCTGGCCCCCGAAGGGTTTGACAGCCGCCTCAGAACAAGCAGAGCGAGGGATGACTCTGGGTACGTCCGATACATGGACGAGGCTCAGGCTACGCTCCTGAAGTACCCTAGGACATTTCCGAGACCAGCAGGAGCGATTCTGTAACGGAATCCCATCCGAGGGAGGCATCGAGCCCTCAGACCCTATCAAACGGGACCGGGCCCGGCAAATCACCTGTAGGTACTTTTGGAGCGCGCCTCTGGGCCACTAGCCGACCCTTATCGAACGGAGCACGGGCGTCCACTCGGATCACCCGTTAGCAACTCACTGGAGACACCATGTTCGGGCCCTCCGAGGGCAACATGGCGCTTTCCCCCCTCCTCCTTGCGGAAAGGCGACGAAGGGGCGTATGAAAAAAGCCGAGTCAGTCCTTGACCATCCTCTCGCCCTGAGCGGAGGCTCGGGGGCTGCTCTCACGAACCCGGCTCCGGCCAAACCGTTGGCAGCGTCAACATACCAGCCCGAGAACTCGGAACCTGACTATGCACCCGGGCTACGACCAGTTCGCATGAGGGAACAATCAGACCGGCCGAGGCACCACGAAAGGCACTAAGACCTCGGAGGAGTCAAACCACTCCTCCGAGGCCTCGGGGGCTACACCCGGCGGGTGCGCTCGCGCACACCCACCGGAACAAAATGCAACCGAGAAAGGCCGGTCCCCTTGCAAAAAAGTGCGACAAAGTCTCCAAGCGAGTACCCACACTCCCTTTGAGGCTCGGGGGCTACTGTCGAGGACCATAATTAGGGGTACCCCCAAGACTCCTAAACTCGGTTGGTAAACACCATCAGCGCAAAGCTGCAAAGGCCTGATGGGCGCAATACAGGACAAAACTCTGTCCGATCAAGGGACACGATCTCACCTCGCCCGAGGCCAGCCTCGGGCAGGAATAGTAGACCTAGGCAGATTCACGCCTCGCCCAAGGGCCTCCTCAAGCAACGGGCACACCTTCGACTCGCCCGAGGCCCAGCTCGGGCAGGCTTCGCGGAGAAGCAACCTTGGCCAAGATCGCCTCGCCAACCGACCTGATCGCAGGAGCATTCAATGCAAGGATTGCCTGACACCTTATCCTGACGCGCGCTCTTCAGTCGACAGGGCCGAAGTGACCGCCGTCACTTCGCCCCTCCACTACCGACCTGACAGGAAAACAGCGCCGCCTGCACTGCTCCGACTGCTGTGCCACCCACCAGGGTGAGGCTGACAGCCGCCAAGTCCGGCCTCAGGCGCCATAGGCAGCTCCGCCTCGCCCGACCCCAGGGCTCGGACTCAACCTCGACCCCGGAAGACGGTCTCCGCCTTGCCTGACCCCAGGGCTCGGACTCCGCCTCGCCCGACCCTAGGGCTTGGACTCAACCTCGACCTCGGAAGACGGTCTCCGCCTCGCCCGACCCCAGGGCTCGGACTCAACCTCGACCCCGAAAGACGCTCTCCTCCTCGCCCGACCCTAGGGCTCGGACTCAACCTCGACCTCGGAGGAACCTCCGCCTCGCCTGACCTTGGGCTCGGACCGACCACATCGCAGGGGGGTACATCATTACCCTACCCCTAGCTAGCTCAGGCTACGGGGAACAAGACCAGCGTCCCATCTGGCTCGCCCCGGTAAAACAAGTAATGATGACACCCCGCGTGCTCCATGACGACGGTGGTTCTCAGCCCCCTACAGAAGCAAGGAGACGTCAGCAAGGTCCCGACAGCCTCGACAGCTGTGCTTCTATAGGGTTTAAGCGCTCCTCCGATGGCCACGACATCACATGAACAGGGCACCAACACCCCTCCGACAGCCACGTCGGCATGTACATAGGACTCTGGCTCCTCTCTGCCGGACACGTTAGCACACTGCTACACCCCCCATTGTACACCTGGGCCCTCTCCTTACGTCTATAAATGGAAGGTCCAGGGCCCTCATACAAAAGAGGCGGCCGCGCGGGAGGACGGGCTGACGAGCAGGCTCTCTCTCTCTCCCTCGTGAACGCTTGTAACCCCCTACTGCAAGCGCATCCGCCCTGGGCGCAGGACAACACGAGCCGCAGTTCCCCTTGTAGTTTCCCCCTTGTGTTCCGTCTCGCGCCGACCCATCTGGGCTGGGACACGCAGCGACAATTTACTCGTCGGTCCAGGGACCCCCCGAGGTCGAAACGTCGACATGATTCTTCTTAAATTTATGGTATTATGCTTTATTATATTTCTATGTACCTCACCTTCAAGTGAGCAAGTGGTGTTTGATCCTTGTTAAGTGGTTTTATCGGACTAGATCTAACAGACTATCAATTTATTCTGATTTAAGTGTGTCATCGCCTCTAAGGCAAGACTATGACATTTAGGGTTGATTTGGTGACAAGTGGATCACGGGGGATTGGAGGGATTGAGGAAGAAATGAACTAATTTCTCCCTTAATCCTCTCCATTCCCTCGTGATCCTTGGTCACCAAATGAACCCTTAAGCTGAAATAATTTGAATGGCTCACCAAGGTAGAGGGCACCTCCCTCATGCCGTGCCGCGAGCACCACCTCCCAACAATCGCTGCCTCGTCTCCGTCGCCCCTTTGTCTGCGGTCTTAGGTTTTCTCCAACAAGGGACGCTATAACATTCTGTACACTAAATATAGCGCTCGCAGTTGAACTCTACTTGCCCAACAATAGACTATAAACGGTACTCTAAAATTTAGAGGACGCCGCACGCACGCTAGATGTGGAGACTTCCGAGCGTCCGCTATCTGGGCAAGGGATCAGGCTCCCACGGGGTGAAATTTCTACACGCTTGGTTCTCCCGTCGCTGGCGACTTTGATCCCTATTGGCGAGGGGGCCTCATGGCACGGGTCGTCAGAGGAGGCGGCCAAGCTGGGCTTGAAGAGGTCGTGCGCGAATGGGTCCGGCGGCGGGCCGCAATTGGTGGCTGGAAGCAAGGAGGTGGGCGGCGTGGAGAGCAAGATCTAGGAGTTTGGTGGCAGCGTTGGTGTTGGTCGACGTCAAACCGCCATCGCGAAGAGGCTGAGAAGGTCGACACCGACGAAGAAGGTTGGTGCAGAGAAATGCAAGCGCAGCTCGTCGCCGCCATCGTCATCGTCTTCCATTCGGTCGGCTGCTCCAGATCCGAGGAGAACAAGGTATAAACTTGGATTGTGTTGGCGGATCCATGGTTTTAGGGTTTTCGTACTTCATATGCTGCAAATCGTCCAGATCTAGGGTTTAGGGTTTGCATTACAATGTTTCTGACCTTGGTTACAAAGAGTAGTTGAAATTAAAAATGCATTAATGTATGTGTACATGAACATGTTTGGTTACCAAGAGTTGTTGAACAACTGTCTGTGCGAAAGGATCTGTAGTTGCTATACTATCACATGCCGTATGTTTGTGTTCTTTGCTGGTAAGTAAACATGTGTACTCAATCTGATTCATTGTTCCCTTGATAAGTAAACATGTGTACTCAATCTTCATGAAATTGTTACATTGTGAAGTCCCTATTGCGACTAGTAGCTGGTTTCGAGCCTGTTTTTAGGTGTCTAGATTTTACTAACTAGGATTAGGTAACTAACTCAACCATCTGTTTTATGTAGACCATGGATTTGGAGAATGAAAAGCTCCGAAAAGCACTCGCTCATTTAATCAGAGCTGTGGAGCAACGTTGTGCCGACATCGTCGATGTCATCCACGGTGCCTTCCAACCAGTTAGCTCACGAGTCATCAATGAAATGAATCGTGCTTTAGTTCAGATCAAGGACCTCGCGAAGGACCTTGATCACCTAGCACTGGAAAAAGACTGGGAGGTGGAGCACATGGACCGTTTAGAAAATGTCAAATCATCGCATATAGAGGATGAGCTTCTGATTGACTATGATTCAGAGTTGAACAATGATGATATAGTCGACTACGACGATGGACGTGACTACTCTACCAACGACACCTATCCCTACTAGATTAGCATGGACCTAAATAAAGTGTTATCACGGTGCAACCAACAATGTTTTAGGTTTCTAGAAATGGTAGTACACTTTTGTATGTGAAGAAAACACCTAATCAACATATGGTTTTATTTGCAATATATGTAGTATTCAGTACTTGTGCCATTATTTTGGCTGTCCTGTTAACTAATCAACCATGGTTTTATTTGTTTCAAATGTTTGGCTGATAGTACAACAGTTTTGGATTTTCATGGCTTATTTGATGTGCCTACCTTCAATGTACAGAATGGGTACCAACTGGAACCAAGTAATGGCACAATATGGCAGTTTCCTATCCGAGGAAGATGGCACTCTGTTTCAGAACATTGGTTTTGCTCCTCCTCAGCCTGATATACCCGCATAGGGGTCAGCACCTGCACCTCCAGTGAAGAAGGGTGGTCAACGCACAAAGCTAGCAAACTTCACGTCTGAGGAGGACATGAGGGTTTGTCATGCTTGGCTGGCTGTGAGTTGTGACCCCATAGTAAACACAGGTCAGAAGCGTCAAGGTTTTTGGAATCGGATTACCGAGCCGTACAACTATAGAAGAGGATCAATGCCATAAAGGTCTACGAAATCTCTGATAAGCAGGTGGGATAGTATCAAAACTCAGTGCTCTACCTTTGCTGGTCACATGACGGCTGTGCTTCGACAAAACCCAAGTGGCCTTACTGAAAGGGAAATGGGCTTAATCATTTCCTATAATCCATTTTGGTTGTTGACGCCCATCACAAACCACGTAGACTAACTAGTTTGCCTAGATGTCATTTATCTCAGGTGCATAAGGTTCAACACAAACCAAGAAGGAATTTAAGTTGTGGACTCAAATAAATTTGGAGCAAAGGACTTGAGAGGGTGCTGCCATTAGCGCACCGGACACTGTTCAGTGCACCAGGCCGAGCACCAAGCGAATAGTCCACTCTCGGGTTTCTCAGGGCGCGCTCCGCTATAATTCACCGGACTGTCCGGTGCTATAATTCACCGGACTGTCCGGTGTGCACCGGACATGTCCGGTGAGCCAGCGGAGCAATGGTAACCTGCACCAACGGTCGTTTGCCAAAAGGTGAACAGTGCGCATCAGAGGTCAGAACAGCGAAGTCAGAGCACACTGGACAAGTCCGGTGTGCCACCAGACTGTTCGGTGCAACTATAGAACAAACAACTCCAATGGTCAACCCTCCAAACCCCAACAGGTGTGCTGATGTGGCATGCACCGGGCAATGAATAGTGGCTGTCTTGTGCACCACCGGACTGTCCGGTGTGCCCATCGCCAGCAAAAATAGCCAACGACTAGGAAGTGGTTGGAGGCTATAAATACCCCCGACCACCTCCTTCAATGGCATCCAAGTTTTCTGAACTCCATATTCATTGCAAGAGCAAAGCCAAACACTCCAAGACACATTCAAAGAATTCAATCCACTCCAAGCTCCCAAAATCAACTCTAGTGCATAGAGATTTGTAAGAGGATTATTTGTGTTCTTTTGTTGCTCATGTTGCTTGGATTGCTTTCTCCTTTCTATTCTTATTCTTCTAAGTGCTTGTAAAGCTAGCAAGAGACACCTAAGTGTGTGGTGATCCTTGCTGGGTCTTAGTGACCCAAGTGATTAAGGAGAAGGCTCGACCGGTTTGTGTGATCGATTGAGAGAGGGAAAGGGTTGGTATAGACCCGGTCTTTGTGGCCTTTTCAACGGAGACTAGGTTCTTTGGAACCGAACCTCGGTAAACAAATCATCGTGTCCACTTGCATTGATTCTCACTTGATTTGTTTCACCTCTTTCCTCTCTCTAAAGTTCCCTTGCTCATATTGATTTGAGTTTGCTCCCAAACATTATCCGCATTGATTGAGCAACTCCAAGCAAGGAGAACTATCTTTCGAACTCCGATTTAATTCTAACGCTTACCCCGGCCCTAGTACGTGTTTAAGTTTATAAATTTCAGGTTTTGCCTGTTCACCCCCTAGGCGACTTTCAATTGGTATCAGAGCTAGTGCTTCATTAAGAGTCTAACAAACTCGAAGTGAAGTCTGGAGATCACACCAAGAGGGAGATCATCACTGGCGACAAAGCCATGCGATCGAGAAGGACTCTATCAAGGGAGTCCAGCGACAAGTACAAGGAGTAATCCTCTTCCTCCATCAAGTCACATAGGAAGGGTGACAAGAAGAAAAATAAAATGAAGAAGGTGGTCTACTACGAGACCGACTCTTCATCACCTTCCACATCCGGCGCCGAGTCTACAACTTCGAAATGCCATGAGCATAAGAAGTATAGTAAGATGCCTCTTCGCTATCCTCGCATTCCTAAACGCGCTCCTCTACTTTCAGTACCCCTAGGCAAACCACCATATTTTGATGGTGAAGATTATTGCATGTGGAGTGATAAAATGAGTCACCATCTAACCTCACTCCATGAAAGCATTTGGAATATTGTTGAGTTTGGAGCGCAGGCACCACAGGTGGGCGATGAGGACTATGAATCGGATGAGGCCGCCCAAATTAGGCATTTTAATTCCCAAGCAACTTCTATACTCTTCGCCTCCTTGTGTCGATAGGAGTATAATAAGGTGCAAGGGTTGAAAAATGCCAAAAAAATTTGGGACATCCTCAAAACGGCACACGAGGGGGACGAGGTGACAAAGATCACCAAACGTGAGACGATCGAGGGAGAACTCGGTCGATTCGTCCTCAACAAAGGAGAAGAGCCACAAGCAATGTACAACCGGCTCAAAACAATGGTGAATCAAGTGCGCAATCTTGGGAGCACCAATTGGGATGACCATGAAATGGTCAAGGTTATTCTAAGATCCCTTATCTTTCGTAATCCTGCTCAAGTTCAATTAATTCGTGGGGATCCTAGATATAAACAGATGTCTCCCAAGGAAGTAATTGGCAAGTTTGTGAGCTTTGAACTTATGATCAAAGACTCCAAACATATTGTCACTTGGAGCAAGGCGTCACCTCCACACCCGAGGTGCAACCCATTGCATTCAAAGCAGCGGAAGAAAAGAAGGAGGAGTCTACACCAAGTAGACTTCCAATCGACGCCTCCAAGCTCGGCAATGAGGAGATGGCTCTTATCATTAAGAGCTTTCGGCAAATCCTCAAACAAAGGAAGGGGAAGGACTACAAGCCCCGTTCTAAGAGGGTGTGCTATAGGTGTGGTAAGTCCAGTCACTTTATAGCTAAATGTCCATATTCAAGTGACAGGGACAGGGACGATGACAAGAAGGGGAAGAAAAAGATAGAGAAAAAGAAGTATTACAAGAAGAAGGGTGGCGAGGCACACATGAGGCGGGAATGGGACTCCGATGAGAGCTCCACCGACTCCTCCTCCGACGAGGATGCCACCAACATCGCCATCAACAAAGGCCTCCTCTTCCCCAACGTCAGCCACAAGTGTCTCATGGCTAAGGACAGCAAGAAGAAGGTACATTCTAGAGATACCCCAAATACACTACATCTGATGATGAGAGTAGCTCTAGTGATAATAATGATGATTTAATTTCTCTCTTTGCCAACCTTACCATGGACCAAAAGAAAACATTAAATGAACTAATAGAAACCATTAACGAGAAGGATGATCTCTTGGAATGCCAAGAGGACTTGCTCGTTAAAGAAAATAAAAAATTTGTTAAGTTGAAAAATGCTTATGCTCTAGAGGTAGAAAAATGTGAAAATTTATCTAAAGAGCTTAACATGTGCAATGATTCAATTTCTTGTCTTAGAATTGAGAATGATAATTTAACTGCTAAGATTGAAGAATTGAATGTTTGCAAACCCTCTACATCTACTATTGAGCATGTTACTATTTGTACTAGATGTAGAGATATTAATGTTGAAACTATTGATGATCACCTTGCCATGATTAAAGAACAAAATGATCACATAGCTAAATTAAATGCTAAAATTGCCGAGCATGAACTAGAAAATGAAAAGATTAAATTTGCTTGTAGCATGCTTTATAATGGGAGACGCCCTGGCATTAAAGATGGCATTGGCTTCCAACAAGGGAGCCAAAGCAAAACCAAACTTAATGCCCCCAAGAAACTATCTAATTTTGTTAAGGGTAAGGCTCCCATGGTTCAGGATAGAGAGGATTACATTTTATATCCTGAGAACTATCCCGAGCACAAAATTAGGAAAATTCATGCTAGAAAACGTTACAATGTTTCTCATCATGCTTTTATATATAGAAATGAGGCATCTAGCTCTAGGCATTTCACTCATATAAAAATGCCCAAAAAGAAAATTCCTAATGCATCAAATGAGCATAACATTTCATTTTAAGACTTTTGATGCATCTTATGTGCTTACTAACAAATTAGGCAAAGTAGTTGCCAAATATGTTGGGGGCAAACACAAGAGCCCAAAGACTTGTGTTTGGGTACCCAAGGTGCTTGTTTCTAATGTCAAAGGACCCAAGACCGTTTGGGTACCTAAGAACAAGGCCTAAACTTGTTTTGTAGGTTTATGCATTCGGCGGATCAAGTTGGATAATCGACAGCGGGTGCACAAACCACATGACAGGGGAGAAAAGGATATTCTCCTCATATGAGAAAAATAAAGATCGCCAAAGAGCTATTATATTCGGGGATGGAAATCAAGGTTTGGTCAAAGGTTTGGGTAAAATTTCTATATCTCCTGACCATTCTATTTCTAATGTTTTTCTTGTAGATTCTTTAGATTACAATTTGCTTTTTGTCTCTCAATTATGTAAAATGGGCTACAACTGTCTCTTTACCGATATTGGTGTTATTGTCTTTAGAAGAAGTGATGATTCAATAGCATTTAAGGGAGTATTAGATGGTTACCTATATCTAGTTGATTCTAATGATAACAAAGCTGAACTAGACACTTGCTTAATTGCTAAGACTAATATGGACTGGCTCTGGCATCGCCGACTTGCCCATGTTGGGATGAAGAATCTTCACAAGCTTCTAAAGGGAGAACACATTTTAGGACTAACAAATATTCATTTTGAGAAAGACAGGATTTGTAGTGCATGTCAAGCAGGGCAGCAAGTTGGAGGCCATCATCCACACAAGAATATCATGACGACCGACAGGCCGCTTGAGTTACTCCACATGGACCAATTCGGCCCGATCACTTATATAAGCATTGGCGGGAGTAAGTATTGTCTTGTAATTGTGGATAATTATTTTCGCTTCACTTGGGTATTCTTTTTGCAGGAAAAATCTCAAACCCAAGAGACCTTAAAGAAATTCTTGAGATGAGCTCAAAATGAGTTCGGATTGAGAATAAAAAGATTAGAAACGACAATGGAACGAAGTTCAAGAACTCACAAATCGAAGGATTTCTTGAGGTGGAGGGCATTAAGCATGAGTTCTCTTCTCTCTACACACCTCAACAAAATGGTGTAGTGGAGAGGAAGAATAGAACTCTATTGGACATGGCAAGAACCATGCTTGATGAGTACAAGACACCGGATCGGTTTTGGGCGGAGGCGATTAACAACACCTGCTACTCCATCAACCGTCTATATCTACACTGAATCCTCAAGAAAACATTGTATGAACTCCTCACTAGTAAAAAGCCCAATGTTTCCTATTTTAGAGTCTTTGGGAGCAAATGCTTTATTCTTATTAAATGAGGTAGAAATTCAAAATTTGCTCCTAAAGCAGTAGAAGGCTTTTTACTTGGTTATGACTCAAACACAAGGGCATATAGAGTCTTCAACAAGTCCACTGGATTAGTTGAAGTTTCTTGTGACATTGTGTTTGATGAGACTAATGGCTCCCAAGTGGAGCAAGTTGATCTTGATGAATTAGATGATGAAGAGGCTCCGTGCGTCGCACTAAGGATCATGTCCATTAGGGATGTGTGTCCAAAAGAATCCGAAGTGCCTCCACAAGCACAAGATCAACCATCATCTTCCATACAAGCATCTCCACCAACTCAACATGAGGATAAGGCTCAAGAAGAAGAGGATGAAGATCAAGACGATAAGCCATCTCAAGAGGAGGACATTGATCAAGGGGGAGATGAAGATGATCAAGACAAGGAAGATGATCAAGACAAGGAAGATGATCAAGAAATACAAAGTCAAAGACCACCGCACCTAAGAGTCCATCAAGCAATTCAAAGAGATCATCCCGTCAACTCCATACTTGGTGACATTCACAAGGGGGTAACTACTAGATCTCGAGTTTCTCATTTCTGTGAACATTACTCTTTTGTGTCTTCTATTGAGCCATACAGGATAGAGGATGCACTAAGAGATCCGGATTGGGTGGTGGCAATGCAAGAGGAGCTCAACAACTTCATGAGGAATGAGGTATGACATTTAGTTCCACGTCCTAACCAAAATATTGTAGGTACCAAGTGGGTATTCCGCAACAAACAAGATGAGCATGGTGTTGTGACTAGGAACAAAGCCCGACTTGTTGCAAAATATTATTCACAAGTCGAAGGTTTGGATTTTGGTGAAACCTATGCACCTGTAACTAGGCTTGAGTCAATTCATATATTACTTGCCTATGCTACTTACCATGGCTTTAAGTTATATCAAATGGACGTGAAGAGTGCCTTCCTCAATGGCCCTATCAAGGAAGAGGTCTATGTTGAGCAACCTTCCGGCTTTGAAGATAGTGAGTATCCTAACTATGTTTATAAGCTCTCAAAGGCGCTTTATGGGCTCAAGCAAGCCCCAAGAGCATGGTATGAATGCCTGAGAGACTTTCTCATCACTAATGGCTTCAAAGTTGGTAAAGCTGACCCTACTCTCTTCACTAAAACAATTGCAAAAGACTTGTTTATATGCCAAATTTATGTTGATGATATTATATTTGGGTCTACTAACAAGTCAACTTATGAAGAGTTTAGTAGGATTATGATACAGAAACTCGAGATGTCTATGATGGGGGAGTTGAAGTATTTCCTTGGATTTCAAGTCAAGCAACTCCAAGAGAGCACCTTCATCAGCCAAACTAAGTACATTCAAGATATTCTCAAGAAGTTTGGAATGAAGAATGCCAAACCCATCAAACACCCATGGGAACAAATGGGCATCTCGACCTCGACACAGGAGGTAAATCCGTAGATCAAAAGGTATACCGGTTGATGATAGGATCTTTACTCTATTTATGTGCTTCACGACCGGATATTATGCTTTCAGTATGCATGTGTGCAAGGTTCCAGGCAAATCCTAAGGAAGATCACCTTAGGGCCGTGAAAAGAATCATGAGATATTTAGTTTACACTCCTAAGTTTGGGCTTTGGTACCCCAAGGGATCTACCTTTGATTTAATTGGGTATTCCGATGCCGATTATGCTGGATGCAAAATAGACAGGAAGAGCACATCAGACACTTGTCAGTTTCTGGGAAAATCCCTGGTGTCTTGGGCTTCAAAAGAAGCAAAACTCAGTAGCTCTTTCCACCGCCGAAGCCGAGTATATTGCTACTGACCAAATTGAGCAAAGTCCCTCTCCTATGTGATAATGAGAATGCAATCCGCATGGCGAATAATCCCGTTGAACACAGCCGCACTAAGCACATAGACATCTGGTATCACTTTCTGAGAGATCACCAACAAAAGGGGGATATTGCAATTACTTATGTTAATACCCACAATCAATTAGCAATATCTTTACCAAGCCACTATATGAAAAACCTTTAACAAACTAAGCAATGAGCTAAATATACTTGATTCTCGGAACTTTGATTGAAACATTGCACACATAGCTAATTCATATACCTTTGATCATGTCTCTTTCATTTGGTACAAATGAATATTTCTTATTCTTCTTGTACCAAGGCTAAGGCTAATGTGCTCTCAAGTGTATCTCTATGATTAGTCTTAAATTGAAAGGGAAATGGAGTATTCGGCAAAGGCAAGGCTTCCACTCTAACTCTAACGGTATCATTTATCCTTTGCCTTTACTCATGTTGGTATATCCCTTCACTCATGTCGTGGGGGGGAAAGTTTTAGGCCCCATAAGGGGAGAATTGAAAAAGGGCTCTCAAGTTCTCCGTTTTTGGCGATTGATGCCAAAGGGGGAGAAAGTATTAAGCCCAAAACAAAAGGACCACACAACCATTTTGAAAATTTTCAAAAAACAAAGGAAGAAATTATTTCAATCGGTATTTGAGTTAATCTCAAAATTTTCAATTGGTATTTCAATTAGTCTCACTTGGTATCTCAAAGTTTTTCAATTGGTATCTCTTTTGGTTTCAAAATTTCACTAAGTATAAGAATTTCAATTGGTTCAATTTCATTTGGTATCTATTCCACAAAGGGAAAATCATTTCAAAAAACCCTCTTGAAAGCTAAGGGGGAAATTTCTTCATGGGGAGCTTTTAATAGTCAAAGGAAAAGCATTTGAAATAGGGGGAGGAATTTCAAATCTTAAAAATGCTTCTTGCAATCATATTCTTATACCTTTGACTATTTGCAAAAGAATTTGAAAAGATTTTTCCAAAATATTTGCAAAACAAGCAAGTGGTGCAAATGTGGTCCAAAATGTTAAATAGAAGAAGCAATCACGTTTATTCTTAGACATATGTACAAAGTCTTTCAATTGGTTTAAATCTAAGTAACCTATGCACATCAATCATAATTGCAAACTAGTTTCAGTTTTACAATTTACATTTGCTTTGGTTTGTGTTGGCATCAATCACCAAAAAGGGGGAGATTGTAAGGGAAATGGACTTAATCATTTCCTATAATTGATTTTGGTGGTTGATGCCCATCACAAACCACATGGACTAACTAGTTTGCCTAGATGTCATTTATCTCAAGTGCATAAGGTTCAACACAAACTAAGAAAGAATTTAAGTTGGAGACTCAAATAAATTTGGAGCAAAGGACTTGAGAGTGTGCTGCCATTGGCGCACCAGACACTGTCCGGTGCACCAGGCCGAGCACCAAGCGAATAGGCCACTCTCGGGTTTCTCAGGGCGCGCTCCGCTATAATTCATCGGACTGTCCGGTGTGCACCGGACATGTCCGGTGAGGCAGTAGAGCAACGGTAACCTGCGCCAACGGTCGTCTGCCAAAAGGTGAACAGTGCGCGGCAGAGGCCAGAACAGTGAAGTCAGAGCACACCAGACATGTCCGGTGTGCCACCGGACTATCTGGTGTAACTACAGGACAAACAACTCCAACGGTCAACCGCTCCAAACCCCAACGGACATGCTGACGTGGCACACACCAGACAGTGAATAGTGCTGTCCGATGTGCCCATCACGAGCAAAAATAGCTAACGACTTGGAAGTGGTTGGTGGCTATAAATACCCCCAATCACCTCCTTCAATGGCATCCAAGTTTTTTGAACTCCATATTCATTGCAAGAGCAAAGCCAAACACTCCAAGACACATTCAAAGCATTCAATCCATTCCAAGCTCCCAAAATCAACTCTAGTGCATAGAGATTTGTGAGAGGATTATTTGTGTTCTTTTGTTGCTCTTGTTGCTTGGATTGCTTTCTCCTTTATATTCTCATTCTTCTATGTGCTTGTAAAGCTAACAAGAGACACCTAAGTGTGTGGTGATCCTTGCGGGGTCTTAGTGACCCAAGTGATTAAGGAGAAGGCTTGACCAGTCTCTGTGACCGATTGAGAGAGGGAAAGGGTTGGAATAGACCCGACCTTTGTGGCCTCCTCAACGAGGACTAGGTTCTTTGGAACCGAACCTCAGTAAACAAATCATCGTGTCCACTTGCATTGATTCTCACTTGATCTATTTCACCTCTTTCCTCTCTCTAAAGTTCCCTTGCTCATATTGATTTGAGTTTGCTCCCAAACGTTATCCGCATTGATTGAGCAACTCCAACCTAGGAGAACTATCTTTCAAACTCTGATTTAATTCTAACTCTAACCCCAGCCCTAGTACGTGTTTAAGTTTATAAATTTCATGTTTTGTCTATTCACCTCCTCTAGGCGACTTTCACTTACTGATACAGATAAGGTATGTGTTTATACTTATGCATGTGTTCTTGAATGTACTTTAGCTAATAATGTCTTTTTTGTGTAGACTTCTCTTGCAGCAACTAGGTTTGCTGTTATTGAAAAGAAGCCCTTCCATTTCTTACATTGCTGGGCAATATTGAAGGATCAACCGAAATGGATGGACTAGCACTTCGGTACCAAAATCCACCACCCATCCCAATTGGTACCCAATCAAATACTGTTGACTTAGACACTGCCGAAGACTCTGGTCCATCAAGCTTTACTTCTAAGAGACCGCTTGGTCGTGATTCATCCAAGGAAAAGGAAAAGAAGCAAAGGTCTGTTGACACATCATCCACTGATTCTGAGTACCTCACATGGATGGGTGAACTTTCTTTGGAACAGTATTTGTGTACAAATCAGTAGCTTCAACTGAGGAGAGGAAGTTGAAGTCCATGAACAAAAAACGAGAGGCAGAAACTCATCATGGAGAGGAAAGCTAAACTTACAGAAACTTAAGATGGAATGGCAGAAATTGAAGGAGGACAAGGAGGAGGAGGTCATGATATTGAGCATGGATCTGACTAAATGTAACCCCCTACTTCGACAATACTACGAGGCTAAGCAACAAGAGATATTGACAAGGGTTACTGGAACCTCGTCGTCAAGCAAGTGAATGGTTGAGGAAGTCATGTTAGTGGTTGAGGCAGTCATGTTATTTGTTTTCGAGAAAAACGTCATGTTTCTGAACCATATTTTTGTTGTTGTTACTCCTAGTTGTTTGCGAACTTGACATTTTTAGTACTGTCACGCTTGAACAATGTAATGTTGGTTGATGATACTAGACTTGTTATTTTGTTACAAACTTTCAACATGACACATCGACATATTACTCTTCTTCGACACACATGACACATTACACAATGAAGCTTGCCACAAACAGAAACTATGACATGACACATTACACCTGACAATATGACATTTCATAAAATGTCATCATTTTATTATTGATGCAAACATAAACTTCAAACTTAAGCAGCACCAGATCCAAGGCGCGCCTAGTGGTGGTGGATAAGATCAACCTGCAACTGAGTATATTTGGCGGGATCATGCAGTTGCTCGTACCTATTGTTGATGTACTCATTGCGAACCATGAGTACTGTCCACCAAAACTCCGATGTTGTCGAAGCTTGTGTTCAAAGACGAAGGACCTTCGTCTTCTACTATCATGTTATGCAAGATTATGCAAGTTTTCATTATGTCTCCAATGTGTTCTGGAGACCAACCATATGCAGGACCATGGACTACAGCCCATCGCTTCTGCAGCACTCCAAAAGTTTGTTCGATGTCTTTTTTAGGGGACTCTTGAATAGTGGCAAAGTGTTGGGTCCTAACATCATATGGATGACAGATTGTCTTCACAAACACTGGCCAGTGTGGATAAATACCATCTGCTAGGTAATATCCCATGTTGTACGTGTGTCCATTGATGGAGAAAGTTACTGGTGGACTTTCACCGGTCAGATGGGAACAAAAAAGGTTTGAACACTGAAGAACATTGATGTCGTTACATCTACCGGGCATGCCAAAGTATGCATGCCAAATCCATAGGTCATATGAGGCAACTGCTTCGAAGATCATGGTTGGGTGTTTACCACGACTGGTAAACATTCCCTTCCATGCAGTTGGGCAGTTACGCCACTCCTAATGCATGCAATCAACACTACCAAGCATACCAGGGAAGTCGCCTGACTCTCCAACTTGGAGGAGCCGTGCGATATCAGCAGGAGTAGGTGTCCTAAGACAGTACCCCCAAATGCGGTTTGGATGGCATTGAAAAGTGTTTCAGAGGCTCATGTGACGTGGATTCACCAATGTGTATGTATTCGTCAACGACATCGGCAGGAACACCGTATGCAAGGATACGAACAACAGCAACAACTTTCTGCAGAGTAGAGAGACCTAGCTCACTGGCACAGTTTGGCCGCTGAACGAAGTTGGGATCGACTTGTTGCACAACATCAACGAGGCGCTCAAACACACGGTGACGCATGTGAAACCTAAAATGGAAAATACAGTGAGTACAAGTCTCAAGCACATTTTATGAACGTAAGAATAGATGTGCGTACGAAAAGAGATACCTCCTCCGGAATTGAGCATCCGTGCACACCGGTTGGGCGCAAAAGTAGTCTGCTCGGATTCTTGCATCGCCACTCATATGGTCACGATGGATCCGAACACGACCGGGAATGGAACTAGCATACCGACGCTCATTATGTGCATGACGCCTCCTAAGATGCAGGTACGTCGCAACCTCCAACTCTTCTTCTTCCTCTTCCATTTTTTGCGCCATCCTAAGAAGAACATTGGAATCTAGGTACGGGTTCATTTTGGAGCACTCTAAGTGAAGTGGGAGTGAAGCGTTGAAGCGTGAGTGCTTATTTATAGAACGAATAGGCTTCGGAGACAAGCCATCGTGTTGTCGTGCAGACGAAGCTAGTCGATGGCTTATTGAAGAAGTGTCGTGGCTTACGGTGCAAGCTAGTGTTTCTGGAAACGTATTGCCGACAACAATTACACAAAAAATCACTTTGAGTGGTAATTAATATTTACATTTCAAATTATTAATCACACATTATTTTGAAAAATATTAATTGCAAATTAATTAAATATACTATTTTGTGAATCCATTTTATTGCGTCTAATGGAAAGAAAACAAAAAAAACTAAATGAATGGAAAAAGGAAATCTGTTAACATTGTAGCTTTAGAGGACCAAATTTAGGAGACGTTGCTGGAGACTGAGAAGGTATAGAGGACATAATCTTTTAGATTGTGCTATAAAGGATAGGGAATATTCACAAAATAGTATATTTTTTATTCCCATCTGGTCGGTGAAAGTTCACCAGTAACTTTCTCTGTCAATGGACACACGTACAACATGGGATATTACCTAGCAGATGGTATTTATCCAGACTGACCAGCGTTTGTGAAGACAATCTGTCATCCATATGATGTTAGGACCCAACACTTTGCCACTATTCAAGAGTCCGCTAAAAAAGACATCAAACGAACTTTTGGAGTGCTGCAGAAGCGATGGGCTGTAGTCCATGGTCCAGCATATGGTTGGTCTCCAGAACACATTGGAGACATAATGAAAACTTGCATAATCTTGCACAACATGATAGTAGAAGGTGAAGGTCCTTCGTATTTGAACACAAGCTTTGACAACATCGGAGTTTTGGCAGACACTACTCATGGTTCCATGGTCGAGCGCAATGAGTACATCAACAATAGGTATGAGCAACTGCATGATCCCGTCAAATATACTCAGTTGCAGGTTGATCTTATCCACCACCACTAGGCGTGCCTTGGATCTGGAGCTGCTTAAGTTTGATGTTCATGTTTGCATCAATAATAATATGATGACATTTTATGAAATGTTGTAGTTTCAGGTGTAATGTGTCATGTTGTAGTTTTAGTTTGTCGCAAGCCTCATTGTGTAATGTGTCATGTGTGTCAAAGAAGAGTATTATGTTGATGTGTCATGCTGAAAGTTTGTAATAAAATAAGAAGTCTAGTATCATCAACCAACATTACATTGTTCAAGCATGACAATACTAAAACATATCAAGTTTGCAAACAACTAGGAATAACAACAACAAAAATATGGTTCAGAAACATGAAGTTTTTCTCGAAAACAAGTAACATGACTTCCTCAACCATTCACTTGCTTGACGACGAGGTTCCAATAACCCTTGCCAATATCTTATGTTGCTTAGCCTCATAGTATTGTCGAAATAGGGGGTTACATTTACTCAGATCCATGCTCAATATCATGACCTCCTCTTCCTTGTCCTCCTTCAATTTCTGCCGTTCCATCTTAAGTTTCTCTAAGTTTAGCTTCTTCCTCTCCAAGATGAGTTTCTGCCTCTCGTTTTTGTTCATGGACTCCAACTTCCTCTCCTCAGTTGAAGCTACTGATTTGTACACAGATAAACGTTCCAAAGAAAGTTCACCCATCCGTGTGAGGTACTCAGAATCAGTGGACGATGTGTCAACAGACCTTTGCTTCTTTGCCTTTTCCTTGGACGAATCATGACCAAGCGACCTCTTAGAAGTAAAGCTTGATGGACCAGAGTCTTCAACAACGTCTAAGTCAACAGTATTTGATTGGGTACCGATTGGGTTGGGTGGTGGATTTTGGTTACCGATGTGCTGGTCCATCCATTTTGGTTGATCCTTCAATATTGCCCAGCAATGTAAGAAATGGAAGGGCTTCTTTTCAACAGCAGCAAACCTAGTTGCTGCAAGAGAAGTCTACACAAAAAAAGACATTATTAGCTAAAGTACATTCAAGAACACAGGCATAAGTATAGACACATACCTTATCTATATCAGTAAGGCCACTTGGGTTTTGTCGAAGCACAGCCGTCATGTAACTAGCAAAGGTAGAGCACTGAGTTTTGATAGTATCCCACCTACTCATCAGAGATTTCGTAGACCTTTCTGGCATTGATCCTCTTCTAGAGTTGTACGCCTCGGTAATTCGATTTCAAAAACCTTGACACTTCTGACCTGTGTTTACTATGGGGTCACAATTCACAGCCAGCCAAGCATGACAAACCCTCATGTCCTCCTTAGACGTGAAGTTTGCTAGCTTTGTGCGTTGACCACCCATCTTCACTGGAGGTGCAGGTGCTGACCCCTGTGTGGGTATATCATGCTAAGGAGGAGAAAACCAATGTTCTGAAACTGAGTACCATCTTCCTCGGATAGGAAACTGCCATATTGTGCCATTACTTGGTTCCAGTCGGTACCCATGCTGTACATTGAAGGTAGGCACATCAAATAAATCATGAAAATCCAAAACTGTTGTACTATCAGCCAAACATTTGAAACAAATAAAAACCATGGTTGATTAGTTAACAGGACAGCCAAAACATGGCACAAGTACTGAATACTACATATATTGCAAAGTTCTTAACATTAAAGATACCACGTCAACATGAACACCACATGGATGATAGGAGGAACTTGTGGCACACAACCTAGATGTTTTCTTCACATACAAAAGAGTACTACCACTTCCAGAAACCTAACATCGTTGGTTGCACCGTGCTAACGCTTTATTTAGGTCCATGCTAATCTAGTAGGGATAGGTGTTATCGGTAGAGTAGTCACGTCCATCGTCGTAGCCGACTATATCATCATTGTTCAACTCTAAATCATAGTCAATCAGAAGCTCATCCTCTGTATGTGATGATTCGGCATTTTCTGAACGGTCCATGTGCTCCACCTCCTAGTCTTCTTCCAGTGCTAGGTGATCAAGGTCCTTCGCGAGGTCCTCGATCTAAACTAAAGCACAATTCATTTCATTGATGACTAGTGAGCTAACTGGTTGGAAGGCACCGTGGATGACATCGACGATGTCGGCATAACGCTGCTCCACAACTCTGATTAAATGAGCGAGTGCTTTTTGGAGCTTTTTGTTCTCTGAATCCATGGTCTACATAAAACAGATGGTTGAGTTAGTTACCTAATCCTAGTTGGTAAAATCTAGACATCTAAAAAATAGGCTCAGGACTAGCTACTAGTCGCAATAGGGATTTCACAATGTAACAATTTCATGAAGATTACTAAACGTAAACCAAGGGAACAATGAATCAGATTGAGTATACATGTTTACTTACCAGCAAAGAACACAAACAGTTGTTCAACAACTCTTGGTAACCAAACATGTTCATGAACACATACATTAATGCATTTTTAATTTCAACTACTCTTCGTAACCAAGGTCAGAAACATTGTAATGCAAACCCTAAACCCTAGATTTGGACGATTTACAACATATTTAGTACGAAAACCCTAAACCATGGATCCGCAAACACAATCCAAGTTTTTACCTTGTTCTCTTCGGATCTGGAGCAGCCGACCGAATGGAAGACAATGTCGATGGCGGCGACGAGCTACGCTTGCGTTTCTCTGCACCAACCTTCTTCGCCGGCGTCGACCTTCTCAGCCTCTTCACGATGGCGGTTCGACGTTGACCAACACCAAAGCTGCCACCAAACTCCTGGATCTTGCTCTCCACACCGCCCACCTCCTTGCTTCCAGCCACCGAGAGCGGCCCGCCGCCGAACCCGCCCGCGCACGGCCTCTTCGTGCCCAGCTTGGCCGCCTCCTCCGACGACCAGCGCCGCGAGGCCCCCTCGCCAACAGGGATCGAAGTCGCCAGCGACGAGAGAACCGAGCGTGCGGAAATTTCACCCCCGCGGGAGCTCGATCCCTCGCCCGGATAGCAAACGCTCGGAAGTCTCTACATCTAGCGTGCATGCAGCGTCCTCTAAATTTTAGAGTACCATTTACAGTCTATTACTGGGCGCGTAGAGTTCAACTGCGAGCGCTATATTTAGAGTACAGAACGTTATAGCGTCCCTTGTTGGAGATAGCCTTAGGTCCCATGTCGTTTCCGGCGGTCGCCTTGATGTATCCTCTATCGCCCAATCGTTCGAGTGCTAGATGGTAACAAGAACCTATCGTTTGAGCTTCAGTTTACAAAACTAGTGGTTTCATTTTTTTAACACTTTTGTTGTTGCTCGATTGATTTATCATGTGTTTGGTTGGATATACATGGTGGGGTGGCAGGGAGCGACCATAGTTTATATAGTGTTTGGATGAAAGTCACATAGGGACGAGGTAGTTTTTGGTGGCGGCGTGATCCAAAAATCGAGGGGACGGTGTCGTCCCCATCTCATCCCACTTTAACCTCAAACCAAACAGGCTGGAGCCATTGCGGGGGTTAATATGAAGGACTTGCTGAACATGGAGATCGGAAAGAACGATTATGATAGTATGATTGGTGATTAAATGATTACTCTCGTCTTGTGGCGATCCGATTTTTTAATTTGGACATGGTGTAGCGCAACATACATTGGTTAATCATTTCAATAGTTACTCTGAACTTATTGAAAATGGCCGGCAATGTGGTCTTCACAAACAATCTCGAGGGTTGGTTGTCCCTCCAGGACTAGAATGCCTGGGCTGACCATGTGAGTGGAAACAACACTCTTCTACCTTCATATTGTTAAGTAGTTCCACTATCTTAAAAAAAATTCTTTAGCTTATTGTTAGAAGTAGCACGAACAGGCTAACCTGATCAAAAGAAATCATTTAAAATTAAATAATAAGATAGAGTCTAAATAGGTGATGTAAAATTCGGGAGTAACACGTATTGGTTTTTAGTAAAGAATTTGTGACATATTGATTTCGATGATAATATACGTATTATTTATTTTTTATGTAATCATTGCGTCCTGACATTTTATCGATAGTTTATGTGTGGTGGCAACACACGAGTATTGTAGTATTATTTCTCTATTTTACAGTATCCCGCAAAGAAATATTCTATATACATGTGAAACTTATTAGTCAATAAAATATAATGATGATTTGTTTATGTTCTTTTTATTTCGAGATTATTGACAGTGTTTTGAATACCTAAAAGTATGATACTTTTACTGTCAACGGTACAGCACATCGGCACCTCTACTGGTACTATAGGCACAACTGCTTTCTCTACTCGATTGAACACACCGGGCAAACTCAGCACCGAAGCCGTATGGCTGCCTGGCGAAAAAACGCCCCGCCACCGCCTGCGCACGTGCAGCAGTCTTGAGTGGCATGCCGGGCAAGGCGGTCGGAATTGGGGAAGAGGCAGCGGATTCCACTCGAGCCGTCCCGCAGTCAGGCGACACGGCCATACAGCGACAACCGGCCAACCTTGAACTTGATGGAATGACGAATGACGAGGCAACCGTAAGTTACTATTCTAGAGTATGTCCTTGGTTCGATTGTATAAAGTTGATTAGTTTTTTAAAAGTAGTATAATATTTAAAATATCAACAGTACTATAAAATATATTATTACCAATCAGATACTCAACGTCTCTCGAATCATATTGTAAACTTTAACCGAATTTCTAAAAAAATCATCAAAATGTTTGATATCAAACTAGTATCATCAGGTATACTATGTTATTCTTTGCTATAAAGCTAGTTAAATTTTAGATAATTTAGATAGTTTGATCTGTACATACTTTAGGAATTAATTTATTTAAGAACGGAGGAAGGAGTAAGCATGAATGTTTGCTTGATCAAGTTAAAAATAATTCCGGTATGATTTGCCTAGTATTGATCAGTAGGCATGGAGGCCGTAATCATTGGAATGTCACTGTGCCAAAGATGGGTGAAAGGAGCAACTTTGAAGCCTATGATATGAGCTCCAAAATCGAGGAAGTCCGTTTCCCTTTTCTCCTTGGAAGAGCGTACTACTGCAGCAGAATGTATTGTTCGTTCGCGCCCTCCCCATGCCGATGGATGCTTTTCTGTTTCTCCCTCTATAGCATCACTTCACCAAAACTTCCACCAACAAAACCAGGTAGGTACCATGCATGCAGTCGGCTCAACCCACGGTAAAACTTTGCATTGACAATGAATATAGAACCTAAAGTTGCGTCGATTCTATTTAAATGCACTAGAACTATTAGCTGTCTTGCTAATAAGTTGCTAGCTAAAATAGCTTGCCAACTATTAACTGGCTGCTCCCTACGGGTCCTATTTTGTTGTGGTTCTAGCCACCACAAATACGATGGATGATAAAAGTTATTTCAACCTTCCACGCTTGTTTAAGACGCATTTGCGAAAGGGGCTCTAGCCGAATTGATTAGGTGGTCGAAGTAACACTCCTTATGTTCTGGGTTCGACTCTATATGGAAGCGAATTTTTATGTTATGGTTAAAAAAATCCTCTCGTCTATCCCACGCCAAAGCACAAGTCTAAGGCTCGACCCTGGTCGTGATCGTTCTCCCACCGACTATAGTGCCTCTGTGTATGGGTGGGACGAGGTTCAGGGGCTTTCTCGATCGACCTGTGAGAGAAGACCTTCTTAATATAACGTCGTGGGGGCGGTCTTATCCGCACATGTCAAGTTTTTGTTTGAGACTCATTTGCCCATAAGATAGCTTCAAACTATCTCCAGCGGTTTACTTATCTCTATCCCCATATTCAAGCTCCATTCTGTAAACAATATGGTCTAAGTGTAAAACACTTTTTTGAATAACCATATAGGTAAACTGTTTGATACGGTCTCATGCAAAAATGATGCGGCATGCAGCAAAAAGATCCCTAGGGAATTCAAACTCGAAACCACTTCCTCAAAAGTATCAGCCTCAATCATATGAGCTACGAGCAGGTGTTATATAAATGCACAACCACAGTAAATTTAATATGAGTAGAACATGAAATATCTACCCTAACTAATTATGTCTTGATACGTGGAATCATATCCAAAACGATAACAAAATCGAACCCGAGGGGAGTAACTATTAACTAGGTATTGTTTAGATGTCATAGCTAATAGGTTGGTTGGTAGTGCCATATGACCATAGTACCTCTTATTTATATTAGCTAAAGACGAAAGAGATAAAGTGGAGGGATATTTTTGTCTTTAACCAGTTATTAGCTGGGATGAACTAGCTAATGGACTAATGGACTAATTGGTAGTTAGAATGTAACTAACTATTAGCTGAACTTTTAGTTGAGCTGTTCGAAAACATACTGTTATTATTAGCAACTAATTATTAGTTATAATATATTCAAATAGGGCCTTATTATTTGAAATGGAGTAAACTAGAGCTTGCCAAATAATCATGGTGCCATTTCAAAGTTTAGATTACGTCTCTCACAGTCTACCATCACTACCACGAGGCACTACTGTAAGAAGCTCATCGTGGACATGCACTATAAGGCATGAATCCAGGCCATCGTCAGCTACCACAGCTCCATCCTTGGGGGAGAAAGGTGACCAAGCAGCAAGCCCGAACCATGTCGTTGACCAGGGACCAATACTTGCAGGTAAATACAACACTTTAATATCCGTGACAAAAATTTTCCTTAATTTTATCTTCTGATATGCAGTGTACGTATTTACTTTGTAGATAATTCCTTATTGGTGCGTTGTACATCCTTAGTACTGGGAGCACATGGTGGATAGGCGGTGCTCGCCTAAGTGGGACGAGGCGCACAACACTAGCCGAGAACGGTGTTTGATGATGCAAGGTTCCCTCCCACCACCAAGGCAGCCGTAGCCTAAGCAAATATACAGAAGCATGGATACATCCTCTTTTTTATTTAGGTATATAACACTGGATTAGAAATTATTTCTAACTATCTCATTGGTTTTCTTGCAGTCGTTGTCACATGGTGGCCAGCCTTGCTCCATCTTCTCAACCTATGCTATGGCCCACAAGGGCAAGACGCTGTCCGACGTCACTTACAACCCGGATGACGGGCCTGAGGCATATAGCAACCCCGCCGTCTACAACCGCCTTCATGAGTACACCGCCATATCACAGGAGGTTCATGGGCCAGATTACGATCCGAGGACCGAGGACATCGACCCTGATGTCCTCATGAGGGTTGGAGGAGGCAAGAGACATGGGCGGTACTGGATTGCCGACAGGGCAATCGACTCGTCGTCCACTCCCACTCTGTCTCAAGTGCGAGCAAGGAGCACGAGCTCGAGCCCAGTCTTACAACCTCGGCAGGTCAGCTCACATCATCGCATACAGCAACTCGAGGTTAGTGCTTCTATAACTCGTCATTCTTTGAGTTATATACCTTCTCTTTCAGTTATTATAACATTGGCTTGGAATATTGTAGACCCAGCTTGAAAACAGAGAGGAGGGAAAGTTAGGAGATGGAGGCGAGGATGGCGGAGATGTTCCAGTACATGCAGAGCCTTGGCGCCGCACAGGGTTTTTGAGAGCACCTAGAGGGGGGTGAATAGGTGATCCTGTAAAATTCAAACACTAATAGCCACAAAACTTAGTTATGAGTGTTAGTACGGCTAAATAACTTGAAGCGAGTTCTTGTGAACACAAACAATCACAGAGAGATCAACACAAGACACGCGATTTTTATCCCGTGGTTCGGCCAAGTAACACTTGCCTACTTCCACGTTGTGGCGTCCCAATGGACGAGGGTTGCACTCAATACCACGAGGGTTGCACACAAGAGAAGACTTGAGCTCAAATGACAACACAGGGAGTCCTTGACTCGAATAGAGCTCAAATCTCTAACACAACGAAACGAATGCGCGGGAACAGAGTCTGGATGCCTTAGGATGCTTAGTCAATGCTTGGGTGTTTCCTCCATGTGCCTAGGGGTCCCTTTTATAGCCCCAAGGCAGCTAGGAGCCATTGAAGACAATCTTGGAAGGCGAATCTTGCCTTCTGTCGTGTGGTGCACCGGACAGTCCGGTGCACCACCGGACAGTCACTGTAGCTGTCCGGTGCGCGATCTCCTTCCTTTTCTGGCGCATCCGACTGTTGGTCCCCGGGGGCAGTTGGTGCACCGGACACAGTCCGGTGCCCCCTGCCGACCGTTGGTGCGGGCCATGCGTTGCCCGCGGATTGCGCGACCGACCGTTGCGCTGGCGACCGTTGGCTCACCGGACAGTCCGGTGCACCACCGGACAGTCCAGTGAATTATAGCCGTACGCCGCTGAACTTTTCCCGAGAGCGGCCTTTTCACCGGAGACCAGCCTAGCGCACCGGACAATCCGGTGCACCACCAGACAGTCCGGTGTGTTAGACTGAGCTGAGTTTTGGCTGCATCAAGCCAAGTCTTTTTCCAATTCTTTTCTCCCTGTTTCTAGCACTTATACAAAATATGTTAGTACTCAAAACAATGTACTAAGTCTAGAAACATACCTTGTTACATGATTTGCACTTCTTGCTTGTTTGGCACATAGCTACTCACTTACTATGTGTTGGACACTTAATCACCAAAACATTATAGAAATGGCCCAAGGGCACATTTCCCTTTCAATCTCCCCCTTTTTGGTGATTTATGCCAACACATCAAAAAGCAAACAAAATAAGTGCAATATCAATGCAAATGAGGACCAAATTGTTTTTACTCTAATTTGGCATATTTGGATCATTCTTTGCCACCACTTGGTTTGTTTTTGCAAATCAAATTCTTTTTCCTACCTCTAAGTCAAACACACTTGTTTGGGCACATAGAGAGATATTCCAAGAGAAAAATTGATCAAAGTGCCAAAAACTCCCCCTTTTTCCCATAGTCAAAATTCTCCCCCATAAGAGACCAAATGTTGCAATTAGAGTATTTTGACAAATCAAAAGTTCTAACTATATTGTTTTCAAAATTCACAAGTGGTAGCTGATTCATTTGCTTTGGCCTTAATTTCTCCCCCTTTGGCATTAAGCACCAAAACAGGATCATTCTTGGCCCTTTAACCTCATTGCCTCACCAAAAATGTCAATTAAGAGCAAAAAGGCAATGAGAGCATAAGTATGAACTTGGAAGTAATTACACTAATACGGGAGTGCAGTGGAAGTCTTTGCATTGTCCAAGTCCAAATTTCTCTTTCAATGCACCTTTGAGACTACATCAAGTATACTCAAGCAAACAAGTTAGTCTCAAAGGGTCAAGTTGTAGCACATCTCCCCCTAAATATGTGCATCATTCACACATGGACTTGTGAGGTCCAGGGATCCCTTGCACAACTTGAGCACCATAAATAAGCAACAAATCACATAAATGCATGAAGTAACATGATCAAAGGTATAGAACACATGTATGCTATAGATCAATCCAAGTTACGTGAATCTAAGACATTTAGCTCACTACGCAACCTGCAAAAGGTTTTCTCATCTAACGGCTTGGTAACGATATCGGCTAGCTAGTTCTCGGTGCTAACATGGTACACATCGATATCTCCCTTTTGCTAGTGGTCCCCCAGAAAGTGATGCCGGATGTCTATGTGCTTAGTGCGGCTGTGTTCAACAGGATTATCCGCCATGTGGATTGCACTCTCATTGTCACATAGGAGTGGGACTTTGCTCAGATTGTAGCCAAAGTCCCTGAGGGTTTGCCTCATCCAAAGTAGTTGCGCGCAACACTTTCCTACGGCAACATACTCGGCCTCAGCGGTGGATAGGGCAACGGATGTTTGTTTCTTTGAACTCCAAGACACCAGGGACCTTCCTAGGAATTGGCACGTCCCTAATGTACTCTTCCTATCAACCTTGCATCCAGCATAATCGGAGTCTGAATATCCAATCAAGTCAAAGGTAGACCCCTTTGGATACCAGATCCTGAAGCAAGGCGTAGAAACTAAGTATCTAAGAATTCGCTTAACGGCCACAAGGTGACATTCCCTGGGGTCGGATTGATGTCTAGCACACATGCATACACTTAGCATAATGTCCGGTCTACCAGCACATAAATAAAGCAATGACCCTATCATAGACCGGTATGCCTTTTGATCAACGGACTTACCTCCTTTGTTGAGGTCGACATGCCTGTCGGTTCCCATCGGTGCCTTTGCGGGCTTGGCGTCCTTCATCCCAAACCTCTTGAGAAGGTCTTGAGTGTACTTTGTTTGGGAGAGGAAGGTGCCATCCTTGAGTTGCTTCACTTGGAACCCAAGGAAGTAGGTCAACTCGCCCATCATCGACATCTCGAACTTTTGTGTCATCACCCTGCTAAACTCCTCGCAAGACTTTTGATTAGTAGAACCAAATATTATGTCATCGACATAAATTTGGCACACAAAAAGATCACCATCACAAGTCTTAGTGAAAAGAGTGGGATCGGCTTTCCCAACCTTGAAAGCATTAGCAATTAAGAAATCTCTAAGGCATTCATACCATGCTCTTGGGGCTTGCTTAAGTCCATAGAGCGCCTTAGAGAGCTTGAACACATGGTCGGGGTACCTGTCATCCTCAAAGCCAGGGGGTTGTTCCACGTATACCTCCTCCTTGATTGGCCCATTGAGAAAAGCGCTCTTCACATCCTTTTGAAACAACCTGAAAGAGTGGTGAGCGGCATAGGCTAATAATATTTGAATAGACTCTAGCCTAGCCACATGAGCAAAAGTCTCCTCGAAATCCAAACCTGCGACTTGGGCATAACCTTTTGCCACAAGTCGAGCCTTGTTTCTTGTCACCACTTCGTGCTCGTCTTGCTTGTTGCGGAACACCCACTTGGTTCCCACTACATTTTGCTTTGGACGTGGCTGATCTTGCTCTTGTTGTTCCTGTGGTCGCACATCACCTATCGCCATCGTGCGCATTGCGGCCGTCGGAACATTATCTTCATCTATGTCATCAAGATCAACTTGCTCTCTTGGAGAGCCATTAGTCTCATCAAATACAACGTCGCTAGAGACTTCAACCAAACCCGATGATTTGTTGAAGACTCTATACGCCTTTGTATTTGAGTCATACCCTAGTAAAAACCCTTCTACTGCCTTGGGAGCAAATTTAGAAGGTCTACCTTTCTTCACCAGAATGTAAAATTTGCTCCCAAATACACAAAAGTAAGAAATGTTGGGTTTGTTACCGGTAAGGAGTTCATACGAGGTCTTCTTGAGAAGGCGATGTAGGTAGAGTCGGTTTATGGCGTGGCAAGTTGTGTTCACAGCTTCCGACCAAAACCGCTCGGGCGTTCGGGCGTCTTGAATTCTCCAAGTATCGTCCTTGCCATGTCGATAAGTGTCCTGTTCTTCCTCTCTACCACATCGTTTTGCTGTGGTGTGTAGGGAGCGGAGAACTCGTGCTTGACGCCTTCTTCCTCAAGATACTCGTCCACTTGCAAATTCTTGAACTCGGACCCATTGTCGCTTCTTATCTTTTTCACCTTGAGCTCAAATCCGTTTTGAGCCCTCCCTAGAAAGCGCTTTAGGGTCCCTTGGGTTTCTAATTTATCCTGCAAAAAGAACACCCAAGTGAAGCGGGAAAAGTCATCAACAATTACAAGACCATACTTACTTCCCCCGATGCTGAGATAGGCGACGGGTCCGAATAGGTCCATGTGAAGAAGCTCCAGTGATCTTGATGTTGTCATCACATTCTTGCTGTGATGAGTGCTTCCCACCTGTTTTCCTGCCTGACAAGCTGCACACGGTCTATCTTTCTCGAAACAAACATTGGTTAGTCCTAACACATGTTCTCCCTTTAGAAGTTTATGAAGGTTCTTCATCCCAACATGTGCTAGACGGCGATGCCACAGCCAGCCCATACTAGTCTTAGCTATTAAGCATGCATCTAGATCGGCCTTCTCTTTCGAAAAATCAACTAAATAGAGTTTGCCGTCTAATACACCCTTAAAAGCTAATGAACCATCACTCCTTCTAAAGATAGATACATCTATATTGGTAAATAGACAATTATAACCCATGTTACATAATTGACTCATAGACAATAAGTTGTACCCGAGCGATTCAACTAAGAACACATTGGATATAGAATGCTCGTATGAAATGGCTATTTTTCCCTATCCTTTAACCTTGCCTTGGTTCCTATCTCCAAAGATGATCAAATCCTGGGAATCCTTGTTCTTGACGTAAGAGGTGAACATCTTCTTCTCCCCCGTCTTGTGGTTTGTGCATCCGTTGTCGATAATCCAGCTTGAGCCCCCGGATGCATAAACTTGCAAGGCAATTTACACTTGGGTTTTAGGTACCCAACTTTTGTTGGGTCCTACAAGGTTAGTCACAATAACTTTTAGAACCCAAATGCAAGTTTTGTCTCCCTTGCATTTGGATCCCAACTTTCTAGCAACTACCTTTTCATTCTTACATAAAAGTGCAAATGAAGTATTGCAAGCATGGTAAATGGTAGAAGTTCATTGCACATTCTAGGCACATGAGTCACAACATTACTTCTCCTAGGCCTACTTCTACCATGCACAAAAGTAGAGCTAGAGGCAAACATAGCATGTGAATCATTGTAGGCAGTATGAACATAACTCCTATTATAATTGGAATGACTAGCAATTTTCCTATTATACATGAAAAGCATGATTCCTTTGAGCACTACTAGCCATAGGGGCCTTCCCTTTCTCCTTGGTGAGAATGGGAGCCTTTTGGCTTGTTAAGTTCTTGGTTTCCTTTCGAAAACCAAGTCCATCCTTAATAGAGGGGTGTCTACCAATAGTGTAGGCATCCCTAGCAAATTTTAATTTAGCAAAATTAATTTTGCAAGTCTTAAGTTGAGCATTAAGACTTGCCACCTCATCATTTAGTTTAGCAATAGAAATAAGGTGTTCATCACAAGAATTAACATCAAAGTCCTTGCATCTATTGCAAATTACAACATGCTCTACACATGAACTAGATTTATTAGCTTCCTCTAGCTTAGCATTTAAATCATCATTCAAAATCTTTAAACTAGAGATAGATTCATGGCAAGCAGATAACTCAGAAGATAACATTTCATTTCTCCTAGTTTCTAAAGCAAGAGATTTTTGTACACTAACAAATTTGTCATGTTCTTCATATAAAATGTCCTCTTGCTTCTCTAGCAATCTATCTTTTTCATTTAGAGCATCAATTAGCTCATTGATTTTATCTACTTTAGCTCTATCTAAACCCTTAAATAAATCAGTATAATCTACTTCATCATCACTAGAATCATCATCGCTAGAAGTAGTATACTTAGAGGTATCTCAAACACTTACCTTCTTCTCCTTGGCTATGAGGCAAGTGTGGCGTTCGTTGGGGAAGAGAGAAGACTTGTTGAAGGCCGAGGCAGCAAGTCCTTCGTCGTCGGAGTCGGAAGAAGAGCAGTCTGAGTCCCATTCCTTTCCGAGGTGTGCCTCGCCCTTTGCCTTCCTGTAGCTCTTCTTCTTCTCCTTCTTCCTGCTCTTTTCTTGTCCCTGGCCACTATCATTATCGGGACAATTTGCAATAAAGTGACCAGTCTTACCGTATTTGAAGCAGGAGCACTTTCCCCTTGTTTTATTCTTGTTGGGGCACTCCTTGCGTCCTTTCAGTGCGGTCTTGAAGCGCTTGATGATTAGGGCCCTCTCATCTTCGTTTAGCCCGGTAGCCTCAACTTGTGCTACCTTATTTGGTAGCGCCTCCCTGCTGCTTGTTGCTTTAAGAGCAACGGGTTGTGGCTCGTTGACGGGTAGTGGACCATTAAGCGCATCGTCTACGTATCGTGCTTCTTTCACCATCATGCGCCCACTCACGAATTTTCCAAGAATCTCCTCGGGCGTCATCTTGGTGTATCTGGGGTTTTCACGAATAATATTGACAAGATGGGGGTCAATTACAGTAAATGACCTTATCATGAGTCGGATGACATCATGATCCGTCCATCTTGTGCTTCCGTAACTTCGTATTTTGTTGACCAGGGTTTTGAGCCTGTTGTAGGTTTGTGTTGGCTCCTCTCCCTTGATCATCGCAAATCTCCCCAGCTCGCCTTCCACCAACTTCATTTTGGTGATCACGGTGGTGTCGTTTCCCTCATGAGATATCTTGAGGGTGTCCCAGATTTGCTTGGGGTTGTCCAAGCCGCTCACCTTGTTGTATTCATCCCTGCACAAAGATGCTAGCAAAACAGTGGTAGCTTGTGCATTCTTATGAATTTGTTCATTTATCATCATAGGGTTATCCATACTATCAAAATGCATTCCAATTTTTCACTATTTCCCAAATGCTAGGATGGAGAGAAAATAGATGACTATGCATTTTATGACTCCAAAATGAGTAGTCCTCTCCATCAAAGTGTGGAGGTTTTCCTAGTGGAATAGAAAGTAAATGTGCATTCGAATTGTACGGCATGCGAGAATAGTCGAAAGAGTAGTTTTGATTGACCATTCTCTTTTTCAATGAGTCACCGTTGTCGTCGTCTCTTGGTGAAGAAGAGGAGGCGTTGCTGTCGTAATAAATGATCTTCTTGATGCACCTCTTCTTCTTCCCGTCCCTCTTCTTGTGACTCGATCCTGAGTCAGTGGGCTTGTCGTCCCTTGACTCGTTGAAGAGGGACTCCTTCTCCTTGTCGTTGACCACCATCCCCTTTCCCTTAGGATCCATCTCTTTGGGCGATTAGTCCCTTAGATAAAGAGTACGGCTCTGATACCAATTTAGAGCACCTAGAGGGGGGTGAATAGGTGATCCTGTAAAATTCAAACACTAATAGCCACAAAACTTAGTTATGAGTGTTAGTACGGCTAAATAACTTGAAGCGAGTTCTTGTGAACACAAACAATCACAGAGAGATCAACACAAGACACGCGATTTTTATCCCGTGGTTCGGCCAAGTAACACTTGCCTACTTCCACGTTGCGGCGTCCCAATGGACGAGGGTTGCACTCAACCCCTTTCAAGTGATCCGATGATCAACTTGAATACCACGACTTTTCCTTTAGATGATTATTCCCGTTAGCGAGGAATCTCCACAAGATTGGAGTCTCTCGCCCTTACAACAAAGATCACAATGAAAGCACAGAGTAAGGTTGGGATGAGAAACACACATAAGACACAAATCGCAGCACACCCACGCACACAAGAGAAGACTTGAGCTCAAATGACAACACAGGGAGTCCTCAAATAGAGCTCAAATCTCTAACACAACGAAACGAATGCGCGGGAATAGAGTCTGGATGCCTTAGGATGCTTAATGAATGCTTGGGTGTCTCCTCCATGCGCCTAGGGGTCCCTTTTATAGCCCCAAGGCAGCTAGGAGCCGTTGAAGACAATCTTGGAAGGCTAATCTTGCCTTCTGTCGTGTGGTGCACCGGACAGTCCGGTACACCACCGGACAGTCACTGTAGCTGTCCAGTGCGCGATCTCCTTCCTTTTCTGGCGCATCCGACCGTTGGTCCTCGGGGGTAGTTGGCGCACCGAACACTGTCCGGTGCACACCGGACAGTCCGGTGCCCCCTACCGACCGTTGGTGCGGGCCACGCGTCGCCCGCGGATTGCGCGGTCGACCGTTGCGCTGGCGACCGTTGGCTCACCGGATAGTCCGGTGCACCACCGGACAGTCCGGTGAATTATAGTCGTACGCCGCTGAACTTTTCCCGAGAGCGGCCTTTTCACCAGAGACCAGCCTGGCGCACCGGACACTGTCCGGTGTGCCAGACTGAGCTGAGTTTTGGCTGCATCAAGCTAAGTCTTTTTCCAATTCTTTTCTCCATGTTTCTAGCACTTAGAAAAAATATGTTAGTACTCAAAACAATGTACTAAGTCTAGAAACGTACCTTGTTACATGATTTGCACTTCTTGCTTGTTTGGCACATAACTACTCACTTACTATGTGTTGGACACTTAATCACCAAAACATTATAGAAATGGCCCAAGGGCACATTTCCCTTTCAGTTTGGCTCCACCACCTCTATTGTTCCCTACAGTTGACCCTGCTCAGTTCCATACTCCTGTGAGTATCAAAATTCTAGTCCTATATGATATATATTTATCTGGTATAACACATGCAATCTCTTCTCTGTGTAGGGACAATCTGGGGCAGCATCCAACAACCCTCATGAATTGTCCAGCCCATCGCCGCACCAGTCCAAGCGCCCACCTCTTTAGCTTAGTTGTGATACTTATGTTGGTGAACTTGTGTGAACTTATGTTGGTGAAATTTGTCCTGAACTTATGTTTGAGTTGGTAATACTTATGTTGGTGAAACTTGGTATGAACATAGACATGTTTGTGAAAAACTTGTTAGATTTGTGAACTATGTGGTCTCTATTATGTATGTGATGATTATGTGATATCTGTGATGTATATGTGATATATCTTTTGTTTGTTTGGAGGGAATAGCAAAAACAAATAAAAAAGGGGTATACTGGTCACTTTGTCGAGTGTAACACTAGGCAAAGAGGTGTTTTGCCGAGTGTCAAGGTCATAGCACTCAGCAAAGAAGGAACACCTGGGCACCGGTAAACCTTCTTTGCCGAGTGCTACGGCCCTGACACTAAGAAGCAAGCTTTGCCGAGTGCCTCCTAGCGCACTCGGCAAAGAAACTGACAAAAGGGCCTGCTGGTGGCTTCGTTGCCGAGTGCTAGTCTAGTGGACACTCCGCAAAGAGGGAAACTCTTTACCGAGTGTCACTTAATACACTCGACAAAGGCGTCGTCTTCGTTACCAGCCGCTGTGACGGCGGTTTTTCTTTGCCGAGTACCGAGTGATGACTCTCGGCAAAGTCTTTGTCGAGTGCCCGATAAAAGTACTCGGCAAAGAAGCTGTTGCCGATGTACAGTTCGTCGAGCTCTCTTTGCCGAGTGTCACACTCGGCAAAGCCTTCACCGAGTGCTTCAGACACTCGGCAAAGAGGCCGATTCCGGTAGTGCATGTACTACTAGGAGTATGCAAATTTTAAATATTTCTTTACTAGATGAAGAGGACCATGCAACCAATAATTTGAGGGAGAGATTTACCTGTGGTAAATTGAGAAATGAAATACTCCCTCGGGCAAAAGTGCAATTGACTTTTATAAAATGACAATTATTTTTAACATTATTCAAATCTTTACTACTCCTTAAGACTCTACCGTAGGCGTCCACAGCGAATTGGTTCTGCCATTCGCGTCGCGGATCCCCCCACCCTCTCTGCTCGACAGCGCCCTCGCACATCGCGCTGCCGCGAAATCTCGCCCGCCTCTCCCTGCTCGCACCCCCCGCCGCGAGATCCACCCCGCCGTTACCACCCCGCTCACACGTAGGCCCGCCTCTCCCCGCCGCGATCTCATAGCGCCGCCCCGTTGACCCACCGTGGCCACGAGATCCACCTCGCCGTCCTGCCCCCCGCTCGCACGTAGGCCCGCCTCTCCCCGCCGCGATCTCCCCTCGCCTCCCGTCCTCGTCGTGGTCTCCTCTTCTAGCAACCCGCCTGGCCGTCGATGCTGCCTGCGTCGTCCGTGTCATCGTTGCCCCGCCACCGACATCCTAGCCATACTCGTGCGCACGAGGGCCATGGCGCGGAGTACGTCGGCCCCTTTAGGGGCTCAGAAGCCGCGTGTGGCCACGGTGCAAAGTCGCCACCCGCCTGGCCATCGAAGCAGAGGCCGCGTGGGGCTGTCGGTCGCTGGAGCCCATGGTGCTGGTTTGTTCTGGCGACGGCGACAACGTCCACGACATGCTTGCTGTCATCCGTGTCTTGGTTGCCACGCCGTGGACATCCTGGCTATACTCGCACGCGCGTTGGCTGCCAGTGTCGACCGCTTCATTGTAAGTGTGCCCTTGCCGGTGTATCTTCTCTGCTACCTTCTAACGCGCCTTGGTTTCCTGGTAATTTCTTCCCTTCGTGTTTTGCTAGGGTACCATGTTACCCTAGAAGAGTCCACAGAGGCATTGCAGATCGCCAAGACCGACGGCTAGCTGCTTATATGATTGTTGTGCTTCTTTGACTACTCCTGTGCTTGGTGGTGCATGTAAGGTGTTCGGTGAAATGCACCTGAGAAGCTATCTTGTGTGCAGATCATCGAGACCGATAGTAAGCTCAGCTGCTTACCTGATTGTTGTGCTTGGTGGTATGTACAGTGCATCTATTCGTACTGTTATTAGATCTGCAAAAAGAAAATAAATGCATATCAACATTAGACGCCTTGAACCAATTGCCTTTTGCTGTTTAGATCTTGTGTTGTTTTCTCGGTGACATGTTCAATTGGAAGCAGCAACGTGACAAAATATGATATTGCCACTTGTCAACATTTAGTCCTCCATCGTTTGAAGGTCACGCCCCTTGCTGATTGCTTTACATAGTGTAGCATTTGGCAAGCGGCTGGGGTCGGCAGAAAGGAGGTTTCAGTCAATGGGGCAGTACGACTTGGGAGAACTCAAGAAGGTCAGCTACTTTCTCACACTCTTACTGTCTGGCTCTTAGTTGCTTTCGACCTTATTCCTGGTTAACTACTTGATGACCTGACCAAATCTGAAACTTGGTTGACGCTATTTGCTAGGAGTGGGAACAGAGATCAAAATGGTTCCACATACCTATATCTGACGCTTCTATTCCAGTGACGAGGGGTCAACGGGGAGTCTTTGAGCATGGTAAGATAACCTATGTGGCATCTTTGGTAACCCATCAACATAATTGTTATTTGTTTATTCTGTTTTACTTTCATATAAAAATGAGTGGTAATCTCTACTATTCTATAAGGACTCAATGTGGGCGTCCAATCTTGGCTTCACCGTGCACCCGCCTTCCCCACCGCCCCTCTAGCGCCTCCATCGCACACATCGCACGCTCATGGCACGCGGCGTGCTATTGTTGCGCTGTTTTCGGCCTGCCGCCGTCGCCCAACCCTAGCAGCCCCCACCAACAATACCTCCAAACCCCCTTTGTGCCCCACCACAGCAACCCATGTAGGCCCCTCCATGCTCGTCGAGTTCAGGTGGTGCCAGCAGCCCTGTTATTTTCTCTTTTGTTTGATTTGAAGCCCTTGTCGGTGGATTCCAGGATTTTTAGATGCTAATCTAAAAACATGTAGTTGATGTAATACAAAAAAATCTGATTGTATTGTACACTTTCTGATCTGGTTGCTATTTCTTATCGCTGGTTGATACCTAATAGGGTCTTCAGGTTGTATTCCAAGTTGGATTGGCTCTATTGAGATTACTCCAATAGAATAGTAAGAGTGTGAGAAAGTAGTTGACCTTCTTTCTGCATCAATGTTTGACTGAAACTTCATAGATTTCCCTGATGTTAAAAATTAGTAATCAAAGGTGAACGTTTGAATCTTCAATTGCACCACTTAGTGCCAACATTCCATAGCTAGCTGAATGTTTGAACCTTCAATTGCACCACTTAGTGCCAACATTCCATACACACACTTTCTTTCTAGCTTTCTTTCAGATTTCTGTGTTATGCTCTCAATTCGATCGATATGCATCAAAAATTTTGATTAAGACTTACGCGGTCAAGCTACATGTTTAAGATTGGGGTTCAATGGTGATGCTCCATGTTAACTCTTCTTTTATTCTTATTTTATACTTATATGCCAAGATTTATGCTCATATGTGGATAGCAGTCTAATACATTTTGTCATGCCATGACATTGGTTTTGCCCTCCCCTCGTGAACTTTTTTGTTGCCCCCTTTTATTCCTCTTCAAGTTTTCTGGTCTCATCTTTTCAGTATACCCATAACATCTATTGATTACTGTGATATGCTAGCACATTATAATACTATACACGCAAGGGCCCCCTTCCGCTGCCCCCGTCGTCTCCGCGCAAGGGCTCGTCATCTCCGCAAGGTGGTGTGTGATCCTTCGTATTTACAAAACAAGGTGAATACTCTCTATATCCAGATTTTAGAGGGCTTGGTTATTTCGGTGCCAAATACTTATATTTTGCTTGATGACAAGCTAATTTACTGATTTTTTCCATGAAAAAGTATTTGTTATTATATGACCTTCTGGTGTTTTTGGTAAACTTTTTTTTCTCATTTTTTTGCCACCCTAATGTTTCTCGACAGGTTAGGAAGATTGGTAGAGTTGTTTGTGCAATTGCTATCATGAGCCACCCAATCCCTAATACAAACAAGTCCCACTCGGTTCAAATTATTTTGCCTCAGAAGCAACTTGGACGCAGATCAGACATGTGAGGCCTTCTCTCATGCTGAAATAGTTTTCATTTCATTAATGACTAGATTTACTTAAACACTTTTATCAAATAGATCACTATGCTTGACACAGTTATGATATTTCTGTCGGTATTCTCTTTCTACGTATGTTTTCTGTTGCTCATACACGCACAATGTTGCACCAAGAGGGAAGTTCATTGCATTTGTGTCTGCAGAAGCAGAGACTGATAATCCCCAGTCTGAGCTAAAGCCTGGAATTGATCTACTTGGTTCTGTAGATGAGATTTTCTATGATATCTATGACAGATATGAACCAGTGAATGAACCATCTCTTGATAATTGCTTTGTCTCGACAGTAAGATTTGCAGTTTATGTTAGCAGAATGAACATTTAACTTCACTGTTTAAACATTCTACTAAATTTTTTTGGTTGTTTCACCGTGCAGAGCTATGATGCCACCACACATTTTGAGACAACTGTAACAGATGTTCTGAACATGTATACAATCATCACCGGAAAGGTAACATGGACTTCATCTTTTTATTTATTGGAATGATGTAGCCTGCAGTAGTTTTTGTACTAAAATGTTGGTCAAACGTAAGTCCAATTAAAAGAACACCTGTGAATCTGTGATTTTTTATCGAGTAGTTACAACTAACTGAGCATTGTTTAATCATGACTTGAAACACACCTCCAATTCAAGTTCGTCTGTTTGTATGGGCACTTCTATGTAGAGCACCAAAGTTGTTATTTACTTAATATTTTTTGCCATCTTTTTTTGGAAACGAATCAGTCATTGAATATGGTGGTTAACATATATATGAACTGTTTGTGAGACTCTTTACTTGTGATCATATCCAGTGTTTCCTTGCATTTGTTTATGGTGGTGATCCACTGACAGACCTATCACTTCATGCTCTCCTTGACAAATTCATGGAAAATAAACCAAGAGGGAGCCGCATAGCTGAAGGAAGATGGCACGGTGGATCACAAATTGCCCCAGCTAAAAAGGTTGGCCCTTTTTACTTGGATTCTCTTGACTCTGGGAGTCATTTTCCTATATCTGGATTTGTAGATGACCTGATTACTCTTCCCTCCAATCACACTAGATGCTCTTGAGAAGATATGCTCAAAACTTAGACTTAAAATATTTGTGTCAAAATTTGAATAAATGTGTTTAGATTGTCTTAAATACTAAATATTATCAAACATATTTTTTATACCTTTCTGACCCATGCCTTTGTCTTCAGCTTAACCTGAATCATCATATTATTGGAGGAGAGCTTCTAGAATTGTCAGAAAATGAAGTGCCTCCTGAAGATATTGTTTTCCACCGTTTCTATTTGAACAATACCGGCCCAGTTAAGCATAAGGCAAAGTGAAAGGACTCAGTTCTTGATGAAGGAATAGTGTGAGGAGATTGGTTAGTTACTCTAACACTCTCCTTCCTCTTTTGTTGGCACAACTGATATGCCATAGAGAGTCGGCTTATATATTATCCCCTGGGACACCATTTAATTGTTAACATTGTGATGGTATTATGTACTTTTAATTGTGTTGACTGAGACACTGAGCAATATTATTGCAGAGTATTTTCGTATAAACACATGATTGAGCTGATACTTAAATCAGATACTTAAGAGGAAGGAGAGCAGATACTTAAATCAGATACAACCAGTTTGTCAGGAATCAAATGTCATGAATCAGATACTTAAATCCAACTACATTGTTAGAATGAGGTCCTATAATGAAGTTGGTTGTAGGCTTCACTACCAAAACATCTCAAACATAAATCAGCTATCAGCATGAGTTATATATCTTTGTCAATGAACAACCTTTTTGTTATTCTTACATGCTAACGGTTGATATGACTTGCTTATCTGCTGATTTTCTTTGTTGTTTGCAGTTGTTAATATCTTGACAATTAAGTCGTAATTGTCTCTACATAAATATAGAAATTTGGTAATTATCTGTTGATACTACATTCTTCTCATAAGGAAATTGTGTTCGTTGTCCTGATTTAGTTACCACTCAATAGAAAAATTGTTTTGGAGGAGGACTAGATCAGATCTTTAGTGACCACGCGAATAGGCTTGTCACGAAAACAATAGCATTAATACCCCCACTTTGTATGGCATATCAGTTGCAGATGAGGATATACTATCAAGGCTATGAAAATGGCCGCTGCTAGGAATCTAGATGGACATATTTACATGGTGAAGGTGGTTGTCTTAAAGAACAAGACAAACTTGCCCTCACCAACTCCTCAGTAAACCTTTGGTACACCAAATTCAAATGCCCTCCCTAACATAAATTCTCTATCTAATGCTGCATGTTCAGATAGGCTCGGCAACATAGGTTTTAAGTTGGGATACGATAGCTCTATAGTTAATTTTTCTATTAATGCTCTCAAACAAATTGAAGTGGACAAGTCTAATGTACCAAACAATAAATGGGCATGCGGCAAACCCCGCTTCTGAAACATATAATACCATTGGTAACTTATGTAAGCTGGGGATGAGCATCGACGCATATTTGACCGGATCTTTTTCTTCCTTGGGGATCTGGGAGTGTTGCAACGGGAACATATAATACCATTGGTACCTTATTTATCGATTTAGGTGGGGCAGCAGGCTGCTGCGCTCTTGGGAGAGCAGCCCGTCTACCACGCCTTACAGCGTACCATTGGCTGCGGGGCCGCCATGCCCCCAGTGGCGCTGCCCGACAAGGAGGGTGGGTATTTGGGGGAGTATCGGCGAAGTATTACTCAGATCATCTAACCAACTCAGCTAATTTGCAGTTCCAGTGAACACAACTGAAGCCGCGTGTATTCCGTTTCATCATCGATTATATGCATTATTATATACAAGTTAATGCAGCATAGATACTGCTTTCTACCCACCCAATTCTCCTAATAATATGCATTCACAGTAAATACAACAATCTCCTAGCAACAAAAACCTTAAAAAACAGATGTATTCCTGAGCGCGTCACTTGTAGGCGTGGATTTAGTCTTGGAAGTAGAAGTTCTGGATGAAGTTGGCAAGCCAGCGGGAGGCAGCGAAGCACAGCACGTCCGCCGACATAACCGCGGCCCTCTGAACAGTCGACGTGAGGACCGTTCCCTTGGCGACGGCAAGGAACCCGACGATGGCGACCGAGGCCACCTGTAGGGCAGCCTCGAGCGCCTTCATGGCCTTGAGCGCCGCGTTGCAGCTCCTGCACTGCACCACGTGCGACTAGTACCTGCCATGGGCGTCCACAGTTATATGTTTCCGTTGCAACGCACGGGCACATACCTAGTATATATATATTAAGAGCCCTGGGCTTCCAATAATGGAGGAAGCCCAGGCTAGTCAATATGGTCATTTGGGTTGAACCACACCGGGTCAACAGTTCCCAGTCACGGCGCCGTTACACTGTTTCCCCCGTCAGCCCAGCTAGTCAATATGGTCATTTTTTGAAGCATTTCTGTCGATTGAAGTGGATTTGATTGTAACCCTTATTCTTCAGCTAAATGTGTGATTTGTATCCGTTTATACATCTCTCTAATCGGGTCATTGCAACGCGCATTGCATCTCTTTTTTGCTCAGGAGCCCCGATATTAGAGCATATGTATTTCTTCTAGATCCCCTCTATCGCTCGACATTCATAGATCTAGACAAAGGATGTGGATTAGGTATTTATTGATGAGTTAGCAGAGAGTACCCTTACACAACCCAAGTAACACATATATGCTTATTGTATTTGATATATATGCATATCCTCAGTACTGTTTATGCACATTCACTTGAATCATTTGTTTACACATTTGTTTTATTATATATGCATATCGTCAGTACTCTTTATGCACATTTACTGTAACGCCCTGAATTTGGGGGTAGATTTTTTTCTTCTTTTCCCTCACCAAATTCGGGCGTTACTCTCTTTTCTCTTTTCCCGTTTTGCTCCTTCTTCCCAATTTCAAACCAGTATAGCGACAGGTGTCCGTGTCATGTATAAACCAAAACCTAAGTTTCATGGGTGTTGCATCATGCCGAAGCACATTTCTTTGTCTGATGTTGAGTGTTCGTCTCATTCCGTTCCGGATTTCGGTTCGCGATTTAATTTCCGTTTAGTGGTCGTGCACGTCGTGGGTTTTCGATCCGCTAAGTGGCCCGGCCCGGCCTAGCCCAGCCCAGCCCAGCCCTGCCCGGCCCGATCTGGCCCGGCCCTGCGCGCCCCTGGCGCCCCCCCATGCGCCCCCCCTCTCTCTCATTTGGATCTCCCGCGCAACAACCTCCCCTCTCCCTCTTCCACCTCTCTCTCCCCGTGGTGCCCTAGGAATTGGAGACGGCGATCACCGGATTTTGGACCCCGAGGTGAGCTCCCCTCCCCTCTCCTTTTTCCCTCTCTCTCTTCCTCCTCTTCTTCATCCCCACGCGCGCCCCCCCTTTTTCTTCCCCTGCTCGCGCGCGCCCCTGCTCGCCGGCGGCGCGGCGCCCCCCCGCCCCTGCCGGGCCCCGCGCGGCGGCGCCCGCCCTTCCCCGGCCGCGGCGGCGCTCGCCCGCCCCTCCCCCGGCCGCGGCGGCGTCCGCCCGCCCCTCCCCTCGCGCGCGATGGCGGCGCCCGCCCCCACCCCGGCCCGCGGCGGCGCCCGCCCGTCCCCGCCCTCCCCCAGCCGCGGCGGCGCTCGCCCGCCCCTCCCCCGGCCGCGGCGGCGCCCGCCCGCCCCACCCCTCGCGCGCGGTGGCGGCGCCCGCCCGTCCCCGCCCCTCCCCGGCGCGGCAGCGCCCGCCCCCTGCCCCTTCCCCGCGCGGCGGCGCTCGCCCGCCCCGGCCCCTGCGCGCGGCCAGTTTGAAGATGTCACCATTTCAGGCGCTCTATGGAAGGAGTTGTAGAACTCCGTTGCAATGGGATCAGCCTGGAGAAAAGCAAGTGTTTGGGCCAGACATTTTGCTTGAAGCCGAAGAGAACATCAAGATGGTCCGAGAGAATCTGAAGATAGCGCAATCGAGGCAGCGAAGCTATGCAGACACAAGAAGAAGAGAGCTGAGTTTCGAAGTCGGAGACTTCGTCTATCTGAAAGTGTCACCGATCAGAGGAGTCAAGAGGTTCGGAGTCAAAGGCAAGCTAGCACCCCGCTACATTGGTCCGTATCAGATTCTTGCAAGACGTGGAGAAGTGGCCTATCAGCTCAGTTTGCCCGAGAATTTGTCTGTTGTGCATGATGTCTTTCATGTGTCTCAGTTGAAGAAGTGCTTGCGTGTGCCAGAAGAGCAGTTGCCAATGGAAGGTCTTGAGGTCCAGGAGGACTTGACCTACGTTGAGAAGCCAGTGCAGATCCTTGAGGTTGCAGACAGAGTCACCCGAAGGAAGACCATCCGAATGTGCAAAGTCAGATGGAATCACCACTCTGAGGAAGAAGCAACCTGGGATCGTGAAGATGATCTGATGGCCAAATATCCTGAGCTCTTTGCTAGCCAACCCTGAATCTCGAGGGCGAGATTCTTTTAAGGGGGATAGGTTTGTAACGCCCTGAATTTGGGGGTAGATTTTTTTCTTCTTTTCCCTCACCAAATTCGGGCATTACTCTCTTTTCTCTTTTCCCGTTTTGCTCCTTCTTCCCAATTTCAAACCAGTATAGCGACAGGTGTCCGTGTCATGTATAAACCAAAACCTAAGTGTCATGGGTGTTGCATCATGCCGAAGCACATTTCTTTGTCTGATGTTGAGTGTTCGTCTCATTCCGTTCCGGATTTCGGTTCGCGATTTAATTTCCGTTTAGTGGTCATGCACGTCGTGGGTTTTCGATCCGCGAAGTGGCCCGGCCCGGCCTAGCCCAGCCCAGCCCAGCCCTACCCGGCCCGATCTGGCCCGGCCCTGCGCGCCCCTGGCGCCCCCCCCCATGTGCCCACCCCACCCCTCTCTCTCTCTCATTTGGATCTCCCGCGCAACAACCTCCCCTCTCCCTCTTCCACCTCTCTCTCCCCGTGGTGCCCTAGGAATTGGAGATGGCGATCACCGGAATTTGGACCCCGAGGTGAGCTCCCCTCCCCTCCCCTTTTTCCCTCTCTCTCCCTCCTCTTCTTCCTCCCCACGCGCGCCCCCCCTTTTTCTTCCCCTGCTCGCGCGCGCCCCTGCCTGCCCCTGCTCGTCGGCGGCGCGGTGCCCCCCCGCCCCTCCCCGGCCCCGCGCGGCGGCGCCCGCCCTTCCCTGGCCGCGGCGGCGCTCGCCCGCCCCTCCCCTTGCGCGCGGTGGCGGCGCCTGCCCCCACCCCGGCCCGCGGCGGCGCCCGCCCGTCCCCGCCCTCTCCCGGCCGCGGCGGCGCCCGCCCGCCCCTCCCCTCGCACGCGGTGGCGGCGCCCGCCCCCACCCTGGCCCGCGGCGGCGCCCGCCCGTCCCCGCCCCTCCCCAGCGCGGCAGCGCCCACCCCCTGCCCCTTCCCCGCGCGGCGGCGCTCGCCCGCCCCGGCCCCTGCGCGCGGCGGCGCCCGCCCCTTCCCCAGCCCCGCCCCAGCCCCTGTGTGTGGCGCTCGCCCGCCCCGCCCCTGCTCGCCGGTGCGCGGCCCCCGGCGCGGCCTCGACCCCCCTGCGCGCGTCGTCCTGGCCCTCGGCGTGGCTCGCGTGGCCTCATGTTCCCCGTTTGCCGCTAGCTCGTTCCCGCGTGCGCGACCCGCGCTCGCGGTGATTATTTTTGGGTGGTAGTCAATGTCAAACTCCGTTCGTTAGCGTACTGCGTCGCGCGCTTCATCGCGCGACGGATTTGTCTAATTTCAGATTCTATCTATGTGTTGCGTCGTGCTCTTCGTCGCGCGACGATCCATTTTAATTTCAGGTTGTTTAAGGTGTAACGTCGCGCGTGTATTCACGCGACGTTCCACTTTAGGCTCAGTTTAGTCGACGCTTAACGTCTTTTCATAACTAAGGCGAAGTGTCTCGTTGCGTGCTCGGTCGCGCGACGAGTCGTCAACTTCTTAATTTGTTTTAGAGTGCTATGTCGCGCGTCTCGCCGCGCGACCATTCTTTTTATTTATCTCCACCTGCTTATAATGATTAGACATGAAACATGACTTTACTTTACGCTAAACATAGTGTCTACATTAAATTTCCTTCCATTAAGCGAGTGGTTAATTTATAATCATGTAACGTGATCGTTTCTCGGCTGTCTTTTCCTCTTTCTCTCTTAACCGTACTCGCGAGCCCGCGTGGAACGTCTGTTTACTTATTGCATTCTATTGTATGGTGTACTGTTCTTTTGTATTAAATATGTGGATGTATGTATGTTTGCGCTCGCATAGAGAACGATCCGGTCGAAGAGCCCGAGGAACCCGCAGGAGAAGCCCCTAAGCAGCAGTCGGTTGGTGGAGGCAAGTGTCCCTTGACCTATCTCTGTCCTATTCATTCTTTAATTCACCTCCCGCATTACACATTTATACTTAAGGATTGACTAGCTTTTGTTATCCATGTCCTTGTTTACCTATTCGGGTTGGATTATTATTGTTTAGCTTTATGCTATTGCTCAAACTCTAATCAATGAACATGATGAGATTATCTATGATACGCTGTTTTCCCTTCTCCTATTATGATGTTATACTTGTGGTCTTCAAGGGGGCTCGAGCGGTTTCTCGAGTGCCTCTCCGTAAGGACCTGTTCTATGGATGACCGCCCGGGAAAACAGTGGAACCATGAGGGTGGAATGGGATGCCCTTAGCTGAATAATTAGAGGATCCGGGGTGTAGTTCACTTAGCCGTCGTGCCGTCAATGGGGCTCGATGTATGCGGCTCGCTCTGCCAAGTTTGGGTTCGCCCCTTGGGGAGGAGTGCGGTGCATTTAGGAAACCTAACGGGTGGCTACAGCCCTGGGGAATCTTTGTAAAGGCTACGTAGTGATGCCCTGCTGGGTCACCTTGGTAGTGATCAATGGAGAGTCATGATCTCTGGGCAGAAAGGGAATCACGGCTTGTGGGTAAAGTGCACAACCTCTGCAGAGTGTTTGAAAACTGATATATGAGCCGTGCTCGCGGTTATGAGCGGCCAAGGGAGCTCCAGTGATTAGTGGTACTTGATCAGAGACACTTTGGTTTACAGGTGGCAATGAGACTGATGGTTTTGGTTATGACTATGGTGCTGGTAAGTGGTATTCTTTCCGTTTGGAAAGGGTACATCGGGCTAATAACTTGGGTTAATGCTAAAACCTGGCTTTCTATTAGTAAATAATAATCTGACCAACTAAAAGCAACTGCTTGACTTATCCCCCACATAAAGCTAGTCCACTACAGCCAAACAGGATACTTGCTGAGTATGTTGATGTGTACTCACCCTTGCTCTACACACCAACCCCCCCCATCCCCAGGTTGTCAGCATTGCAACCACTGCTCAGGCGAAGATGAAGCTGTGGAAGGAGACTTCCAGGAATTCCAAGACTACGACGAGTTCTAGGCGTGGGTTAGCGGCAACCCCCAGTCGGCTGCCTGTGAAGGCCGCGGTTATCTACGTTTCTTTTCCGCACTTTGATTTATTGTAAGGACTATATGGACGTCTCAGACGTATGATGTAATCGACTATTATTTCCCTTTTAATACTATTTTGAGCACTGTGTGATGATGTCCATGTTATGTAACCGCTGTGTACGTGAATAACTGATCCTGGCACGTACATGGTTCGCATTCGGTTTGCCTTCTAAAACCGGGCCCCTGCTCGCCGGCGGCGCAGCGCCCCCCCGCCCCTGCCCGGCCCCGCGCGGCGTCGCCCGCCCCGCCCCGCCCCGCCCCTGCTCGCCGGTGCGCGGCCCCCGGCGCGGCCTCGACCCCCCTACGCGCGTCGTCCTGGCCCTCGGCGTGGCTCGCGTGGCCTCGCATTCCCCGTTTGCCGCTAGCGCGTTCCCGCGTGCGCGACCCGCGCTCGCGGTGATTATTTTTGGGTGGTAGTCAATGTCAAACTCCGTTCGTTAGCGTGCTGCGTCGCGCGCTTCGTCGCGCGACGGATTTGTCTAATTTCAGATTCTATCTATGTGTTGCGTCGTGCGCTTCGTCGCGCGACGATCCATTTTAATTTCAGGTTGTTTAAGGTGTAACGTCGCGCGTGTATTCACGCGACGTTCCACTTTAGGCTCAGTTTAGTCGACGCTTAACGTCTTTTCATAACTAAGGCGAAGTGTCTCGTTGCGTGCTCGGTCGCGCGACGAGTCGTCAACTTCTTAATTTGTTTTAGAGTGCTATGTCGCGCGTCTCGCCGCGCGACCATTCTTTTTATTTATCTCCACCTGCTTATAATGATTAGACATGAAACATGACTTTACTTTACGCTAAACATAGTGTCTACATTAAATTTCCTTCCATTAAGCGAGTGGTTAATTTATAATCATGTAACGTGATCGTTTCTCGGCTGTCTTTTCCTCTTTCTCTCTTAACCGTACTCGCGAGCCCGCGTGGAACGTCTGTTTACTTATTGCATTCTATTGTATGGTGTACTGTTCTTTTGTATTAAATATGTGGATGTATGTATGTTTGCGCTCGCATAGAGAACGATCCGGTCGAAGAGCCCGAGGAACCCGCAGGAGAAGCCCCTAAGCAGCAGTCGGTTGGTGGAGGCAAGTGTCCCTTGACCTATCTCTGTCCTATTCATTCTTTAATTCACCTCCCGCATTACACATTTATACTTAAGGATTGACTAGCTTTTGTTATCCATGTCCTTGTTTACCTATTCGGGTTGGATTATTATTGTTTAGCTTTATGCTATTGCTCAAACTCTAATCAATGAACATGATGAGATTATCTATGATACGTTGTTTTCCCTTCTCCTATTATGATGTTATACTTGTGGTCTTCAAGGGGGCTCGAGCGGTTTCTCGAGTGCCTCTCCGTAAGGACCTGTTCTATGGATGACCGCCCGGGAAAACAGTGCAACCATGAGGGTGGAATGGGATGCCCTTAGCTGAATAATTAGAGGATCCGGGGTGTAGTTCACTTAGCCGTCGTGCCGTCAATGGGGCTCGGTGTATGCGGCTCGCTCTGCCAAGTTTGGGTTCGCCCCTTGGGGAGGAGTGCGGTGCATTTAGGAAACCTAACGGGTGGCTATAGCCCCGGGGAATATTTGTAAAGGCTACGTAGTGATGCCCTGCTGGGTCACCTTGGTAGTGATCAATGGAGAGTCATGATCTCCGGGCAGAAAGGGAATCACGGCTTGTGGGTAAAGTGCACAACCTCTGCAGAGTGTTTGAAAACTGATATATCAGCCGTGCTCGCGGTTATGAGCGGCCAAGGGAGCTCCAGTGATTAGTGGTACTTGATCAGAGACACTTTGGTTCACAGGTGGCAATGAGACTGATGGTTTTGGTTATGACTATGATGCTGGTAAGTGGTATTCTTTCCGTTTGGAAAGGGTACATCGGGCTAATAACTTGGGTTAATGCTAAAACCTGGCTTTCTATTAGTAAATAATAATCTGACCAACTAAAAGCAACTGCTTGACTTATCCCCCACATAAAGCTAGTCCACTACAGCCAAACAGGATACTTGCTGAGTATGTTGATGTGTACTCACCCTTGCTCTACACACCAACCCCCCCCCCATCCCCAGGTTGTCAGCATTGCAACCACTGCTCAGGCGAAGATGAAGCTGTGGAAGGAGACTTCCAGGAATTCCAAGACTACGACGAGTTCTAGGCGTGGGTTAGCGGCAACCCCCAGTCGGCTGCCTGTGAAGGCCGCGGTTATCTACGTTTCTTTTCCGCACTTTGATTTATTGTAAGGACTATATGGACGTCTCAGACGTATGATGTAATCGACTATTATTTCCCTTTTTAATACTATTTGAGCACTGTGTGATGATGTCCATGTTATGTAACTGCTGTGTACGTGAATAACTGATCCTGGCACGTACATGGTTCGCATTCGGTTTGCCTTCTAAAACCGGGTGTGACATAAGTGGTATCAAAGCCGTGCTGACTGTAGGACCGCTAACCTAGAATAGAATGGTCGTTCTAAGGACTATAGACCTCTGTCCCTGCCTTGACTTTGATATCCCTTCAAAAGTTGGTCATACCGACCAAACCTATGTTCTACTATATAATATACCTTGCTGAAAATTGTGTTTTATTCTAATCCTTCATTTACTTATGATTCATTACTTGCTGGTCATATTGATTCTGTTCTCACCCTTTTGCTTGCGATGTCTTTTGTAGATGGCTCGACTTAGACACACTGCACGAAAGTCCGTCATCCCCTTCTTACCCTCCCGCCTTGCTGAGAGTCCGCTTCGCCGTCCCGTGGCCGGACAGTCCAGCCACTTGGAGAGACTGCACCACCGCCTGCATGATGAGCAGGAACGTCGACGACAGGAGCAACAGGGCTCTTCCTTCTCGCTCCACCAGGAGATAGAGTCCGTGAGGAGCTGCTCCCCTGTGCTTCCTCTGGAGGCGCCCCCTGCACCACCACTGGGCGCCCCAGCTTCTGGAGTAGCTGCTGGAGGAGACCCAGACGACGGAGGTGGCGACGACAGCTCGAGCCACGACACCGACTTCTCTGCTAACCATGAGCCGGAAGGATGGGTCGCTCGACCCATCACTCGCGACGCTGCTCGCGGGTTTCACTTCCACGATGCGCTCGACACCCTGCTACGTCGGGCACTTAACCGGCGTACTTGGTCCATCGAGTATCGCTGTGTGGTCTACCAGCACAGTCGCGGGGTCTACCCGGACCGCTGGGAGGCAACCTGCTTGGTGCGCCGTCCGGAGAACAGTCTCCAGGGTGCAGAGGCCTGCTCAGAGCACTATTCTATCTCTGAGCGGGACTCAGCTGAGGCAGCCATGCAAGATGCTGCACGGCGTGCGCTTTCGCACTACTGCTCGGTTTTCGGTGGGGTAGCTGACGGTCTCGACCTGAAGTATTACCCCCGCCGTCCATCTGGCAGCACAGGAGGCATGATTGTCTCACCTGTCGGTGAGGGCAATCCTAGGTTGAGCAGCACAGTCAACCTAGCCGTCGTGCTAAACACGGAGCTGGACCATGCACTAGACGAGCTGAGTAGGGCTCGTGCTGAGATCGCCCTGCTGCGGGCTGAGCGCGCGGAACGTCGTCATCTGGATGATGGTTCCCCCGCTCCCGTCGGGACTCAGCACCCGTACCGCTCACCTCAGCGTGGGCACCAGTCGTATGGCAATCCCGACTGCAAGACCAAGATAACTCTAGAACCATAGCTCGTTAGAGTTGGATCTTCTAATTAATACAAAATATATACGTAGAAGCTACAGTCTTAGCGTTAGTCTCGGTCTTAGTTAGTCTTAGTTAGACAGGGTAGTTTGCTATATCCTGTGCATTTATGTTTGTCATGATGAACTATGTTTGGTTTGGATCTTTGTAATGATTGTCACCAGAGTGTGGGTATCCCCTGCATTTTGGTTTACCTATTATGTTAATGGAGTTAGGTATATAGTTGGGAAACCTTTTATTCCACTTTCCTCTTTATCTGAGAAGTTGTGTGGTCTGTGTTGGAGATCAGTGAAGATGCTCATCTGTTCAGTGCTGTTGAAGAATTCTATACTCTTTTCTTATGCTGCAAGATTTGCCAGATCAGTTCTGATGTGTGGTTGCATTCTGCAGATGTCAGAGAACAGGCGCAGAGGAGGAAGGCGTGCTCAGCCGGAGCGAGCCGCTCAGCAGGATGAGGTGCCCCAGCAGCAGCACCTGCCGCCCCCGCCCCCGATGTCCATCGAGCAGATGTTTCTGATGCAGACTCAGGCAGTTCAAGCCATCGGTCAGACTCTGGCCGCCATTCAGCAGCAGCAGCAGCAGGCCCCACCTCAGCCTCAGATGCCTCAGATGCCCAGAGACAAGCGTGCTGAATTCATGAGAGGTCATCCACCGACGTTCGCTCACTCTTCTAACCCCATGGATGCTGAAGACTGGCTGCGCACTGTGGAGCAGGAGTTGCATACCGCTCAGTGCGATGACAGGGAGAAGGTCCTGTATGGTCCCGTCTGTTGAGAGGAGCAGCCCAGTCATGGTGGGAGTCTTACCTCGCCACCCATGCCCACCCCGACACCATCACCTGGGAAGAGTTCAGAGGTAGCTTTCGTTAGTACCATGTTCCCGCAGGTCTGATGACAGTGAAGAAGGAGGAGTTCCTGGCCCTCAAGCAAGGGCCATTGTCTGTCAGTGAGTACCGGGACAGGTTTCTGCAATTGTCTCGCTATGCTCCTGAAGATGTCAACACCGACGCCAAGCGGCAGTACCGTTTCCTGAGAGGCTTGGTTGACCCTATGCAGTACCAACTGATGAATCATACCTTCCCGACATTCCAGCACCTGATTGATAGAGCAATCATGACAGATAGGAAGCGTAAGGAGATGGAGGATCGTAAGCGCAAGATTAGTGGACCCCAGCCTGGAAGCAGCAACCGTCCTCGTTTCTCAAGCAATCAACCTCAGCAGTTCAGGCAGAACCAGCGTCCACCTCAGCAGCATCAACAATTTCAAAGGCAGTATCCTCAGCATCAGTACCAGAACCGTCAGAGCAATCAGTCAGGAGGTTAGTTTCAGAGGCAGAATCAGCAAGCACCTCGCCTTCCTGCCCCAGCAAACCAGCAGAACAATCAGGCAGCACCAGCTCAGGTTGGAAACAGAGCATGTTTCCACTGTGGAGAGCAAGGCCATTGGGTGATGCAATGTCCGAAGAAGGCAGCCCAACAGCAGTCAGGCCCCAACGCCCCAGCAAAGCAGAACGTGCCTCAGCCTGGATCAGGCAACCGCTCTCAGCCGTGCTATAATCATGGAAGGCTGAACCACTTGGAGGCTGAAGCAGTTCAGGAGACCTCCGGCATGATAGTAGGTATGTTCCCAGTCGACTCCCATATTGCAGAAGTGTTGTTTGATACTGGAGCAACGCATTCTTTCATTACTGCATCATGGGTAGAAGCACATAATCTTCCAACTACTACCATGTCAACCCCCATTCAAATTGACTCAGCCGGTGGTAGAATTCGAGCCGATAGCATTTGTTTGAATATAAGCGTGGAAATAAGGGGGATAGCGTTTCCCGCCAACCTTATAGTAATGGGTACTTAGGGAATAGATGTCATCCTAGGGATGAATTGGCTAGATAAGTATCAGGCAGTTATCAGTTGTGATAAAAGGACCATCAAGTTGGTGTCCCCACTAGGAGAGGAAGTGGTGACCGAGTTAGTCCCGCCTGAGCCAAAGAAAGGAAGTTGTTATCAGATAGCTGTTGATAGCAGTGAAGCAGACCCAATTGAGAGTATCAGGATTGTGTCCGAGTTCCCAGATGTGTTTCCAAAGGACTTACCGGGTATGCCACCAGAGCGGAAAGTTGAGTTTACTATAGAGCTTCTTCCTGGAACCTCTCCTATCTTTAAGAGAGCTTACAGAATATCCGGACCAGAGTTGGTTGAACTTAAGAAGCAAATTGATGAGCTGTCAGAGAAAGGTTACATCCGGCCAAGCACCTCGCCTTGGGCCGCCCCTGTCCTATTTGTGGAGAAGAAAGATGGCACCAAAAGGATGTGTATCGATTACCGAGCTCTGAATGAAGTCACGATCAAGAACAAGTACCCCTTGCCCAGAATAGAAGATCTGTTCGACCAGTTGAGAGGAGCCAGTGTGTTCTCCAAGATAGATCTGAGGTCAGGTTATCATCAGCTCAGGATCCGACCTTCGGACATTCCGAAGACGGCATTCATTACCAAGTATGGTTTGTATGAGTTCACGGTGATGTCTTTTGGTTTGACAAATGCGCCAGCGTTCTTCATGAACTTGATGAATAGTGTATTCATGGATTATCTCGATAAGTTTGTGGTGGTATTCATTGATGACATTCTGGTTTATTCTCAAAGCGAAGAAGAGCATGCAAGTCATTTGAGGATGGTATTGCAGAGATTGCGAGAGCACCAGTTGTATGCAAAGTTGAGCAAATGTGAATTCTGGATCCATGAAGTCCTGTTCTTGGGTCGCATAATCAACAAGGAAGGATTGGCTGTGGATCCGAAGAAAGTGGCAGACATTCTGAACTGGAAAGCGCCAACAGATGCTCGAGGAATCAAGAGTTTCATTGGAATGGCCGGATATTATCGGCGATTCATTGAAGGGTTTTTGAAGATTGCGAAACCAATGACAGCGTTGCTAGGCAACAAGGTTGAGTTCAAGTGGACCCAGAAATGTCAAGAGGCTTTCGAAGCGCTGAAAGAGAAGTTGACTACAGCGCCTGTCCTAGTCTTGCCTGATGTGCACAAGCCCTTCTCGGTGTACTATGATGCTTGTTACACAGGTTTGGGATGTGTGTTGATGCAAGAGGGAAGAGTTGTGGCTTACTCGCCCCGACAGTTGAAGGTTCATGAGAAGAATTACCCAATCCATGATCTAGAGTTGGCAGCAGTGGTTCACGCACTGAAGACATGGAGGCACTATCTGTATGGACAGAAATGCGACATCTACACAGATCACAAGAGTCTGAAGTACATATTCACTCAGTCAGAGTTGAACATGAGGCAACGAAGATGGTTAGAGTTGATTAAAGATTATGAGTTGGAGATTCATTACCATCCAGGCAAAGCAAACGTAGTGGCAGATGCTTTGAGCAGAAAGAGTCAAGTCAATCTGATGGTCGCTCGTCCGATGCCTTATGAGTTGGCCAAAGAGTTTGACAGGTTGAGTCTCGGATTTTTGAACAATTCGCGAGGAGTCACAGTCGAGTTGGAACCTACCTTGGAGCGCGAAATCAAAGAAGCGCAGAAGAATGATGAGAAGATCAGTGAGATCCGGTGACTGATTCTAGATGGCAGAGGCAAAGACTTTCGAGAAGATGCTGGAGGCGTGATATGGTTCAAAGACCGCTTGTGTGTTCCCAATGTCCAATCCATTCGGGAGTTGATCCTTAAGGAAGCTCATGAGACAGCCTATTCGATTCACCCTGGCAGTGAGAAGATGTACCAAGATCTGAAGAAGAAATTCTGGTGGTACGGAATGAAGAGGGAAATCGCAGAGCATGTGGCTATGTGCGATAGTTGTCGAAGAATTAAGGCAGAGCACCAGAGGCCTACTAAATTGTTGCAACCGTTGCAGATCCCTCAGTGGAAATGGGATGAAATTGGTATGGATTTCATAGTCGGATTGCCTCGCACCTGAGCCGGCTACGATTCCATCTGGGTAGTAGTGGACCGCTTGACCAAGTCAGCCCACTTCATACCTGTCAAGTCCAACTACAGCAGTGCAGTATTGGCAGAATTGTATATGTCTCGGATCGTTTGTCTTCATGGTGTGCCAAAGAAGATAGTGTCAGACAGAGGAACGCAGTTCACCTCTCATTTTTGGCAGCAGTTGCATGAAGCTTTGGGCACGCATCTGAACTTCAGTTCAGCTTATCATCCGCAGACAGATGGCCAGACCGAAAGGACCAACCAAATTCTTGAAGACATGTTGAGAGCCTGTGCGTTGCAAGATCAGTCCGGATGGGATAAGAGATTGCCTTATGTAGAGTTTTCCTATAACAACAGTTACCAGGCCAGTTTGAAGATGTTACCGTTTCAGGCGCTCTATGGAAGGAGTTGTAGAACTCCGTTGCAATGGGATCAGCCTAGAGAAAAGCAAGTGTTTGGGCCAGACATTTTACTTGAAGCCGAAGAGAACATCAAGATGGTCCGAGAGAATCTGAAGATAGCGCAATCGAGGCAGCGAAGCTATGCAGACACAAGAAGAAGAGAGCTGAGTTTCGAAGTCGGAGACTTTGTCTATCTGAAAGTGTCACCGATCAGAGGAGTCAAGAGGTTCGGAGTCAAAGGCAAGCTAGCACCCCGCTAGATTGGTCCGTATCAGATTCTTGCAAGACGTGGAGAAGTGGCCTATCAGCTCAGTTTGCCCAAGAATTTGTCTGTTGTGCATGATGTCTTTCATGTGTCTCAGTTGAAGAAGTGCTTGCGTGTGCCAGAAGAGCAGTTGCCAGTGGAAGGTCTTGAGGTCCAGGAGGACTTGACCTACGTTGAGAAGCCAGTGCAGATCCTTGAGGTTGCAGACAGAGTCACCCGAAGGAAGACCATCCGAATGTGCAAAGTCAGATGGAATCACCACTCTGAGGAAGAAGCAACCTGGGAGCGTGAAGATGATCTGATGGCCAAATATCCTGAGCTCTTTGCTAGCCAACCCTGAATCTCGAGGGCGAGATTCTTTTAAGGGGGATAGGTTTGTAACGCCCTGAATTTGGGGGTAGATTTTTTTCTTCTTTTCCCTCACCAAATTCGGGCGTTACTCTCTTTTCTCTTTTCCCGTTTTGCTCCTTCTTCCCAATTTCAAACCAGTATAGCGACAGGTGTCCGTGTCATGTATAAACCAAAACCTAAGTGTCATGGGTGTTGCATCATGCCGAAGCACATTTCTTTGTCTGATGTTGAGTGTTCGTCTCATTCCATTCCGGATTTCGGTTCGCGATTTAATTTCCGTTTAGTGGTCGTGCACGTCGTGGGTTTTCGATCCGCGAAGTGGCCCGGCCCGGCCTAGCCCAGCCCAGCCCAGCCCTGCCCGGCCCGATCTGGCCCGGCCCTGTGCGCCCCTGGCGCCCCCCCCCCCATGCGCCCCCCCCCTCTCTCTCATTTGGATCTCCCGCGCAACAACCTCCCCTCTCCCTCTTCCACCTCTCTCTCCCCGTGGTGCCCTAGGAATTGGAGACAGCGATCACCGGATTTTGGACCCCGAGGTGAGCTCCCCTCCCCTCCCCTTTTTCCCTTTCTCTCTCCCTCCTCTTCTTCCTCCCCACGCGCGCCCCCCCTTTTTCTTCCCCTGCTCGCGCGCGCCCCTGCCCGCCCCTGCTCGCCGGCGGCGCGGCGCCCCCCCCGCCCCTGCCCGGCCCCGCGCGGCGGAGCCCGCCCTTCCCCGGCCGCGGCGGCGCTCGCCCGCCCCTCCCCCGGCCGCGGTGGCGTCCGCCCGCCCCTCCCCTCGCGCGCGGTGGCGGCGCCCGCCCGCCCCCACCCCTCCCCGGCGCGGCAGCGCCCGCCCCCTGCCCCTTCCCCGCGCGGCGGCGCCCGCCCCTTCCCGGCCCCGTGGCGGCGCTCGCCCGCCCCGCCCCGGCCCCTGCGCGTGGCGCTCGCCCGCCCCGCCCCTGCTCGCCGGTGCGCGGCCCCCGGTGCGGCCTCCGGCCCCCGGCGCGGCCCCGGCGCGGCCTCGACCCCCCTGCGCGCGTCGTCCTGGCCCTCGGCGTGGCTCGCGTGTCCTCGCGTTCCCCGTTTGCCGCTAGCGCTTTCCCGCGTGCGCGACCCGCGCTCGCGGTGATTATTTTTTGGTGGTAGTCAATGTCAAACTCCGTTCGTTAGCGTGCTGCGTCGCGCGCTTCGTCGCGCGACGGATTTGTCTAATTTCAGATTCTATCTATGTGTTGTGTCGTGCGCTTCGTCGCTCGACGATCCATTTTAATTTCAGGTTGTTTAAGGTGTAACGTCGCGCGTGTATTCACGCGACGTTCCACTTTAGGCTCAGTTTAGTCGACGCTTAACGTCTTTTCATAACTAAGGCGAAGTGTCTCGTTGCGTGCTCGGTCGCGCGACGAGTCGTCAACTTCTTAATTTGTTTTAGAGTGCTATGTCGCGCGTCTCGCCACGCGACCATTCTTTTTATTTATCTCCACCTTCTTATAATGATTAGACATGAAACATGACTTTACTTTACGCTAAACATAGTGTCTACATTAAATTTCCTTCCATTAAGCGAGTGGTTAATTTATAATCATGTAACGTGATCGTTTCTCGGCTGTCTTTTCCTCTTTCTCTCTTAACCGTACTCGCGAGCCCGCGTGGAACGTCTGTTTACTTATTGCATTCTATTGTATGGTGTACTGTTCTTTTGTATTAAATATGTGGATGTATGTATGTTTGCGCTCGCATAGAGAACGATCCGGTCGAAGAGCCCGAGGAACCCGCAGGAGAAGCCCCTAAGCAGCAGTCGGTTGGTGGAGGCAAGTGTCCCTTGACCTATCTCTGTCCTATTCATTCTTTAATTCACCTCCCTCATTACACATTTATACTTAAGGATTGACTAGCTTTTGTTATCCATGTCCTTGTTTACCTATTCGGGTTGGATTATTATTGTTTAGCTTTATGCTATTGCTCAAACTCTAATCAATGAACATGATGAGATTATCTATGATACGCTGTTTTCCCTTCTCCTATTATGATGTTATACTTGTGGTCTTCAAGGGGGCTCGAGCGGTTTCTCGAGTGCCTCTCCGTAAGGACCTGTTCTATGGATGACCGCCCGGGAAAATAGTGCAACCATGAGGGTGGAATGGGATGCCCTTAGCTGAATAATTAGAGGATCCGGGGTGTAGTTCACTTAGCCGTCGTGCCGTCAATGGGGCTCGGTGTATGCGGCTCGCTCTGTCAAGTTTGGGTTCGCCCCTTGGGGAGGAGTGCGGTGCATTTAGGAAACCTAACGGGTGGCTACAACCCCGGGGAATCTTTGTAAAGGCTACGTAGTGATGCCCTGCTGGGTCACCTTGGTAGTGATCAATGGAGAGTCATGATCTCCGGGCAGAAAGGGAATCACGGCTTGTGGGTAAAGTGCACAACCTCTGCAGAGTGTTTGAAAACTGATATATCAGTCGCGCTCGCGGTTATGAGCGGCCAAGGGAGCTCCAGTGATTAGTGGTACTTGATCAGAGACACTTTGGTTTACAGGTGGCAATGAGACTGATGGTTTTGGTTATGACTATGGTGCTGGTAAGTGGTATTCTTTCCGTTTGGAAAGGGTACATCGGGCTAATAACTTGGGTTAATGCTAAAACCTGGCTTTCTATTAGTAAATAATAATCTGACCAACTAAAAGCAACTGCTTGACTTATCCCCCACATAAAGCTAGTCCACTACAGCCAAACAGGATACTTGCTGAGTATGTTGATGTGTACTCACCCTTGCTCTACACACCAACCCCCCCCATCCCCAGGTTGTCAGCATTGCAACCACTGCTCAGGCGAAGATGAAGCTGTGGAAGGAGACTTCCAGGAATTCCAAGACTACGACGAGTTCTAGGCGTGGGTTAGCGGCAACCCCCAGTCGGCTGCCTGTGAAGGCCGCGGTTATCTACGTTTCTTTTCCGCACTATGATTTATTGTAAGGACTATATGGACGTCTCAGACGTATGATGTAATCGACTATTATTTCCCTTTTTAATACTATTTGAGCACTGTGTGATGATGTCCATGTTATGTAACTGCTGTGTACGTGAATAACTGATCCTGACACGTACATGGTTCGCATTCGGTTTGCCTTCTAAAACCGGGTGTGACATTTACTTGAATGATTTGTTTTCACATCTATTTTATTATCAAATATGCCTATTGTATTTGATATATATGCATATCCTCAGTACTTTTATGCACATTCACTTGAATCATTTGTGTACACATCTGTTTTATTATATATAAAATATACTTATTGGATTTGATGCATATTGGCAGTAATGTGTATGCTCATTTATACAGATGTTTATGAACATTTCGCAATATAATAAGCATATTTGCATTGTTCTATTTACTTGAATCTTTAGTTTACACTCATGTTTATTATATATAAATACATACAAATACTGTTATTTAAGCAAAAGTTATTTAAATATTCATGTTTGAATATGAGCTAAATGTTTATATTACTATGAACCAGTTATTAAAATATGTTGTATAGTTAGTTGATGCAAAAAAGGCTCTTATTTTATCATGATCCATTTACAATTATATGAAATATTAAATCAATCTTTATGTTTGTATATAACCATTATTCATTAAATGCTGTCACATAAATGTAAAAGGTAGTTTAAGTTATGTAATTCCATTTAGCATTATATAGTATGCATTGTAGATAGTTATAGTAAAAATTAGTTCTTTTTTGGCATATTTTTATGCATAAATCACTGTATTTAAAAACAACTTTTTTCAACAGATTTATTCAGTGTTTAATCATGAAGTCTGTTGGTCGCCCGCCAAGTAATCCAAAAAGATTAACCATTGAATCCAGTCAGGAGGTTTTTTCAATTGACATTTCCAGACGTACAAGATCCAGCAGCTCAGCTCACCAAGATGATATTCTACAAAATCAGGAGCAGAATGAGCCACAACCAGCCCCAATCCATCGTTTTCGCATAAAGGCTTTAGCTTGTCGTTTAAAAAGAAAACCTTCTGCTCCATCCACACTGTCCGACGACGATTTCATGGATGCTCCATCGTTGAAGCGCCAATTCAGATCTGCCTCACCTTCTCCTTCAGAACAAATCAGTGCAAAGAAGATAAAAGTCCCTTCTCCTCAAGTTCCGAGTGTGAAAAGAAGTCCAAAGTCTAATATCATTACAAAAAAAACTCTCCTAAACAGAAGACTCCTAGAAAATCACAGGTACTATGTATATATTTCTGTTTATTCATGTGTTAATTTTGGTGCCCAATCAATTTTGTATTTTCCCCCAATTTACATTTATGTATATTATTATCCCAAAATATGCTGTTTATTTTTTTTAGTGTTGTAGACTAGTTATTTACAAGCCTGTAATAAATATCCCTTGTATGTAAATATATTATCCTTAGTTCTAACAATATATATACTTTGTGTATTAATGCATATTCATTTATGCTTCCAGAAATTGAATATCCGCTGCATTTCCTATGATGTTATTGTCTCATCTTGGATAATGAGCGATCGGCAGCTCGATGTTGTCGCTAGGTTGGGATTTTCTAGTATATTTGATTTGCGAACTGATGCCTTAGAGAGCAGATCACTCATCAGGTGGTTGATGGATAAATTGGATCCACGTGACATGACCATACGCCCAGGGACTGGCAAGGAAATGAAGATAACAAAAGATACGGTTCGTCTGATTTTGGGTTTGCCATGTGCTGGAGGAGGCAGGGAGTTTACTGATTGGTATGGTGAAGTGGATGCTGCTGCAAAACTGAGACGTGATCTCAATGTTGGTAAAGAAGAATTTGATGTTGTCAAGCTTCAAGGCAAGATAGTGCTTGGCAATGATGATGAGCTATCAATCAGATGCTTTTTTCTGATTCTATTCAATCGACTTCTTTTTCCTTCTGCTTCATGGGGCATTACAAACAATGAGGTACTAATGACTTCAAACATGGCCCGAATGGCTGATATTGACTGGTGTCAACTAGTTTACACGGATTTTTGTGATGCTGCCACACGTTGGCATAAAAGGAACAAAACAAACATCACAGCAACAATATATGGATGTTCACTCATTGTTCTAGTAAGTAATTTTTTTGTTTACTGCGCATATATATGATATGCAAATATTTGTTATGTACTAATTTTATATATTTGTGCATTCTTTTTTTCAGATTTACTATCTTGATCACTTACATCACCCTGCATCTCCTGATAACAAATATGGTACTCCTCGCATTAAGTTTTTTGATAATGAGACCATAAGGGAGTTGGCTAGGGGTGACAAACGTCCCCCCGTAAAACTGGTGAACCATTCGGCTATGCAGAGGTTAGACATAAACAATTTTTGTCCTGTTATGCAGATGTTAAAATTTTATTACTGCTAACTGTTCTATCTGGCTTTATACAGTTTCGTAGCCGTTCAGAAACGTGTTACGTCATTGCTCCAGAACGGCCTGTTTCTGCCGTTTTCAACATATATGTGCCACGTATCAAGCATTTGATTGGCAACAAGTTGCAATGTTTGCCCTCCCAGCATCGACCTATGTTTCAATCAATGTTTGATGCTCATGACAAAGAGGTGGATAAGTACTGTGATTCCCTTCAGCTGAGCCATCAGATGATTGTTTCGAAGCAGATTGAACTATCTGAAACATTTGGTGAAATGATCGATGAAGTACTGAGAGCTGCAACGCAACGCGATTCACAGCAAGAAGGTTTTATTATTTATGCTTATTTTTTTTTAAATTAATCAAGTTCACGAATTATTGCAAGGAAAATTATATATAGTTATACGATCTCAAATAATTTATTATATGCAGCATTGTATATACAACTTATGCATTAATTTATACTCATACAATCAGCAACACATTTTTCAGTTGATTTTATTTTTGAAAACTGTAATTTATTTATGCATCCTGATAGTATATTGATGTAGTTTGCAAATGTGTATGTTTAACCATTTTTTTATAACGATACATTTATATTCCAGGTACATGCATTTCAGTAACAACTACTTTATTATTATATTTTCCAAATGTAGATAACCCCCCACTACCTCAATGCCTCCAACAAATGCTCCAGTATCCTCTCCACCTGTTCCAACACCTGATAATCAGCAACATGATCAGAAAATTCATGTTCCTACTGATCATATCAAAGTATCAGATCATGTAAGTTTTTTTCATACAAACTATATATACAAATCATATATTATATTTAGCATACAAGTTACTGTTTACTCAAATTTCAGTTGTTTCCATTACAGATTGTCAGTGGGAACGTCTGTAAAAAAGATGAAGTTATGGATGCCCCTATATTTGACAAGACTCCAAAATCAAATGTTTGATTTCCTTTTATCACAATTATTATTATTTCATTTACAATGTATGCAAGTAACAGTAATATATATGCATGCTTTATTTACTTCATTCACCAGGCTCCCACAACCGACAAGTTTGCTGCTCCTGAATTAACACCAGTTATAAATAGTGTCAGTATTTACACCTTCATCATATTATGATAATATTAATTATAACCTATGTTTCATTACGTTTATATTAATAATTTTATTGTTTACAGGAAGGACAAAAATCTGTTACACATGATACTCCTGTATCTGGTGCACCTCAGTTCGATAAAACCCCACTGACAGATGTAAGTCATGTCGTTTTATATTCTCATATTTTTCCTATATATACACTAAAAAACATAATTATTTATGCAATTGTTTACTAACATATATTCATATATTAGGCAACTACTGAACTTGTTGCAAGGGATAGTTCCTCTAAATCTGCAGTCGCTGAACCTCCCCACGTGTCACGTGAAGACTGTGCTCGCAACCTACTTAAGTTCATTTTGTCAGGACAACTAGATCCGAGCATGTATGTATTTGTTATTCAAATTCCAATTAAGTATAATTAGATGATTTGTAATTAAAGTTTTATTTTTTCCCCAGGTCTATCATTAATTTTGGAGGATTTGGAGGTTCTGTCCTCGATGTTGTCCAATCGTTTGGTCCTAATAAATGTCTTGAGAATATTTTCATGCAGGGATTTATCGACTGTATTCGTGAGGATGATGTATTATACAATCCAGATTCTGTAATCAACACTCTAATACTGAATGTCAATGTTGGGGTAATTTTTTCTCTACAACTTTGTATCTTATTGCAACACTTACTGTATAAATATATAATACTAATCAATTGATCTTTTTGTCTAGACCATTTTGAATATCGAGGAGTTCGAACAGCACAGTTCAAATCCCCAGCCCTTATCAACATCACTTCTTAAAGAACAACTTGAACCGACGCTTCCTCCAGATGAAGTTCTGAACCAAATTAAATTGGTGAGCCCCAATCAGTTTTATTTGTAATAATGTTATAATGTTCTTTTGGTCATTAGTTTTATGTTGCCTTAGCTTTAATTTTTCATATGCCTATTATTGTTCATTCATAAACTTATACATATATCTTAACAGATCCTGGTTCCTATGCTACGCCGTAGTCACTGGACCCTTTATGCAATCAACTTTGAACGTCGTCGAATAGACATCTTACATTCAAATCCTTATGGGACATTGCTTGGAGGCACTACCTGGAAACAAATCCACAATGATCAAATGATGATAAATGGAACGAAGATACCTTGGTCCAGATTAATAATGAGAAGACTTAGCATTGCGTTACATGAAGCTCGACCTGATTCAACTGTACCAAAGTTTGGCAACTACAAGATTGGGCTTCTTCCCAATTGTCCAACCATGTCACCAGGGTCAAATGATTGTGGTTTTTTTGTCGCAAACTTCCTCCGATACTACGATTTTGATGATGGCGACTTATCAGAATTTTATACTCCGGTATGTTACTAAATTAGTGTTTTGATCATGCATATATTACTCCTTCAGATTTAATCTTAGCATTAATTCGATATTATGACTATTTTAGGATGAACCATTGGACCAACGTGCCTTTGTTCTGCATTACCTGACCTTTCATCGCAACAACAGGGTTGCCCCCCTTCCTGCAGAACTGCTGCCTTTCAAGTATGCTCCAAGGAGACGACGTTGTTTGAAAGCCAAGACTTAGATATCATAGCTGAACATGATTCCCTATGGGATCCACAAAACTGTTTATGTCACTTATTAAGTCACTTATGTCAGGCGTTGCTCATGTGTATGATACTCCATGTGCCACTTATGTTCGATGTGTCCAGTGTCTATGCTACTTCGTATCAGTTTTTATTTGAAGTGTGTCAAACATAAGTGTTACCAGAATGTCTAGTTATGTTATCTGTTAAGAAATTCTATGCTTTTCATTTCCAGATTGTGAGATGGTTAATCGTTTGCTTCCAATGTTTGGCGTATTTGTATTATCATATTATCTTTAATATTCAAGTTTTATGCAACATATATACTTCCTTATTTTATATACATTAGGTTCCTTTTTTATACATTTACCATGCTAATTATGCTAACTGTAACCAGTGGTTATGCTATATCCTATTTGGTGTATCTGTAGTGCGAAACCGAAGTATGTACTCCCATTCGATTAGTATTGCTAAGTGTATACAATTTATATACCATTTATGTCCAGAACTGCCGATTGCTAAACGTTCAATGCCAATTTGTGGTACATATTCAGTTACATAATTTGTGTAATGGTCTAGTTTTACGCAACATTTTATAGTTTTATATCAACGCATTATATAACCCTGTCATGCAAACTATTTAATTTCCAACAAACTAAAACATAGGTCATTGTGCTATTACAAGTTTCTACTAAATCGACCACTCTTTAGTCACACTTCAAATTATTCGCCCAATTCCATATGCTCATCGGCTTCTTCATTTTCCACTTCTTCATCAATACGATGTTTTTTAGCAGTCGATGTTTCATTCCACTGTGGAGCAGTTGTTTTATTGTTTAGTCTTGATCCGGCTGGTCGTCCTCTCTTTCGATTAGCCAGTTTTGCTAGCCTTGCCCTGTTCTCTTCCACAGACAGACACGTTTCGCTGTTATGTCCATCTGCTATACCACACAATTGGCATCTCCTATTCTTCTTTTTCTCTCCTTTTGCACCTAGTCTCATAATCCTATCTTCTGAATTTTTTATTGTCCGTCCTTTTGGTCTTGCACGATCCGGCATACTCAGATTTATAACATCCACATTAAAATTCAACCTCTGCATAATAAAAGAAGTTAATATTTAGTATACGCATATTTACATAAATTATATTTATACCAATCAGTAAAATCATTTATCAATGCTCACATTTTTAGCTTCTGAGGATGCAGCAATATGTTCCATTTGTTCATGTGCTACGTGACACGGAGAACTTGTATCACCAACCTCAGGTGGAATTCTCATGTTGTCCTCCTATATAGCCCAACCCAAATACATCAACATTTCCATGCAGCATAAATATATATTTTCATTTTAGACAAATGAACAATATTTTTTTAATATGTACCTGGTTACCAGTTGTTATTAATGTTAATGCGTGTTCACATCCAGTCATGGTGTTATGCTCATCCTACAAAATAAAATTTGCTTATTACATTGATTTTATATATTCATTATATACAATACTTCATGCAAGCTTATATATTTATCTTTTACATACCATTTTATGGCATGTAATTGTATTGTCATCTTCCATCCCATCGCCAGCATTATTTTTATTCAATTCTACTTCCTGGTACAAATAACATGTTACTATGCATAATTTATGTTACAAATAGTATAACACTTAAACAACTGGAATATTATTACCTTGTCTTCCTCATCATCACTAACATCTGTTGACTCATTACATCCAATATCTGGCTCTAATCGGCATAGAACGACATCGAGCTCATCCAACACATACATCGCCTTATCGTACCCTGCTTTTGACATACACGCCTGGCAAACTACTTTCATTGTTTTCGTTAACAACATTTTCTGTCTGTATGATTTAGTAACTCCATCCTTTCCCCTGAAGCTCTTATCAATTCTTTCAAATGGAACATCTTTTCTTGATGAGACAGTGTACCTTTGCAATATATACTTTGAAGGTATCTTTTCAACTTGAAGATGCATGAAGGCTCTTAAAAGATGAACACACAATAGACCTGAAAACATGAAAACCAACCATTTTTTTCAACGATATACATTAATTTGTACTACAATCATCAAATTCTTTAGTATGCAAATTTATTCTGTTAATCAACATAATACGTACAAACCTGTATGTTCCCACTGTTTGCACTCGCATGTATACTCCCTAGCTTCTATGTCCGTTGTTATCTTGAATTGATGTTGTCCCCACACAATTTTATTAGACCTTTTTGTATGCTGTACGATCCAATCATTATCACAACCGTCTGCGTCCTTTAATATTTTGTATGCAGTGGCGTATTTCATTGATTCCTCAAATCTATTCATAACAGCTCTGGTGTATGCTCTAGAGACTCTCACTTCGAACCTATACAATGTATCTGTTGTCCTTGGTCCCTATAAGACATTATTATCATAATTAAACAAATTATTTACATAAAATGTATGCCAAACGTTATTGATAACAAGCACGACATACCTTGCTCACCAATGCCTCCTTTGATTCTTTCATTTTCCTGCTGTGCAACATTTTCATCATTTGTTTAGCGAACTCATGCAGTGGGGTGTTCGCATCTACATGTGATTGCTTCACTAATCTGTTCATGTTCTCACTTCGTTGTGTAGATACCATTACCCCACAGAAGTCGTTTTTAAAAAATGCAGGTATCCATTCTTTTCTTATTTCATATAATTTGCGTAGAGTCATATCTTCATGAAGATTGAACTCCTCTAGCATCATTTCCCAGGCACATTCAAACTCATGAGGAGTTAATGGATGATGTATAATAGACTGGAATGTTGTTTTAAAATCCTTAACAGCAAACCTTGCATATATCTCATTTAGGAATGGCATAAATCTGTTCTGTATATGCCATAAACACATTCTGTGAACTGTTTTTGGAAATACAGTTCTTAGAGCAATTGGCATTGCAGGATCTTGATCTGCAATTGCTCACAAATTATTAATTTATTTTCACAATAAATTAATTCACTGTTTTGCATAACAAATTGATATATCACATACCTGTAAGCATAACTCTTGGACCCTCGGATCCCATACATGTTTTGAATGAATTGAAAGCCCATTCAAAAGTCTGTACTGTTTCATCTCCCAACAAAACAAATCCAAACACTGTACACTGCAGATGGTTGTTAGCTCCAACAAACATGCCCAGTGGTTTATCATATATATTTGTCTTGTGTGTTATATCAAATGTCACAGCATCACCATAATCTGCATATTCCCCCTGCATACTTGCGTGTGACCAAAAAATACTCACTATTTTCCCATCATTGTCTAGCTGGAAATCACAAAAAAATTGTAGATTCTGTTTCTTGCATTCTCTAAAGAAAGCCAAAAGTTTGGCTACATCATTTGCGCAGTTTTATCTTCTCCTTGTTGCCCTCCTACATTTGTTTGCACAAAAAATGATTACACACACATTTACTATAGTAATATTTATGGCACTTAATATATACACATGAAACAAAAAAATATTGCTTACATGTTTTTCAGATCTTGAGCAGTTACCGGTACGTTCTCCGGCCCATCATGCATTTCTGATATAAAATCAACTATGCAATGCTGCGGCACTCGGCTATCATGCATTGCATCAACAAAATTTATGAACTCAACATCCCTACTTTTGTTGCAACGTAAATGTTGTTTCTCTGCTTCGTCAGTTATGAACTCATGGTTATGCTCCAAGTTTACCAGTTCAATTTTTGCAGCTACAACCATTTTTTTCATCATCATATATTTTTTAATTTTATTCCAGCTTTACATTGCGTACGCCTCGAAGACCTATTCCTCATCCTAGGTGTATCATTTGATTTTGGTGCACTTTTACCTTCACGTGAGCAATTTATCCACTTACTGAATGTCTTCTCTCTGTATTTCTTCAGTGGAAATCCAACTTCATATGCATACCTTTTATAGAATTTATATCATCAACATCCTTGAAAGTCATCCCTACCATTGGCACTATAGTTGGATCAATGTTTTTTCCTGCAAATTCATTGACATTGTTGTTTGTACCATGGAATATGTTCACAACAATATAATCAATCAAGAACCAAATACAACAATTGGACTTACATGTGAATGCAGTATTTGAGGCGTATCCATCTCCCTAGAGCTAATATTGGACATAGGAGGTCGAACCTTTTGTTCTCCTTCTTCCCCTATGCTCATCTCGGCGATCACAGGACCCAATAGAGCAGGAGGTGGTATGACCAGTGAGTTACCATCAACTCCTCCCTCTATCTCTGGATCAAGACGAACGCCATCTCCTTCCATCGCCGGCGACTCTCCAGAGCCGGCCATCTCCACCTCCAATTAGTTATGCAGGCTTAGTGGTCTTTTTTCGAATGAAAGGAAATCACGGATACTATACAAGTAACCGCATCCACGTTTACAGGGTCTCCCCATTATTTCCGAAACCGTCCCGATATTATGGCGATGTCAATGTAAAACTAATATCCATAATAAACTATTTACGCACAATGACTGAACGTTTTACACCAAACGGTATATACTATTTATGCAACTTTTATGTCGTTTCGGTTTTATGCCATAGCTTTCAACATCTTATGCTACATTATTTTTACCTGCCGCCATTACTTCCCATGCAAGATCCATAAATTACGCGCCCACGTATCATAGTAATCACGTTTGCATGTGGAAACTATTCCCTATAATTCCGCGCCTTTACCTTATGTTTACCGCCTTGCCATTCAAACAACCGCGTAACGACGCCGTCTGTCCTGCATGTCGCCTCTCTGCACTACGTTAAACACAGGCGCGCCTGTCTCAGCGGACCAGACCTCGGAACCGACCTAGGCTTCCTTTATTATCCGAAGCCCAGGGCTCCCGTTATACCTGCCTATATATATATATATATATATATATATATATATATATATATATATATATATATATATATATATATATATATATATATGCATTTTAAACCTAATTTTATGATAAATTCATTTAGTCATATAATTTATATTAATATTTCTTATTAATTTAGTTAATTTTAAGAAATTTTAACAATCATAAATAGCATTAACTATTTTGATATGAACATTAACTAATTTGGTGTGGATGAAGTATTAATAAATAGCGATGACTATTTAGAAATAATTAAAGAAGTCGGTGTTTAATGTCCCTAATTAAAGTTTAGTTCATGTAACATCAAATATTTGAATATTAATTATAAGTATTAAATATAGTATTATTTAAGTTTAATAATTTTGTCTTGTTTTTTGTCGTTATCTGTGTAATTAGTTTTATAATTATGCTATATTTAATACACGTAATTATCGTTCAAGCATACAAGGTAAGAGCATCTACAGTAGTTTTATAAAAAAAACTCCCTAAAGACAGATGTTAGTAGTTGCTAAATGATAGTAGGGAGTAAAAAATATGTGTTCTCTATTAGTTCTCTAATTTTAGCTATCAAATATTTCAAATTATATCAGCTAGAAAGTCCTCTCCTTCTCACGTTCTAGAAAGTTTTATGTTCTTCCCATCAAACATGATATTGTTCTTGCAATGGTTCTAAAATTTGGGTAAAGAAAAATCTGTATACAAAACAGACACATATCTATATGATTAATCGATTCCAAATATGACCTAAATTGCAAACTACAGAAATAAAAAAGTCTAACTTGCAGCAAAATTCTTTTCCACATATTAGCCTAGAGTTTATTAATAAAAAATTAAAGAGAATAAAAACAGAAGGCATAAAACACTAATATAGAACACTAATTTCGTATGAAAAAGTGTTTTGAGGAGTCCCTCTAGGATTGCCAAATGTGGAGATAAGAAAGGATAAAATAACAACTTCTTAAATTTAGCAACATTCTTTAAGGTACTACTACATACGTGTTTTTTTAATAACTACTTAAATTAAGATTTAAGAACTTTTTACATAACAGTTACAGATGCTATGCGGGAACCTAGGCTTTGTGCGTGCATGGACGACATTGCATTGCAGTACATGGGGTTAATCCACTGCAGGAGGGCGATTTACCTGTGCCAGTAGCCTACGAATCCTAGTCTGTTCTCCCCGGTCTGTGCAAAGATTTGAAGGGTATGGGGTACTGTGCCAAATTATTGCTTCGTGTACATCAAGCCACCGTAAAATCTCGCTGTAAAAGTTTTTTTAAAATCTTGTGGTAGTTTGGTGCAGGAATAAGCTACTGTTGGATCGAGGATATTCTTGTCTATTGTATCTTATCCGAGTATCTAAAGTTGTCATGTTATATAAAATTACATAAGATGCAACTATCTCAATGTTGTTATATAAAATTACATAAGATATAACTATCTCAATGTATGGTATTATAAATTATTTTTTAATCCATTATAAAAATATGAGACGTGGACCACTGGGATGTTTCAAGTTTTAATGTCTAAGATATCGTCTCATGCAATATCTCCCTCAAAATATAGCTTTCATCTCATTCCTATTAACTCGCTTGCCATATCATCAAAAATGTTTATGTAGTATGTATTAAATGAGTATGTTACTATGGATTGGGAATAGCTCATCCACCACAACGCTTTTAAGAATGATATAGTCATAAATTCCCATCAACATTAACAGGGACTATGTTTGGCACATTTTGGTTACAGTGTTACAAGAATTGTTTTAATTATCATTTTATGCCTGTTTAGACTCTAGAGTTCAAGATTCTTGTTGTTCAACGATGAAATAGGTTTAGATCGCATATTAGCAACAACTAACACGTCCATAGACAGTGACGAAACCAGCCCAAAATCGAAGTATGGACACTCACCGAGCGCGAGGGGCTGACTAGCTAGGTATGGTCTAGCGTAGTCGAGCGGCCGCATGACCAGGTGTGGTCGGGTGGTGGCACGTCTCGGTGTGGCGGGGGACACTGCCTGGTGTGGAGGCGCAGACGCGGCGGGCAGCACGACATTTTTTGCCTAAAAATGTTTTGACCTTAGAATTAAAGTGGCCTAGCATTAATGTGTTTTTTTACAAAAGCATATGTTAGAAGATTTTTAACCAAGCATGGATCAATAGCTTGTAGTCAGACTTCACTCGTAATAATAACAAAATGAATTATGGTGGTATATATTTCATAGTAGGTATAAAAATAAAACTTAATCGTGGGGCAATTTGTAGTTAATTTGTCTTGCATTTTATGCAGTAATCTATAGAGTTGTGTGTTGGGGCTGACTAACACGTGGTCAAGTGGGCCCAAGCAATGGGAAGTAGGA